>NC_142310.1:18967857-19277619 GCF_054855325.1 Carica papaya | reverse complement strand
AGTAGCACCTTTATCGATCAAAGTCTTGGCAAAAGTATCATGAATAAAAAGTATACCCTGTATAAGGACATGAGTGGAGAGAGCAATGGGTTTATCAAGGTGGTATACATAACCCTGGACTGCAGGTCTGGTCACATCCCTCAGCAGTTGAGGGCAGTCTTTTATAAGGTGTTGGGTGCTTCTGCACTGATAACAAGCGTGATTGATATACCGACAGGGTAATTCACCACGTGAGCGATCACAATGCTAATATCTTGGAAATGTTAGGTAGGCTATCTAGAAAGTGGAGGTAGAGCAGGAGGAGCAACAACTCGGGTTCGTTTATCGAGGTGGCTACTTATTGGATCGGACAATCTTCTGTTGTTGGGGTTGTTGTTGTTGGGTACGGACTCGGGTAATGTATTGGCGCCTAGCCGAGATGAGATCTTCGGCCAACTAAGCATGTTCTAGTACCTCGGCATATGAATTGGGTCTCAACATTGCACCCAATCATAGATATCAGCACGAAGGCCTTTTAAAAACTTCCTAACTTTACGATTTTCGGGGGGTTATCATTAAAGGAGCAAACCTAAATAGTTAGATAAATCGAGCGATATATTGGGCAACCGTCAGATTTCTTGGTGGAGGTATAAAAATCCTCCTTCTCTCGGACATAGACTAGGAAAACGTTATCAAAGAATACATATATAAAAACTTTCGAAGTGGTAGCAGTAGGCAGGACTTCTTTCCTAAGTTGCCACTAGTATTCTGCTTCATCGATTAATATAAAGGCTACTAGGGGAACCTTCTATTCCTCTGTTAGATCTAGGACAGAGAAAAGCTTCTCTATCTGTAGGATCCAGACTTTAACTACAAAGGGGTCAGGGCCACTTTCAAAGTGTGGCGGGTTAAGCTTCCTAAACTCTGTTATGTTTTGAGAGATAAAACTTTCAGCTGTTCAGTATTCTGGGATAGGGTGTTGACAAGGGTTGGCTTGATTTAGTCCTACGGCTGTAGTTAATCCTTGGATAGCTCATAAGAGTTCTATAAACTTAGTCCTAGTTGGATGTCCTAGACCTCGAGTCTTTTGGTACGTTATACGAAAGGTCTTCCTCTCGTCATTTCTACAAAAGAAAGGAAGACACGAGTTGGTGTCAGATACAGAAATAGAAGAATGAGTGCATGATAAAAATTTATGCACCGGAACCAATTAATACAAATTCCTTACAAATATATGTGAGTTCCAATGAGATACATACAACTGAGGGCAGAAGTGGCTACAATTATAAAATCAAAACACCAAAAATGCCACTTCTTTCACTATGCTATTGGACTCATAAAAGTACGAAAACAGTCATGCACTTAAGTTTTGTGGATCCATGGGATCCTCATAGACTTCAAGGAGTAGGTCAGCCTGCGGTTCCTCATTTTGTTCCTCATCTGGGGGAGGCCTGAAAAGAGTGTGTTGCATATACTCAATAAGCAAAACAGTATTTAAATAACATCGTAAGGTTTTAAAGATGAATTATTTTAACAAAAATACTAACCATTTGGCTACTTCGTAGACCTATCTTACATTATGAAAATAATTTATTTATTAAGAAAATAGTATGTTAACATAATCAAAACAAACACACATCAAACATATAATAGAGAAAATCGAATAAATCATGAAATGCTCATATTTTCGTGTCATGCTTCGCGAAGTCATTACAACTTCCATCTTTGAAGGCAGATATAGATTTTTAACTACCCATGTGGAATGACCAAATTAGATACAGATAACGACAATTTACTCTAACACAATTTTGGCTGGCCAAACCATGAAACAACCTACGACCACGACTGTACCAACCATAATGGTCCTATTCTATATCTACAATGACAATAGTACTTAGCCAAAGGTGACCCCTAACAAATATTTACGTCACCACTCTCATTAGAGGGTACACCGACATCCATAGGGAGCGGTCCTCTTATGTCTTTCCAGACCAAATGGGAGAAGAGGACACAGATACCCCAGATGAGCTTAGGAGAACAGATACCCTTCAGAGATGAAAAGCTTAACGGGACACTTGATGCATTATGCATATCAGTACAAATACATAATTCGGACCATTCATGCTTCATTCCACTTTTTCTTTTTTTTTTATCTTTCTAAATAACAACATCGAGTTCATATTAATTTTATTACATGCAAAACATCAAGTGTCTGTAAATCACATCTCATGCTTGAAAACAAGAATAGTTAAGCATATAAGACCTACAAACACACAAGCATACAAAAAAGGCAAAGTCATAATTATCATAATTTAATAATTTTTTTTATCTAAAAATACTCTTTAAGATATCGAAAGAAATACTAAATTTCTTACCGAAATCTTGATATTTTCTCCTTCATCGTTCTTCTTTTCTTTTCCTATTCTCTCTAAATCAGTCTCTCTCTCTTTCTCTCTCTTTAAGTCTTCAAAAATGTAAGAATGAAAGTGTAGGAAAGAATGAGAAGGGAAGACCTATTTATATAAATTTGGAACCATTGTATTCGTGCCAAGAGGCAAATCCGGTGAAGAGAGAGAAAAAAAATGCTTGGCACAAAAAATGAAAGAGGTAGGTCTCCTTCAAAGGAAGCAGCGGCGCGTTGCCCGAGGTGACGACGATGCACTGGCTGAGTTAGAAGTGACCCACCTGGCACATAGGCCACCTGCCGCGTGCGCAGGGCCTTGGCGAATTGAGCACCACACGTGCAGGCCTACTACGCGTAGGCCCCAGGCGCAGAGGAGCCTATCTGTGTAGGCTTGTTGCGTGGACGGCGCGTGCACAGTGTGTGGCACTTGTCCGTGCGCGAGGTGGTGCGCAGATAGCACACCTGCGCTCGACAGGACATGCATAGGGTTTGACCCCGCGCTTTGCGCACGCACACAGTGTGTAGGCATCCCGTGCGCGCAAAGGCATCCCATGCGGACAACTTTTCTACCCTGCAAGATTTTTTCAGCTGGATTTTTTTCTTGCTTCACCATTTTTTTTCGAATTTTCCAATTTTTTACTCAAATAAAATAAATAATATAAATGCAATTAAATTAAAATTAAATAAAAATAATAAAAAAATTAGCAAGATTCATATTTTATGATAAATAATATGAGTAAATTAAATGAGTCCAATGCGGCCTAAAGGCACGAATAAATAAGATTTTCTAAATTAATGAAGCACAGTTACAGGCAGGGTGTTACATCCTCCCCCACCTTAGAAAAATTTTGTCCCCAAATTTGTCTCGAACAGGTCTGGATACTCTCCCTCATCTCACTTTCCAACTCCTATGTTGCTTTTTTGGGGTTATGATGCTGCCATTGCACGTTCACCATGGGAATTGTCTTGTTGCATAAAACCTTGTCAGTCCACCCAAGAATCTCCATGGGAACCTCCTCATAAGTCATATCAGATTGTACCTACACCTCATCGTGAGGAATAATATGAGAAGGGTGAGGGTGGTACCTTTTTAGCATCGAGACGTGAAAGACATCTTGTAGACTCGTAAACTCTTGGGATAGAGCGAGGTGGTATGCCACGGGTCTAATGCACTCGATGATCTGAAAAGATACCACGTATTGAGAGCTTAACTTCCCTCTTTTCCCAAACCGCATTTTTTCCTTATAGGGAAAAACTTTGAGGAAAACCTGGTCTCCCATGGCAAATTTCAGGGGTTGCTTACGATTATCAACATAGCTCTTCTGATAGCTCTAGGTAGTGGCCAAGTTCTTGCGGATGATTGCAACCTTCTCGATAGTTTCTTGAGTGAAGTCTGGTCTCAAATAGCACTGGTTCTCGAGCTCACTCTAACAAGTGGGAGAACATCACGGCCTTCCATACAATGCTTCTTACGGAGCCATGCCGATGCTAGAATGATAACTGTTATTGTAAGTGAATTCACATATAGGAAGGTACTCATACTAGTTATTGCCAATGTTAAGGATGCAAGCACACAACATGTCTTCTAATGTCTGGATTGTGCATTCCGACTGACCATCTATTTAGAGATGATAATTAGTACTAAAATACAATCCATACCCCAGAGCTTCCTGAAACCTGTCCTAAAAGTGGGAGGTGAATCGGGGATCACTGTCAAACACAATGGATGAGGGAACACCATAAAGTCAAACAATCTCATCAACATATAGGCGGACTAATTTTCTAGTGGAGTCAGTAGTTCTGATAGGTAGAAAGTGGGCAGTTTTGGTCAGTCTGTTAACAATTACCTAGATAGCATTTCAACCAAAATAGGTTCTGGGCAATCTTATGACAAAATCCATAGTTACATGTTCTCACTTCTATTCAGGAATTGGAAGACTTTGTAACAAACCATCGGGTTTCTGATGTTCTCCCCTAACCCTCTGACAAGTAAGGCACTGGGAGACGTAGTCAACTATATCCTTCTTCATTCCCAGTCACCAGTACTGATACTCTAAGTTCGAGTATATCTTGGTACTCCTTAGATTAATGGATAACTTGGAAGTATGGGCGGTCTTGAGAACATCTGCCCTAATAGCGATGGGGACTCAAATTTGATTCTAAAATCTGAACAGTCCATCATCTAAAATCCTAAAATCAGGAGATTCATCAAAAGCAAACTTATATAGATTCTTATTGCGTTCCAAATACTGGGACTGAGCTTCCCAAATTTTCATGAATAGATCTGGCAGGGCTTGGATCTGAGCAAGATAGGTGCCTTTACTATAGTAGTAAGGTGGAGAGACTACATAGGGTCCATAAATTTCCAATTAGAGGCCATCGTTTGAGCCAACACTACAGACTCCTTTCAGCTTAGTGCAACAACGACTACATTTCCTATACAAGGATAGATGATCTTATAGTCATAGTCCTTCAGGAGATTCATCTAACATCTTTTTCTCATATTTAGCTCCCTCTGTGAGAAGATATACTTTAAACTTTTATGATTAGTGTAAATCTCAAAATTCTACCCAAACAAGTCACCATATTTTCATAGCAAAGATAATGGCTACCAACTCCAGGTCGTGAGTAGTGTAATTCTGCTCATGAGGCTTCAGTTGTCGAGACCCATAAGTGACTACTCTACTATGCTGCATCAAGATACACCCCAAGCCAATATGAGATGCATTGCAGTGGACCTGAAACCTTCCTGTATTATCAGGGAGGATCAACACAGGAGTTGAAATAAGACGATGCTTCAATTCCATGAAGCTCTTACTATATTCATAGTTCCAGACAAATAATACACCCTTCCAGGTTGATCGGGTCAATGGAGCAGCAATCTTAGCAAATTCATCTATGAATCGCTGGTAATATCCTGCCAAGCCAAGAAAACTACATACCTCACAACATTGGTGGGCGAATTCTAGTTAACTACTGTTTTAACCTTGGATAGATCTACGGAAACTCCTTCACTCAAAATTATATGACTGAGAAAAGAAATTTGATCCAACCAAAAGGAGCATTTTCTAAGTTTAGCATACACTTGGTTCTAATGAAGGGTCTCCAAACTTCAGTCAAGTGCACTGCATGTTTCCCTGGACTCTTGGAGTACACTAAGATGTCATCAATAAATACGATGACGTACGGATCTAGTGCATGCCGAAAAACTCTGTTCATGAGGTCCATGAAGATTGTAGAAGCATTGGTTAATGCGAATGACATTACCCTGAACTCATACAAACCATACCTACATCAAAAAGTAGTCTTCAGAATATCTTCTTCTTTCACTCTCAGCTGGTGGTATCCCGTCCTGAGGTCAATCTTAGAGAAGATCATAACTCCTTGAAATTGATCAAAAAGGTCATCGATCCGAGATAAGGGGTACTTGCTCTTAACTGTCACTCGGTTGAGTTTCCAGTAATTGACACAGAGTCTGAGAGAACCATCTTTCTTTTTCACAAACAACACTGGAGCACCCCAAGGAGAATGGCTAGGGTGGATAAACTTTCAGGTAATAAGTTCAAAAAGCTGATGTGCCAGCTCTATTAGCTCAGTTCCACTCATACGATAGGGGGACTTCGAAATTGGTTGGGTTCTGGGTAGCAACTCAATTAAGAACTCTACTTCTCGTAGGGGAGGTAGACCAGGAAGTTTGATGGGAAAGACATCTAGAAAGTTGCAAACAATTGGTATGGAACACACAGTAGGATCAGCACCCATATTCTTGTTTATTCAGTTGTTAGGAAAAAATAATAACAATAATTTTATTCCTTTTTCTCTGACCATAAAGTTACAATTTTACTTTCACAATAGATTATTGCTTTGTACTTCTCTAACTAGTCCATTCCTAATATCACATCAAATCCTGCAAATTCTAACAGTATTAGATTCATAAATATTTGTATTCCTAAAGCTTTTATTTTACAATCTTTATGTACACAGTGAGCTTCTAATAATCTCCTAGAGGGAGTTTTTACCGTCAATGTTTCTGCTAAAGGTTCTGGCCTAAAATCAAGATTATCAGCAAATGCACATGAAATAAAAGAGTGAGTAGCACTTGTCTCGATCAAAGCCTTAGCAGAAGTATCATGGATAGAAAGCACACCCTGGGTGAGAATAGGAGTGGAGAGAGCACCAGATTCATCTAGGTGGTACACGCGACCCTGAGCTACACACCTAGCCACATCTTTCGGTCGTTGGGGGCAATCTTTTATAAGATGTTGGGTTCTTCCACACTGATGCAAGCGTGATTGATATGTCTACAGGGTAGGTCACCATACGAGTGACCACAATGCTAAGAGGGTTGGTTAGGTCAGGTAGGATGAATTGTGGGTGGAGGCAAGGTAGGGGGAAGAGAAACTCTAGTTTATCGGGGTGGCTACTTACTGGATCAGGCAATCTCCTCCTAAGTTATTGGGGTTGTTGTTGGGTACAGACTTGGACAATGTGTTGGTGCTTGGCCGAGATGAGGTCTTCAGCCTACTGGTAATGTTCTAGCACCTTCGCATACAAGCTAGGTCTCAGCATCGCAACATGGTCATAGATGTCGGCATGAAGGCCTTTTAAAAACTTCCCAACTTTTCGACTTTCAGGAGTGACCATTAAAGGGGCAAACCTAGACAGTTGGACAAAAGGGGCTGCATACTAGGCAACCGTCAGATTTCCTTAGCGGAGGTCCTAAAATTCCTCCTCTTTCTTTTCTCGGGCATAGGCAGGGAAGAAGCTATCAAAGAATGTATCCAAAAAAACTTCCCAGGTGGTAGGGGTAGGTAGGACCTCCTTCTCGAGTCGCCACCAATGTTTGGCTTCACTGTTTAGCATAAAAGATGCTAGAAAAACTTTTTGTTCCTCAGTCAGGTCCAGGACAGAGAAAAACTTCTTTATCTGTAGGATTTAGGCTTTGGCTTCTAAGAGGTCAGGGCCACCTTCAAAATGTGGCGGGTTAAGCTTCTTAAACTATGTTATATTATGGGAAATGGACCTCTTGGCTGTTTGGTATTTGGGGGCAGGAGGTGGACAAGGGTTGGCTTGATTTTGTCATACGGCTGTAGTCAATCCTTATATGGCTCTAAAAAATTTGACAATTTCAGCCCTAGTTGGGTGATCCAAGTCTTCAGGTCGCTCAGTATGTTCTACGAATGGTCTTCCTCGCGTTATTCCTACAAAAAAAAATGAAGACACGAGTTGGTGTCTAAATTTTTTTTTTATAAGAGGACTTATTACTTCTAGGTAATTTTAAGGGTCTTTCTACCTAAGCCTCAATATAAGGAATTTGATCCCAGTAATTCTACTCTGATACTATCTATGACATCCCAAGTGCTAATCA
Organism: Carica papaya; assembly: GCF_054855325.1. Classification (NCBI taxonomy): domain Eukaryota; kingdom Viridiplantae; phylum Streptophyta; class Magnoliopsida; order Brassicales; family Caricaceae; genus Carica; species Carica papaya. Next base: position 19,269,868 of record NC_142310.1, on the reverse strand, counting down.
AGATAAGTGACTATCAGATACAAAAATAAAAGAACGAGTGCATGATAAAAGTTTATGCAGCAGAACCAATTAATACAAATCTCTTATAAAGTACATGTGAGTTCCAATTACATATATATGACTGATGCCAAAAGTGGCAATAATTACAAAATAAAAATATAAAAGAAGGCCACTCCTTTCACTATGCTATTGGACTCATCAGAGTGCGGGAATAGTCATGCACTCAAGTTTTGTGGATCCACGGGATACTCATAGACTTTCAAGAGTAGGTCAGTCTGCGGTTCCTCATTTTCTTACTCATTTGAGAGAGTCATGGAAAGAGTGAGTTTCATATACTCAATAAAAAAACATAATTTAAATAACATCATAAAGTTTTAAAGCTGAATTATTTTAACAAAAATACTTAACATTTGACTATTTCGTAGACCTATCTTACATTATGAAAATAATTTATTTATTAAGAAAATAGTACATTAACATAATTAAAACAAACACACATCAAACCAGATAATAAAAAAATCGAATAAATCATGAAACGTTCAGATTTTTGTGTCATACTTCGTGAAGTCGTTATAACTTCCATCTCTGAAGGTAGATACAGATTTCCAACTACCCATGTGGAATGACCAAATAAAATATAGATAACGACAATTTGCTCAGGTACAATTCTAGCTGATTAAACTATAGTACGATCTACGACCATGGTCGTACCAATCATAGTGGTCCTATCAGATATCTATAGTCACGATAGCTCTTAGCTAAATGTGACCCCTAATAGATATTCGCGTCACCACCCTCGATAGAGGGTACGCCGTCATCTACCGGGAGTGATCTTCTTACGTCTTTTCAGACAAAATGGGAGAGGGGGACATAGATACCCCGGATGGGGTTAGGGTAATAGATACCCCTCATAGATAAAAAGTCTAATGAGACACTTGATGCATTATGCATATCAGTACAGATACATACTTTGGACCATTCATGCCTCATTCTACTTTTTCTTTTTTTTTTTTTTCTTTTATCTTTCTAGATAACAATACTGAGTTCATATTAATTTTATTACATGCAAAGCATCAAGTATCTATAAATCACATAGCATACTTAAAAAATAAGAACTGTTCAGCTTATAAGACCTACAAACATAAGCATGTAAAATAGGCAAAGTCATAATTATCATAATTTAATAATTTTTCTCTATCTAAAAATACTTCTTAAGACATTGAAAGAAATACTAAATTTCTTACCGAAACTTTGATATTTCCTCCTTCATCGTACTTTTTTCCTTTCCCTCATTTTCTCTTTAAATCGCTCTCTCTCTCTTTCTCTCTCTGTAAGTCTTGAAAAATAGAAGAATGGAAGTGTGGAGAAGAGTGGAAGGGAATACCTATTTATAAAAATTTAGAACTATTGGATTCGCACCAAGTGGCAAAATCTGGTGAAGAAAGAGAGGAAAAATAAGTTCGACACAAACAATAAGGGAGAAAGGCCTCCTTTGCGGATGGTGGTGGCGCACCACTCGAGGCCGTGGTGGTGCACTACCTGAGTTGGCAGTGGCCCACCCGGCACGCTGCAGGCTAACAAGCCCCAGGCGCACAGGGGCATATCCTCGCAGGCCTGCTACGCGCGAGGTGGCACGCGCGGGGTCTGACCCCGCGCCACACACGCAGATAGGACGTATGCATTGTACGCACGTCTCGCGTCTGTTGTACGCGCATGCATAGTGCACAGGCATCCCGTGCGGGCAGCTTTGGATTTTTTTTCCGTTTCGCCGTTTTTTTTCGAATTTTCCAATTTTTTACTAAAATAAAATAAATAATATAAACACAATTAAATTAAAATTAAATAAAAATAACTAAAATAAAATAATATTAAATAAAATCAAAATAATAAAAAAAAATAGCAAGATTCACTTTTTACAATTAATATATGGACTAAATTAAATGAGTTCAATGTAGCCTAAAGGTCTGAATAAATAAGATTTTTCAAATTAATTAAGTACAATGACGAGCGGGGTGTTACAGATATCCTAAGGGTCTTTCTACCTACGGCCTCAGTTGTAAGAGATTTGGTCCACGTAACTACTCTGATACCATCTGTGATATCCCAAATGTTAATTAAGGCATAAGAGTGTTAGATACAGAAACAGATTACGAGTGCATGAATAAAATTGTATACAGTGGAGCAAATTATTACAAATTTTTTAGCAAAATATGAGTTCCATTTACACACATATATATAACTGAGGCGAGAAGTGGTAACAAAATACAAGATAGTAAAATACAAAAGGGTCACTTCTATCACTATGCGATTGGACTCATCAGAGTGCGAGACAAGTCATGCACTCAAGATTTGTAGATCCTCGAGATCCTCATAAACTTCAAGGGGTAGGTCAATTGTCGATTCCTCACTATCTTCCTCATCTGGTTGGCACATGAAAATGGTGAGTTTCATATACTCAGTAAAGAAAATAGTATTTAAATAACATCATAAGATTTTAAAAGTAAATAATTATATCATAAATACTTACCATCAGGTCATGTCAAAATCTTATCTTACTTTATAAAAATAATTTTATTTATCAAGAAAAACATTATGTCATAGTAACAACAATCAAATCAAACATCATACTTGACAATAGAGAAAATCAAATAAATCATGAAATGCTCAAATTTTTGTGTCATGCTTCGCGAAGTTGTTCCAACTTCCATCTCTGAGGGCAAATACAGATTTCTGACTACCCATGTGGAATCACCAGATCAGATACAGATAACGGCAATTTACTCAGGCACATTTTCGGTTTGCTAAACTATGGTACGATCTATGACTACAATTGTACCAACCATAGTGGTCCTATCAGATATTCTATAGTCACGGCAGTACTTAGCCAAAGGTGACCTCTAACAGATATTTGTGTCATCACTCCCGTTAGATGGTACGCCGTCATTCATGGAGAGCGATCCTTTCATATCTTTCCAGACCAGATGGGGGACGGAAAAACAGATAATGAGACACTTGATGCATTATGCATGCCAATACATATACATATATTTTTATACCATTCAGGCTCATTCCCCTTCTCTTTTCTTCTTTTTTTCTTTTTTTTAGGAATATTTCATAAAATTAACACCGGATTCATATTATTTAATTTACATGCAAATCATCAAGTGTCTATAAAGTCACATAGGATGCTTGAAATCAAGAATAAATCACTTATTAAACATAAAAACATGCAACACAAAACACAAAACTTAAACTTCATAATTTGATTTTTTAGAAATGCTCCTTAAAATGTTTAAGAAAATACTAAATTCCTTATTGAAACCGTGAAATTTTTTTACACCTTTCTTCTTCTTCTTCTTTCCTTCTCTTTCTAGATCACTCCCTCTCTCTCTCTCTAAACTCTTGGAGGATGGAAGAATGAAATGAAAGTGATGAGTAGATGGAAGAAAATGGTCCCTATTTATAAAAAATTGGGACCGTTGGATTTGCGCCAAGTGGTGAAAGTCGATGAGGAGAGAGAGAGTTGAGTGAAAGATGAGCGATTTGACGCGACATGATGGTGGTGCGAAAAACATAAGAAAACTTCCGCCACCGGTGGCAGTTCTCCACCCAAGGAGGTGACACACTGCCCAAGGCAGCGCACGACACCCAAGGGGGCGGCGGCACAATGCCTGAGGTGGTAGTGCACCTCGCCTAGGCCCGCTGCGCGTTGTAAACCTATTCGCGCAAGCCTACTGCATGGCCAGCGCGTGCATAATGCGCGGCACCTGGCCTTGTTCGCCGTGATGTGACGCACGCGAACTGGCCACCTGCGCCCACATGACCGGCCCCGCACCCCGCGTGGATGGGACATGCGCATAATGCGCACGTCCTACACTTGGTCACGCACGCACGCAAGTGCACAATGCGCGGGCGAGCCTCTCCCGCGGGTGTTTCCCACAGGATTTCTCTCTTTTTTCTGTTTTTTCTTGAAATTTATTTTCTTTAAACAATATAAAATAAATAATAATAATAATAAATAAAATTAAATAAAAATAAAATAAGTAAAATAATGAAATTAATATAAAATTGACACTACGAATTTAAGTCACGAATTATAATATAAATCTACGAAATAAATTTAAATGAGTCTAAGTGGCCTTAAACCCCGAATAAATAGGAGTTTCCAGTTATAAATTTAACGTGGTGGTGAGTGGGGTGTTACATTCCCGGTAAGGAAACTCCACAGCCAACAAGCCCAACCTGGCCGCCCCACTTGACCGGCCGAGAAACTCGGCCCAACGGCCCAAACACACAAGCCCGTGGCCACCCATGGGCCTGCCTTACATGATCCAAGGGGGCTGGTTGACCCAACCCGTCCGGGTTACCCAAAACCAGCCCCCTCCACACTTTTAATTAATTATTATTTTTTTAATCTTATTATTTTAAGGCTTTTAGAATCCACTTTTAATTTCTCATGTTTTAAATTCAATTTTCATATGCCTAAATTAATTTTTCCATGAGTTTTACATAGAAATCACATAGGATAAGTTCTATCTTATTTTAATTATTATTTTAATGTAAATTATATCCTTGTGATTATTTAATTAATTATCTTGTATTTTGATGTGATAGAATAAATATTTTATTATGTAATTATCATATAATTAGATAGAATTTTATCTAAAATATTATTTTATTAATTTTTTCAAAAAATTACAATCATCTAGAAGTACCCCGATGAAGGCTATAAATAGATCTTTGCCCATAAGTTGTAAGCACATCAATTACAGTCAATTTGAGAGAAATTCTTGAAATTTTAGGCTTTTCTTCTATTAACATTTTTGTTAATTTAGCTTCTTCAAGTTTTTCAATGAGTGGGAGTTTTCACAAGTCTTGTTGAGGCAAGGAGTGAGGTGATCTTATCAGTAAATCTGTGGCGTTTTTTCTTTCCTTGTTTATTTTTTCTACTTTTTGTTTTTGCATTCCTTTTAGTATTATAGATTCAATTAGATGAAGAAGTTTTCTAGGCGGTTAAGTTTTAATATTATATAATGTTGAGTGGGTTATAGGAGTTGATTCGATCTTCCCCATACCTTCCTGCATCATCTAGTATCCAAGCTTAGGCTCCTAAAATTCAAATCTATCTTTATTGTTTTCAGCATTTTTGTTCTTTAATTAACAATTCAAATTAATTTTTTGATTTGTTAATTCATATTGCATCATGCTTGAATTCATATTTATCAGTTCAATTCAAGTGGTTTGTGTCTATTATTCAAAAAATTATATATTAAAAATATAAAAATATCTCAATTGCACCCCATAAGGCAATTGGCATGTTGTTTGCATTTTGCATAACAAAAGCAGAATAGCTGCCTAATTGGTGACTAGAAATCCTTTGTGAAATCGAAGGCAAAGTACTTCACTTAAAGGGTGCAAACGAAAACTTTTATTTTCATTCTGCACATTATCCACGTTTAATTTTTTGAATTGCATTTTTATAATCTTGCATCAACATTGCATAAAAAAACTTGACCAGTCATAAAGCGTAGTTAACAAATCGAGGGGTATTATACATAAGTACACCTTCTGGTTAAATCCATCGAGATTGATTCGATCCCTATGCATCAGTCTATCTTGTCAATCTTTGTAATCTACGTTTCTATCTTTTATTTTATGCTTGTTCTATTACAAAATTAAGTGACTAATCGATACTACTTATTTAATACACAAAAAACACACTGTTCCTATGTCTGTGTGTTTGTTTCTAAGTGTCCATAAAACTCATATCCTTTTAGGGTTCCTTATTGTATCGTAAGGACTAACATGCAGACCCGATTCAAGTAATTCTAATTTCGGATGCTCAACTCGACAGAAGAAACTGTCAATTGAGAGATTATGAGGTTAAACACGAGTTAATATGAGGGAGAGTTTTTTTCTTGACTAAACTTTACCTTGCAAGAATTTCATTATGGTTTCACTAAGTGACATGCTTTCCTTTCAAGAAAGTATCCTTGTTGTCCGGAGGGTCTCAAGCCTGCAAGCCTAGGGAATGAACAACAAACAGAGGGAGAACATATTCCGCATGCTTGTAAATTGTAAGGTATGTGAAATGATCATTGACAGTGGTAGATGTGTTAATGTGGCAAGCATTCTATTCATGGAAAGAGTAGGGCTGACATGCATCAAGCATCCGACTCCCTATCAATTACAATGGTTGAATGAGTGTGGCAAAGTCTAGGTTACCAAATAAGTCATAGTACCATTCTCCATCGAAAAATATCACGACGAGGTATGTTGTGATATTGTACTTATGCATGCTAGTCACTTGATACTTGGGAGACCTTAGTAGTTTGATATATAGGTATAACATAACGGCCGCACCAATTAACACTCATTGTGAAAAAACAGTTTGAATCATGTCCTTACGCCTCAATCACCAAAAGAGGCACATGAAAATCAGATGAAAATTAAATGATCCTTTGATGAATACTCACGAAGGGCAGAAGAGAAAGAAAAGGCTACAAAGAAAGTTGAAAGCTCATTGAGCATAAAGATCACTTAGCAGACTAGCAAATATGGTCCATTAAGAGAAAAATAGAGAGAGAAAACAAGGGAGTGTCTTGATAACAGGGACATAATATTAAGGAATATCTCTTGTAATAAGGGAAGTTTGATTGTACTTATCTACAAGGAGATTCATTTTGACCTTAACCACTATTTACATAATTATACTATATTTCTCTTACAGATAATTATTATGGTAAGTGGGCTACGAAGATTTCTCTAGATCCCGGATGAATTGTGAATCAAGTCATGACATGCATAACAATAAAGTAAACATATTGGGGAAGTATAGTTTCTTTTCTATTGTTATCATTAACCATTCTCTTTTTAATGAAGGTCAAGATTCAAGGGCGAATCTTTCTAAAGGAAGAGGAGATGACATGATCCTAGACAGCTCAAATTTAATTCCAATGATACAATCTGCATCAAAGAGGAATCTTCCAAGTCCCATCCTAAATAGGAAAATGACACCAACATCCTTTTGTTTCATAAATGGGATCGCCCAAAATAGGAAAGTAATTTCATCCCTGACTACTTTCCTGATTGGGATTACTCCAATAAATGGGGCAAATTTGCCTAAAGGAAGCTTAAAACCCAAGTAAGATTAATGAGCTTGAAGAATTATAAGAAAGTCCAAATTGAGAGCGAGAGAACTGAGCCTTGGCCCAAGTCAAGGAACGCAAAGACCCACGGCTTAAGGAGAATGCGCAGAGCAAGCAAGCCAACCCGTACGACCAGCGCGCGCAGGAGACGCATGACACGCGTGTGACACCACACATGTGCACGAGCTCAGGGTTGCACCAACGACCCACGACCCAAGGAAAACCCGCGGCTGACAGGCCCAACCTAGCTGCCCCACGTGGTCAAACCAGAAAACAAGCCCAACCAGCCCAAACGCACAAGCCCACAGCCACCCGCTGGGTTGCCTTACTAACCTGAACGGGCCGGTTGGCCCAACCCGTCTAGATTGCCCAAAATCAGCCCCCTCCCCACTATTAATTAATTAATGTTTCTTTTATTTTATTATTTTAAGGCTTTTGGGACCTACTTTTAATTTCTCATTTTTTAAATTAAATTCCCATATGCCTAAACTAATTTCTCCATGAGTTTTACATGAAAATCACATGGAATAAGTCCTATCTTATTTTAATTATTATTTTAATATAAATTCTATCCTTACGATTGTTTAATTATCTTGTATTTAGATGGGATAGAATAAATATTTTATTATATAATAATTTTAAAATTAGATAGAATTTTATTTAGGATATTATTTTATTAATTTCTTCAAGAGATTGTAATCATCTAGAAGTACCCCGAAGAAGGCTATAAATAGGCTTTTACCCATAGATTTTAAACACATCAATTACAGTTAATTTGAGAGAAATTCTTGAAAGTTTAGGCTTTTCTTCTATTAGCATTTTTACTAATTTAGTTTCTTCAAGTTCTTCAAGGATGAGGAGTCTTCAAAAGTCTTATTGAGCCAAAGAGCGGGGATCAACTTATTGGTAAGTCCATGATTTTTTTTTTCCTTATTTATTTTTTCTAGTATTTATTTTTGCATTCTTTTTAGGATTATAGATTCAATTAAAGAGAGAGGTCTTCTAAACAGTTAAGTTTTGGTATTGTATAACGTTGAGTGGGTTATAGGAGTTGATTCGATCCTCCCCATACCCTCCAACGTCAAATTCTGCATCTTATTTGTAATAGTCATGGCCCTAAAGAAATAATCTGAAACAAATTCTTTTGTCTCCATGTGTAAAATCTCAAATTCAACACAAAAAGCTTGAAGTTCTACTCATTTTGCTTTTGTTGTCCTCTGATACTTCTCTTCATAGAGTCTCAAATTTGTTTTAAAGTATTTTTGTAAAAAATGGTTTCCAAAATCCAGTAATCAATAGTATTGACAAAATATTTTTTTTCTTTTTAAATCTTTTAACTTCTATAATTCGAATTCCATTTTCTGGGCGTCTATCAATATAGTACCTGCTAGTTCTGTTACTCTAAAAACAGCCACAGTCCATTACTCTTTAGTTCTTAACAAGTTCTTTATCATCATACCCTAATGGTCATAATGACCATCAAAAAAATTACTTGTTGCGTAAAGTTTTCACAAGATATTTATTTTTTTCTATATAAAGTGGTTTTCTTTTATTTTTGAGAGACTTTGATGCCAATATTGAAATGTAAAGAGAGAGTAAAAATAAGAATAAACTCATATGAGAGGAAAATAAAAATAGTTATTGATTTGAATTTTATGATTTGAATTTTTACCCACTTAGCCAACTTTTAAAGAAACAAATTATAGCAAAAAGATAGCCATGAATTCCTATAAATTAGTTTCAATATTTGTTGTCTTCCTAAATGATAGCTAAAATCATTATAGATTATGTTCCACACTTACTGTTTTCTTATAAAATAGACAAAATTCCTATATATAAGGTTCAACACTTATCAATTTTTTAAATAATAGGTAATTCAAATTAACTAACAAGTATATAAAAAAGCAAACATTAAAAACATATAAATTTATTTAACATTCATAAGTCTGGTCCTTTTCAATCCTATTTGCATTGGCCTCAGCGTATCTGCTTCCCTCGAGTAGAGCTCCATCACTGAAACATGAAAACCCTTTGTACATTATATCAGTTGCTCTTTCTTTTTTCAACTTTCATCTCCCTTTCTTTGTTTTCCTTGATCCTAATACACACTTCTTCTTTTGCCATTTTAACTTTATTCTCTTATTCCTCGAGTCTCTCTCCCTTTTCATTCCAAGCTTTTGCCAAATTATTACAAAGGGTCCCTTTATCTTTAATTTTTTCTTCCTCTGCTTCATTACAAGGAATGTTCCCTCATTTTCTGCTTCTTCATGTTTTCCTTTTTTAAGCCAAATGCCTCTTTCTAAATTTTAGCTACCTTCAATTTTTTTTACACACAGAGAAAAAAAAAAAGGAAGAAATCCCACATGACAATTCTAGTTGTTTTCATGTTTTCTTCCCCTTCAATTCCAAACAAAGCCGAGTAGATGAAAAATAAACCAAAATAGTGTTGGAGGTTGGCTTGGGTCATCATTTGAGCCTAACTGGGTCTTAAAATTGGGCTTTGGTACTTTTGGGTGTTGGGTTTTCTTTTTTGGGCTAAAGACTATTCATTTTGATTTGGATTTTAAACAAAACTCACTCCATATTCCGTTGTGGCTTTCTTTCTCATATTTTCTCTTTTATTTTTGTTTTTTATTTTTTATTTTTTATTTTTGTTTCCCTTTTCACTTTATATTTTTTTCAATTTTCTTTTTTTAACAATAATAAAAGAAAATAAAATTTAAAAAAATTAAGAAATAATAATAAAATCAATTATAGACAGGTCTAACCTTTTTGCTTGAATTTTTTTTTATCATCTCATAACATTTTTATTACCAGTATTATTATTAATATTATAAATATTTTTTTGTGAAGCAACAAAATTAGGTCATGACAAGTAAATTATGGAGCCACAATTCAAATTTATGTTTTTTAATAACATATTTATGCTATTTTATAAACATCTACAAGCTTAAAAAAAAGTCTGGAGCCATTACTACTTGCCTTGTTCCCAACTACCAGATAATTGTTCCAGGATCTGAGTTAAATGATTTGTTGATACCAAATCACTATACTGAGTTTTTGTAAATTTCGGTGTAATTCTCGAAACTCACTGTTATCTTATAATTTATATTACTTATATATATACATATAAACTTTATTTCAATAATATTATTATTTTAAGAAAAGATATTACAAAAACTTTACAGATATGTTAAATAAGCCAAATTTATAATTAAAATTAAAAATAAGAATAATATATATTGAAATAACTGCAGATATATCAAAATAAAAAATCTTCATCAAATTATTATAAAACTTAACTTGAAGTTTTGACTTAAAATAAAATATACACAAATTTAAAATTATTATATTTGATACCAGAATCTTGACGCTAATGTTAAATTATTATATCAACCTGAAATAAAATATTTAACAAGTTTCTTCTTGAAAAAATGTGAATATTTGACAAATCAAATCAGATAAAGCACTCACTAAGAAGGTTATTTAATTTTCAAATAAATACTGTTTGCAAACTCAGATGTTAATAAACTCAAAACAGTTTTCCGATTGGCTAGATTATTTTGCTCGCCCGAGACAATGTCCCTACTAAACCAATTTTTTGAGAATGTCTCTACTAAACCAATTACATAAAAGGTGATAACAGAACCCACATAACAATGCCATATTTAGCAAACTACAAAGCTTGATATGATTTCCATACGGGACCATATTCTTCTGCAATCCACAATCAGAAACAATGCAAATCTGGATCATGGCATCAATCAGCATTTTGTAGGGATATAAAAATATCTAAACTGCAAACATACCCTATATAGGCTTACAGTACCATCCACTTACAACTGTAGTTCGCTGAAGTCTTACAATAGCAGATGAAGTAAACCTTTTTACATCCCGGCAAAAAATTTAGGCATGCACGGTAAAAGCGAAAGAGATGATCCGCAAACAACAGTCCTACATGCATGTGCATTCTGGTTGACAGATTTTCCTTTCACAATGGTGATTTCGAATCTACTCAAGTCAAAAGGGCACAGATTCGGGGATTGAAGTTAAAAAAACTAGCCAAAGCATCCCAAAGTCCCCATTGGTAAATAGACCACCAACCAGCAAAAAATGAAAGTACAATTTCTTGAGAACTGTAAACATGGAATCCCCAGTGGATTGCATAATGCCTCTTCTAGTCCTGAAAGGGGGAAAAAAGGGAAAAGTTACTGTTAGTTGAAAAATGACAATTACCAAATTAATACCTAAAATTTGACATTCATTACAAAATGATTCCTAATGTTTTTTCTTTTAATTACAATTTGGTTTTTAACATTTTTTATATGTTTCAAACATTCAGTTTCCTTCTATTTCCTGACAGCAAAAATCAAAATGATTTAAGTCATATCTTGATGCTTTAAAATAAAAACTTAAAAACATAATTTTAACTAACAAATTAAATTAGTAAATTAATAATAATTAAAATAGATCTAATATTATTACTAATTTAATTAATTAATCAAAATTATTCTTTTGAACTATTTTTTAAAACATTCAAACATGATTTATCAATTTTTTTTTTGTTTAAGATAGGAAGAAGTTAAACATTCGAAATAAAAAAAAAAACAGATTTTCAGATATCAAATTATAACAAAAAAATTAGGAACAAAATTGTAAGAAATACCAAGTTTCAAGGCTAATTTACTAATTTGCCCAAAAATAAATGAAACTATATAGTAGTTGGGTGTACCACTGCACATGAACGAAACCCAACTCAGAAAGATATCATAACATTTCTTTAATCCCAAACTCACTTTTATTAAATCAGTTTACCACAAAGATTATTAACTTTTTCATCCAATCCCACTTCTAGTCAGTTAGTTCACTTCACTTAACCAGCAAAAGCACCCATTACCGTCCCAACTATGAACCTTGAATCTTTTTACACTGCATATAGAAAGCATGTGCTTGTGGTTTAAAGTTTACTGGCTAAGGGCAAAGAGTAGATTAGCAGCTTCTGCCTCCAATTGTGCTGGCAGTCAATTATTGGACTTTTTATGTGCTTGAGGTCTAAAGTACTGGCAAAGGATAGATCAGCAGCTTCTGTTTTCAATTAGGCTGGCAGTAGATGGTTGATTTTTCTTTTCTTCTATTGAATCTTTTTTTTTTATACATGAGTTGTGATGAATCAAGATGGCTCCATCATCAGTTGATGTCTATAAGAAGGGTTGAAGGGAGAAAAAGAAGGAAGTGGGAGAGAAAAAAAAGGGTTTAAGAAGAGGGAGAAACATGTGGAATTAACTCAAGTAGAATACAGTTGTTGTCCAAGAGGTCAAAAGGAGAAATAAAACAGAAAAGATCCAACTTTTATTCCAAAACAACCATACAGGCCTTTATACCAACATTCTCCGAAAAGAACTAAACCACAATTTCCTGACCCTAAAATTCCCTAAAATCTAATTCTACTTAATTTCATAATAAATAAAATCACGATATTTCATTTATAACTAGAAAACTATCAACACATTGATTTTCTTTCTTAATAGTTCCTGATATCATAAAGTCATCTAAATTGGAATTCCTAACAGTCAAGTAGATACATTTCACCATGATATGCCAACTGTTGCTCCCTTTCAGCTTTTGAATAACTATAGATTTCTCAATTTCTATGATTTTTCCAATCATCCCCAATTTTCTAATGCCACTATATATTCAGGTCCTAAAGGAACAATAATAGATTATATATCACTTAAATATGACACAATGGAACTTCTCTGTTTGAACAATAATAGATTTCTAATGCTACTATATATATCACTTCCGATGCCAGCATGCTTCTTAATTTGAGATGTATCCTTCTCTGTTTCCAGGCTGTTTTGGGTCTCAAAATCAACATGATCAAATATGAACTTGTTGGGATTGGGGTTGACAGTGCAGGAACTTCTCTTGCCCAGGTGTTGGGTTGTAAAAGCACGCAGCTAGCTATTAAATATCTTGGCATTCCCCTTGGCACAAGATACAAAGATGGAAAAAGCTGGGACCCAGTTATTAATCTGTTTGAAAGAAGACTAACAGGTTGGAAGAGGAAATTTCTTTGAAAAGCAAGTAGATTAATACTCATTAAAAGTACCTTATCTAACCTCCCGACATATTTCTTATCTGTACTTATCATCTCAGCTAGAGTGGCAAAAAAATTAGAAATGATTCAATGTAAAATCCTCTAAGGTGATGAAGACGGCAAGAGGAGTTCATCTAGTTAAATGGGATGAGGTGAAGTGTCCAACTAAAGCAGGTCGCTTTAAACAGAGCACTCCATGGAAAATGGATTTGGAGAAACTGAAATGAAAAAAAGAGTCTGGAAAAAGTCATTGATTACAAATGAGCTGCGAATGAAAACACAATTAATCCACCTTGGAGTGCAGCACACATGGCATGAGTCTTTGGAATCGCATTATGCAAACCAGCAAATCAGTCTTTGAATGCTCAAAATGGGAAGAGGATAAAGGCAATAAGGTGTGCTTCTGGATAGATATTTGGTGCGGTACAGTCAATTTTCATACTTGTTTCCCCCCTAGTATTTGCTATTTCCAAGGACAAGAACATGCTCATTGAGAAGGCTTTTGGTGATGATAATGGCAGGAATTGGAATGTTGTGGTTAACAAGAATTTGCAAGACTGGGAAGTAGATGAATATGAGGACCTGTTACAGCTTTCGGCCACCATTCGTCTCAGCAACAAGGATGATAACTTATTTTGGTCCTTGAAAAAAATGACATCTTCTTCGTTAAACCTTTCTATAACTATCTGGATAGTCACAGAAGATCGGAGAGAATGGATTTCCCTGCAGAGATAATATGGAAGACTAATGCTCCTAGAATTTCTTTCTTCGCCTGGGAAGTTACAAAAGAACGTATTTTGACTATTGACAACTCATGAAGAAAGTGTTAATATTGACTAACATATGGTTCCTATGCAAAAACAACGCAGATTCCTCCAACAATTTTTTTTTTTCACCTATCACTTACAATCTTTCGATCCTGGTCTACGGGCTCTTGGGTATCTGTAGGGCTATGACTGGTTCCGTTAGAAGCAAATTAATGGCTTGGGAAGAACTGTGTAAGAAAAACAAATATTTCAGACTTATCCCACTTATCATCTTCTGAGTCATTTAGAAAGAAAGAAACAATAGGACTTTTGAATGTAAAGAAGATAAGTTTGTCAATACCAAGAATAGATGATTTCCCTATTTTGATTCCATTGTTCTAGAACATAACCTTGATAACTTCGATGATTTTAGTTCAATTGTAGACATACTTATTAACTTGTAAATCTTTTGTACATGTAGGCGCCAACATATCAATATACTTCTTATACTTTTATTTCAAAATATATATATATATATAATAACACAATGGAAGTAGATTCACCTACTCAAGAATATGCATTTATTTCCATGTGTCTAACTGCATACATGCATGTCTTTTGTCTGTGTTAGACAGTGAACCTGAGGAAGGTAGCACAAAATAATATTAAAGAATATGAGGGTGATCTATGGTCTTCTTGTAATCATCTCTTATTGTGGTGTTCTACAACTTATAGCTCATGATACATGATTTATGGTCTTCTTGGGATTGAGTGGGTTATTGCGGGTTCGGTTAGGGAGGAGATATGGACTTGGGAGGGTTTATTTGTAAAAAGAAATATTACAAACATTATCTCATTAACTGTTTTCTGGATCAATTGGAAAGAGAAGAATAGAAGAATTTTTTATAGTGCTCAGAGTAGCTTAAATAGATTAAAAAATAAATGGATACATATTTTCGGGTCAGTATTGTTAAGTCATGACATACTCTATACTTTTTATTTCAAAAAAATATTAAAGAATATGAGGGTGTTCGGCTCAACTTATATAAGCTCCATAGCAGCATTTCAAGTTTTCCTAAGTTTTTGATAAAAAATTTATAGATTGAACAGTTTATAAACTTTTGTACCAGCATTTGTACAACATTGTTCAGAAGTAACTTTTATTTTATAGAGCTTATACCGAACAATGCTGGTGTTGACCAAGCAAAATTCTAAAACAACCATTAACAATTTCAAAAATAGGGCCTATTCCTCTTTTCAAGAATATAAATATATAAATATATATTGCCATATTCCCAGAATCAACAACTTATAGGCAATATTTTTTATGAAAAAGCTATATTTTGACTAAATAATCTAATACAGCTTATAAGTTCATATTACCTTAACACTTCAACAGCACATTTGTGAAAAAAGATCTATATCGGCTTAGACATTATTGAAGAGCTTAAAAATCTATAGTTTATAAGGATTTTAAGATAAGCCAAACAACCTCAAAGAGAATACTAGAATCTTAAAAGTAGAAGCAATTCTGTTAGAATAATTTGTAACCTGTTCCATTGGTCCAGATTCATCCTTCTGTTCTTCCACATTTTTCTGTTCTCTATCAGCCTTATCTTGATCACTATCTATCATCTTTTCATCTTCTTCTGGGACATCTTTGGCCCCAGTATCATAATCAGGAATCTTCAAATCTGCAGGAAGCTGCCCAGTCTTCAGCGCCTGTTCATACATTAAAAGATACAAATTAACATTATATACAAACATCAAGGGGGAAAAGTCATTTAATCAGGCAAATGCTACATACCTTTTCAAGTCTTGCAACCTCTTCAAGAGTCTGGGAATTCAAAATCGCAGCCTGCAGATAGTGAAACAGTAAATGAAGTAAAATAAAAAAATATCACACAAAATCATGGGCTAAAGACATAAATAAACCCAATTCCACCTGTGGGAAAAAAAAAAGGACGAACAAAAAACATCTACGCTTCAAACCAACTCACTACTTAATCAACAGAGCTATTAACCAAGAGCATCATGTCTGTATTGCCACCTACCAGTATAAAAAAGCTCTTTTAACATCTATAAAACAGTGTCCATTATGCCAACAAATCAACTAACACTAGTTTCAGCTAGTGAACAGACCAACCAATTCCAGTTACAATCTAATCTTTGTATGATTTTACCATTATTTAGGATCAGAAAATGCCTGGGGGAATTCCAGTCTTCTTTTCCCTTTTCAGGACATAATCCAAAAGAGAAGCCAGTATTCTTATGCCACAAATATCTGAATAGAGAATATTCCCTTTTCTTTTTTTCTTCAAGGTATTAATGCTTCTGTAACTCTCAGCTTATTCGGTCTTTGAACCTCTGAACTACCAATTTGCTTTATCTTTTAATCAGGCATGTCAACAAAATTATCCTTGAAAACACAAAGTTATATTCAGGGAAGATAGTTTTTCCATGTATTTAGTCAAAAATTTAACAGTGCTGATTTAAACAACCAATAGAACAGAGTTTTTTTTCGAGAGGAAAAAAAAGGATATTAACATTAAAAGAGCACCAAGGGGATTAAGGAAGCCAAGGCAGGTTTTGAAGTTGGTAGGTCTAGTTCCTCTAATTTTTTCTTATCATGATTTTCATTTTTAGTAGAAAAGAAGAAATATTATTACAAGGAAAGAACTAGGTATAAGGAGGTTTAGGTATCCTTCAAACGAATAAGAAAAGAAGATAAAAGCTAGATAATCATTAGAAAGAATAGCAAGTCAATCTCTGTGAAACGCTGATAAAGAAACATCCTCAAAAGAATCTGTTTCCCTTAGCCCAAATGGATGCCAGAAACCAAAATTTTACAAGAAAGAATCAGAAAAGATGAATTAAAACTCTGAAAACTCTAGAATTTTTCTCCAACTATAATCAGCCACATGCCAGCAGAGAAAGCCTGCATCAAAGAAACTTCCATCTCCCTCTTCATCCCCAGACCATCAGTACGGAAGAAAGATAACCCTTAATATTCTTAAGAGAAACTTAGGAAAAACCAAATATATCAAAAACATGGTACAAAATTTTCCAGCCCAATTCATAGTGCAGGAAGAGATAGTCATGAGTCTCCGCATCTCTGTAACACATCAGACATACCCAGCAACAAGGCACGATTCAGTCAACAAGGTTAAAGCATATCATTATGTATTAAGCCTACCCAAAACCACACTCCAAACAAAACCTTTTACCTTATAAGGAGTCAGAGCTTTCCATAAGGACTTATTAAGGATAATATTCTGGGTAGCAGGATGGTCGATCAGGCAGTCTAAGTAAGACTTGCATGAATATAAATCTAAGGATTCCAAGGACTAAATTCTACATTCTGGATGGTTTTCAAAAAAAAGAAAAAGAAAGGCTACATAATATTGGTCATATCAACAACTTCCCCGTCATTGACATTTCAGGGGAAAAAGAAAAGAAAGGTTCCAAGAATAGAAATCATTAGACTGAACCAAAAAAAAAAAAAGGATATAGGGGAATTATTATTTCTGGATAACATGTAAGTCTGGGAAAATGGGATGCTAAAGAGGCATTGTCAATCCAAGGGTCCTCTCAGAAGAAAAACTGATTGAATGGAGGCAGGGCGTCTCCATCCTATATCCACCTTGTCATTGCTGTAAGCAGAAAAACTGACAAGTTCTTTACCTTAAAGAAATTTATACAACTAGTATATTTCAAGATTTCAAAGTCTAGAGACTGGAATTATAAGAGATTGTACTATTTTTTTTAAAAGGACAAAATATATTATTCACAGTGCACCAAGAAAATGCAACCCGTACATAAAATTTGTAAGTCTAGCAAACTATCAATAAGATCCCCTAAATCCTCAACAGAATAAAGGGGTTGACTTTTAATCAAAAAATTCAACATCTGGAACCAGACGTCTTTAAATCTATCAAAATAGCATCCACACCCTCAAAAGCTCTCCTATTTTTCTCTTTCCAAATAACCCAAAAGGTAATCAAAGAGATAAACCTAGTTGTCTACTTATCACTCTGAATGGAGAGGCATGCACAGCCTTTCTTTTACAGTACCCTCATTTTTTTCAAAAAAATTCACAATATCCTCTATAACCTAGTTCAAACCCAGAAAACTAAAAGCCAAAGACCATAGTCGTGCAATAAGATAACCTACCAGCGACTGAACCTCACAAGAAGCTTTTGGCTTCCAAAATCCACTCTTGTAGTTAAATATGAAATGCTTAGGTTTACATTCTTACCTCCAGCAGCATCAGAACTAAAGATTAGTTCGACCTTCACCAACTAAAAGTTTCCACTAACCTTTTTCTTCAACATCCCTAGAATCTTATTCATAACTAGAGTTTAACATATCTGCTTATTGATAAACTGATGTGCATCAAATCATTTTTTTTAATATAGAATGCACGAATTATGCCACAAAGATATGCCCAATAACCCTGCGACCAAATGATCATGTTCTAATTACTGCAAATATTTGGTACAATTCATTGGTTAACTGAATACCTTTATAGCTATAATTTGCTCCGGTGTGGGGGCAACCATTTTTGGAGTCTGCTGCTGCTCTGATACTTCTGCAACATTTGGAGCCTCAGTTGTTGTCAATATCTTTACCGGTAGCTTCTTAGCCTCCTCCTCAGCTTCTTTAGATGTGAACAGGTTTCTAGCCTCTGCTCTCTCCTATCATCCAAAGCACATGATGAAAAAATGCATGCAATTTACTCACAAGGAATTTAAGATAATATAAATCAAGAATGTTTAGCATTTAGTTTTAAGAACAAATCATAGAGGCATAAAAAACGAGCGCCAACCAATTAAAAAAGGTATCTACTCAAATCCCAGCATTTTCTTTAGAAAGCTAAGTAAAACTTCCACTCAAGCTACAAAGACAACAAAGATCAAGCATGTAGTAGTAAGTCTGGTTTAGTTGCATAAGGCAAAGCAAGTACTCAAAGCTGGCCGAACAGCTAGCATCACAGCGTTTACTTTTCCAAAAAGAAAAGTGAGCACGATAGTGGCCTAAGCTCTCAAAACAACAAATCTGAGCCGGACCTGAATTCCAAGACATGCTCATTTACTTGACTAGTAAAGTTCAAATGTATAGAAGCTTATACAACTAGATGCCTAGCTCAACAACCTGACTTAATCTATCATCCTCTGTATCTTCAGCAAAAAAATTGTTCTACAACTTTCTATAACAAATTCCTTTGCCTACCATTTGCCCACCCTTGTCCTTATCCTCCATAAAATAGAAATACTAAATGAAAATATAGAAACAGGCAAGTTATTCATATCTAATTCCTCTATCAGGCAAATCTAAAAACAAGAAAATCTCCACCCCCACCCCAAATGCAAGGAACCAAACAATTTGGCACTCATCTCTTATTCTCTCAACAGAATGCAAAAGCCAAACAAAAAAATTTCCTTGGCAACATCAGGGTGGGATTTTAAGAATGGTGATTAAACAAAGTTAACATCCCATTATTGCCAGTTTCCCCAGCCAGTATAAGGGGGATCAGTACAACTCTAATAGTGATGCTACTAGTTCCATCAATGATTAATGATAAGTTCAAGGCCTGGCATGTTGAGTATATGAAAGTTAAGCAGACTACCCTCTCCGGTCTCATCTGGGTTTTTACTTTTCTAAAAGATCTTCTATTAATTAATTTTTGGTTTATAATTATTGATCAATTGGTAGTTCATATTTGTCTAATAAATTGAATGAGATCCTCACCTCCTAGAGGAAATTAGGGGTTTTATTTGATATCACGTCAAACACAATTCTTAATTTGCTTAAAGAATCATCACATATGAGCCTGCACGTGAGACTGCGTCGAGCTATCGCTCCGAGAATTTCAAACAAGATTATACAGCCTGAGTCAGACTCCAAGCAAAATTGACTGATGGATGTTTCTCATGAGCCAAAACCAACATGATAAGGTTTTGGCTGAGCTTGGTTCTTCTGGCCTACAAGCATTTTCTCTTTCAGTGATTGACGGGCCCAAGTAGACAAGTATTCCGCAGACAATTTTCTGTTACCTCCCCAGGTCAAATATCGGGTTATTGGCATGGAGACAGGATATTCCAGGAGATGATTAGGGTTTAGAAGCTTTTCCACCTTTCTTCCCTATTGTAACAGTGAATAAGGAACTATTGGAAGAGAACCTTAGGATCTCCCAGTTCAGGAAAGAACTCATCTTTGGTGGTTAAAGTTTTTCCTTTGTTCATTATATTCAGTCTATAAATAATAGTAGGAATATATAAACTTGAGAAACTACCCACTACATAATGGTTAATCACCCACTAACATAAAAGACTAGTTCTCCCACATAATTTTTTTTAAAGAAAAGAAAAGTATTATTATGTACATAGATACCAAGTAGGTATCACCCAAGTACAAAAGTTAATTACAAGTCAATCAAGAAACCACCAAACTTACCACATGAAAACTGTATTGCCCCTAAATCGCATAAAATAGTAAACAAAAGAAACTGTACTGCCAAATTTAACTCTATAAATAAAACTAAACACAACCTAAACACAACCGAGAAATGACAAGACATCTTAATTCCAAAGCCCAAGGAAATTATTTTCAAGATGCTCATGGACAGGACAAATTCTCCTTCCTCTGGCATCCTCCACAGATGAAAGCCAAAAGTTGTTTTGAACTAGGTGAATCCGGCAGCTTTGGCTTAGGGAGTGAGTTATTGCTGCCCCATGGAATCTGTTCTGAACTGAATCTCTTGGAGCCCAAACAATGTGAGGTATTTCTCCTCCCCCTTCTCCATCTAATGACTCTCTTATAGTATTCTTCCTCTTCCTATGGGTTCTAAGCTGCTTGGCAGTAAGAAAAGGAGTGAATCCCTAGAGCCAAATTTTTGGAATGGAGTTTCAGGAGAGGTTCTTGCATTAAAATCCCTAGTTTTTGAATTGGAATGGATTTTAAATTGTGTGAGAAGGGTGAGCAATGATCTGGGTGTTAGCTCCAAGGGGTTAGAAAACTAGATTTATGAGTTGTTCCAAAAGCTAGAGGATCATATCTGTGTTGACTGAAGCACTAGTAAGACAAAGAGGAGGTAAGCAGAAACAGAAGAGTGGGAATAGATAACTTAAAAGATTAAAATGCTCAGTTGACTATGAGAAAGGGAACAAGGGAGGCCAAGAGGCAAGGGTTGGCAGAAATCAACTTAGCAATTCTTCAGGATTAGTCAGTTTTTTTCCAAATAAATAGCTTTCCTAAGTAGATCTGAATCTGACGAGGAGCTAAACAAGGGCACACCCTCTTACATACTTCACTAAACCTTCTCTTCAGGGGATCTGACTACTTGAGTACAGAGGAGTGATTAGGATCATTAACTCCTCTTCTAGTTGGTCAAAAGTACAGTATCCTTCTGTATAAAAGGCAGTAATCCACAGATAGAAGTAATAGATGGATATCGTGGAATCTAAGCTGTATAGGAGTAAGGTTTAGAACTCCTCTCCTCCCATCGCAGAGGTATGGACGATAGATGCAGATTACCAGTGTACTATATCAATTTTCTTTGGGCCAACCCATCAAAAGATGAATCTTGATTAGGGCAACAAGAAGAAATGGTTTCCATCCGTTCTCTCCCCCCAAAAAAAGGTATGGATAATAGATGCTGGTTAACAATTGTACTATATCAAAACTATATTAAAACAAATCTCCATTCGTAATCGAAAGAATTGACCTATCCCTACTATGTCTTAAAGTAGAAGGGATGAATTTCTTGGAACATGAGGAGTGTTAGGAAGAGAGCTATTACTAAAAGAGCTTTGAGTAAGTGAAGAGCAAAGACCGAGTGTGTCTTCAGGGGACTGAAGTTGCGGAGATGTCTAATTTTCTAGTGAGTAACCTTCAGTCCGTACATGATGTAAAACAGCTTCATCTTCCCACAATGAAGATGGTATTACTGTTATGTGGAAAGATACCAAATTGTACTCTATGAGAAGCATCAATCAGGTGGTCACTATCTCTTCTGAATTCCTTGTTAAGGGCGGGCCCAAACTTCATATGGATCTTTATTGGTGTCTATGTTAGGGGTTAGGGGCCTGATCATAATTGATATTAGTGATTTTTTCATTTCAAAAAAAAAAACAGAAAATAATTGATATTGGGTGAATTTATTCTTATCAAATTGGATTGTGGACAGTTGGTGGTAATTTCAACAAGGTCTCCGTCCAACATGTGAGCTAGTGCCCTTGCCTCTACTATGGGTTCTCACTTCTCAGAAATTCTTTGAGATTGTGCATGATCTCAACCTTAAGAATCCCAATTGAAGTGTCGCAACAACACTCTCTCCAGCACTAGAAGGGATAATATTTTTTTTAAATAAAAAGTATAATAAGCGGGTATCAACCCATGCACAAAAGATATTTATGTGTCAATTACACAATCAATAAGGTTACTTAAATTCTCTATGGAATACAAAGAATCACCAGTAGCCATTAAGCCCAAGGTCTGATACCATCTAGCTCTAATCTTATTAACATCCTCTTTCATCCTTTCGAAAGCTCTTTTATTCCTCCTTATCCAATAAGTCATAAATTTTTTTAATACCACTAACACCCTTCCAAGCACATAAATCCTCCCTAACATTATCCGCCATAACCCAACTGATGCCAACATCCCATACGCCATGCATCATAGTTTACACGCTGGGGAACATTATAGTAAAATATGATCGCAAGTCTCTTCCGCCCTTTTACGAAGGTAGCACTTGTTCAAAATTTTCCCCCTTCTCATCAACTCATCGATGGTCAAAATACATTTTCGTCCAGCTTCCCAAGCGAAAAAAGTGATTCTTGGGGGAGCATTCACTGTCCATATTTGCATAAACAGAAACTTGTTCTCCACTAATTCATTCTTAATCAAGTATTTATAAAATGATCCAACCGAAAAGGTCTCATTTTAGTTAATGGTCCAAACCAGTTGCTCATCACCCTAATTCAAGGATACAGAAGACTGTGCACTCAACAGAGATTCATAATCATTTATTTCTCAATCATTAAGATTCCTCAAAACCTCAACGTGCCACCCCCTACCATCCCCAACCATCCTAAATGACTCCTTAACTGATATATATTTGTGACATACAATTGCAAAGATCTGCGGGAATCTATCTTTACACACTTCCTCTTCAAGCCAAGGATCCATCCAAAAACTGGTTCTCTACCCATTGTCAACTCTCCACTTGATACATTTCTTGAAATTATCTTTTCCCATACATATCTTTTTTCATACCCATGTCTCATGCGGTCTATTTACCCCTCTAGGATACCAGCCCCTTTCCATTGTGCCATGCTTTACCACAATAACCCTCCACCAGACAATCTCATTCTCTTTCATGAACCTCCAAATCCACTTACCCCTCTAGGATATTTACCCCTCTAGGATACCAGCCCCTTTCCATTGTACCATGCTCTACCACAATAACCCTCCACCAGACAATCTCCCTTTCCATTGTGCCATGCTCTACCACAATAACCCTCCACCAGACAATCTCATTCTCTTTCATGAACCTCCAAATCCACTTACCCCATAACACCTACTTCATTTCAACTACCAATCTCAACTGCAAACTGCCTTGGTTGAAGGGTCTTTCAATGCATACCACGCCACCAAATGGTACCTCCTTTTCTCCTCAAAGTCGTCTCATAAGAATCTGCATTGAATTGCTTCCAATTTCCTTTCGACACTTATCAGAATTGTTAGCAAAGACATATGATACACTGAAAGACTGGATAATGTACTTCTTATAAGAGTGAGGTGCTCTCACCTTTGGATAAGAGGTTTCTCTTTCACCCCATTAATCTCCTCCCGAATCTAGCCACAGTCAGGTCTTACACCCTTACATTTTTTATGTTTTGCACCTAAAGGTATTCCCAAATACTTAATCAAAAGCTTCACTACCTTGCATCCCAACACATTAGAATCTCGACTTATTTGCCTATCATCCAATTTCACTAGTTTAGATTTAGTGAGACTAATTTTGAGGCGGTAAATCATTTTGAGATTAATTTTGCCCCATCACTCAATCTCTTCCAATTTCACTAGAAGGGATGACATTTTTGCTAGAATTAGTAGATTCTTGCTTTCTCTAGATATAGGAAGCTTGACTAGGTTTTTCTTAGGTATGTCTCCCTAGACCTACATCTAATCATTTCCCATTTGCTCTAACCTAAATGACCTATCTTGGAGCCCTCTCTCCTATTCTGGGAGTGTGTGGTTGAAGATGAATGGGTTTCTAGATTTGGTGAATTCTTGTTGGAATGAGAAGGCCCCATTTGGGTATACTAGTTCCAAAGCAACGTAGACTTACCCGTGTGAAGCAAGAATCAAGGAGTGGAGTTAAGAGGTCTTTGGTAGTATGTGGTCCATAAAGATTGCTTGATGGAAGCCATCAATGTCATTGATAAACAAGAAGAGGTTGACCAATGAAGAGAAAAATAGGTGTTATGCTAAGCTTGAGGTTGCCAATATCTTGTCAATGAAGGAGATTTCTAGGAAACAATGCCCTTGTGTTATTGGATCAAGGACGGAAGCAAGAATAAAAAGCTTTTTCACATAATGGTGAACTTTAACTTCCCTTCTAGTTTCATCCTAAAGAGGTGGTGGGCCGAAGAGAAATTTGTTCTTTGAATAAAAGAAAAGGATTTCTTAAGATAAAAGGAGAAAATAAAATGAAACGAAGGAAAGATCCTCCAGATATTACAGTCTATAGTTTGCAAAAAAATTGTAAAGAGATAAAAGTACATGAAAAATGTGAGAACTTAAGGGCGAAAATGATAACCTCCCAATTCCAATGGAGACCAAAAACAGCTAGGTCCGAAAATTTCCATCCGCCTTGACCCATAAGGATGGCAAGAAAGCCACTCTCCCTCATAGCACATAGAAAGACGTACATCAGTCATCAAAAATTTCCTGATTTTGCACAAGCCATAGCATCCATGAACCAGCAAAGATAGTCCATTGCCACAAACACCAAAGAAAAACTGTGAACAACAAATATCGCCAATATTTTTTTCTGCACTTTGTAAATTGAAAATGAACCTTGGAGAACAAAGTTGGACGGTCTAAGTTTCTTATGCTTAGCTGTTAACGATAGAGAAATGGTCGAGAGCTCTTCGAGGGAGGAGATCCTTAAGGCACTTCGCTCTCGCAGCAGGGAGAAAGCCCCAGATCCAGGTGGCTTCTCCATAGCCTTCCTCCTGCATAGCTACAACACTGTTAAAGGCGAGTCACATGATGTATTAGCAATCTGGAACGTTTAACTATCAGTATAAATGCTGCTTCCTTGAGGAGTATTCCTAAGGTGAAGGGGTAGAAATTTTTGGAGACTTAAGCCTATTAACTTAGTGGATTGCATCTACAAGCTCATTGCTGAAATCTTGGCAAGAAAGTTGAATCAGTTCCCTAGTAGCCAACGAAATGATGACGCCGCTCTTAAGAAGGGAACTCGTTAATTGTGCAAACTTGATTTTGAAAAGGCATCAGTGAAGAGTTAGATGCATCAAAGGTAATGAAGCTTGGAGAGAAGGGGCAAAAGAACACTTTCAGAAATTGTTTAGTGAAGAATATAACTACAAACCCAATCTTGACAATCTTTCAGTCAACAGTTTAAGTGAAAGTGAAAGAGATCAGCTTGAAGAAAAATTCACTGAAGAGGAAATCTTGGGCTACCTTAAGGAATGTGATGCGTACAAAGCCCCAGGTCCGGATGGTTTCAACATCAAGTTCCTTCAATCTTTTTGAAATATCATCAAATGTGACATATTAGAGTTATTCAATGATTTCCACAGCCACAACACCTTTATAAAATCACTCAACTCCACTTTTCTTATCATGATCCCCAGAAGATGTTAGCCAAAGAATTACAATGATTTTCGTCCTATAAGTCTCATTAGGTGTATTTACAAATTGTTATCCAAAGTACTAGCAAAAAGATTGTCAAAGTTGACAATCTTTTTGACAAAGCCATTAGATACAACAAGAAAAGAATTCTGTGTAAACTTGACATGGAAAAGGCATTTGATCACGTTAACTGGAATTTCCTGGATTATATACTTTTAAGACTTGGTTTTGGATCCAAATGGAAAAGCTGGATAAAAACATGTGTTTTCACTACTAGTTTTGTTGTGATCGTCAACGGCGGGCCCTCCACTTTTTTCAATGCCTCTAGAGGCCTCCGGCAAAAGGATCCCCTTTCTCCAATCTTATTCATTATTGTGACGGCGGCACTGAATCAACTTATTGAGAAAGAAAAATCATTGAACTTGATTAAAGGGATTACTGTTGTCTTCAGTTTAAATATAAATCTCCAAAAATCTGAGATGGTTTTATAGGAAAACAGCTCCAGAAATGAAGATTTCAGTGTGGTTTTAGACTGCAAGCAAACACAGTTACCTATCACTTACCTTGGTGTTCCTCTCGACAGTAATTGCTGGGAATCTATGATCGATTTGTTCAATAACAGATTATCTATCTGGAAGAAAAAATTTCTATTAAAAGAAGGTAGATTGACTTTGATTAAAAGCACACTCTCCAATTTTCCGATTTATTTTTTATCGGTGTTTAACGAACCAAATAAGGTGGCAAAAAAACTAGAGCAAATCCAATGTAACTTTCTTTAGAGTAATAGTGAAAATTGCAAGAAATACCATTTAGTGAATTGGTTGGAGATCAAAAAACCCTTAAAAGAAGGGAGCTTGGGACTAAGATCAATAGTCAAACTAAACAAAATACTTCTTGGTAAAGGATTTAGAGATATTAGAATAAAAATGACAGACTCTGAAAAATGGTGATAGACTCAAAATAGTATAATGGTAATCTACAAAATCTCTCTTATATTAAAAACAGCAACTATAGTTACAGTTTATGGAAGAACATCATCACACTAAATAATGCGATATTTCAGTCCTCAAAATGGAATATAGGTAAGGGGTTCAATGTCCGTTTCTGTAAAGATTTTTGGTGCAGTTCGGAAAAATTAGAAAATAAATATCCTCTTATCTATGGGATTGCTAAAAACAAAGGTGTCACGGTAAATGATATTGCTGATTCAGTCATTCCTGTCTCTTGGAGTGTACCAGTGATGAGGAACTTTTAAGATTGAGAACTAAAAAATTATCAATCCTTACTTCACTTATTGGCAAACACACAGCTACAAAATCAAAGCGATAAACTGCATTGAAAATTAAAAAAGAATGGTCTCTTCAGTGGTAGTTCTCTTTACTCTTTTCTATTCGATCATAACTCTAACGAAAAATATCATTTCCTCTCAAAAATCATTTGAAAATTAGGTGCCCCTCCAAGAATTGCTCTTTTTGCTTGGGAAGCTGCAAAAGGAAAACTCTTGACAATTGACAATTTGATGAAAATAGGGCATACCACTGTCAACAAGTGTTTCTTATGTAAGAGATCTCTTGAATCATGTAATCATCTACTTTTGAAATGTAAAACATCTCACAAACTCTGGAGCATGATACTCGGACTTCTGGGGATCTCTTGGGTAATGATAGATTCTATTTATTCCGAACTTCTGGCATGGAAGGTCTGAGTAGTAACAAAGCATTTAGATTAATCCCTTTTAACATTTTCTGAGTTATTGAGAATGAGAGAAACAACAGAACTTTTGAGGGACTTGAACAAGATTTTAATAGCATAAAAAATAAATAGTTTCATTATTTTGGCCCTACTATTTTAAAGCATAATCTAAAATGTTTTGAAGATCTTGGTTCTATTGTAGATATACTAATTGACATGTAATTTTTTTGTAAATGGGTGGTACTCTCTTAGCAGCTCACATTAATACATCTTCTCTTCTTTTATTTCAAAAAAAAATGATCAATAACTACAATCCTTTTTTCTTTACATCATGAAGACAATAGGTTTGGGGAGAAATAGTGGCACTATAATGCAAAACAGTATACCTGACAAACAACTCAGAATTCCAGAAAGAAAAATAGGAAAATAAAATTTGGACAGGAAGCAAGAAGATTTTCCAAAATTTAGTAGGAGAAAACAAGCTTAAATTTTCCTTTATTAATTCTCTTTTACTTGCCCTTTTCAGTTCCAAGAACTCTTTTTAACTTTTCCTAATTGTATTAGGATTAGCAACTACCTTTTTTCCTTTCTACATCAGGAGTAAGTTGCTTTCAACTCTAGGGAGTCAATAAATATCAAAGAAATCAATGTTTTTAGTCATTTCATCATTTGTGATACCTACTAAGGGTTTTCTTTATTTCCCTTAGAGCACAGCTAGGTAGTAACTACTACTAAAACAACTAGCCCATCGATCATCATGATCTTGCACATCAACATAGATGGAAAAAAATGATGATGATGCCAATGAAGGACCATGCTCATAGTAAAGGGTGAAGAGACACTAGAGGTTGAGATTTCAGCCAGAGTTCAACGCTTGTCAGAAAAGTTTGAAGAGATAATACTAGACAACTTGCCAATTTAGTACCTGCAGGAAGCTTGCTAAATTTGCCATGCAACCGATGAACGCAAAGGAAAATGATATAATAAAACAAAGCTTGAGGAGCTACGAAAAGGAATGCATTAAGCAAAGCATGAGTCCTTACATTGTCCCTGCCACCTAAGAAGGATGAAAGTCAGCACGTGTGTGTCGATTGTTGAGTTATTAATTGGATTGTTATCAAATACTGATTTCCATTTCCTCATTTGCACAACATGCTGGACCAGCTTGAGCGTTCAGCGATATCCACCAAATTAGATTTATGAAGCGGGTACCATCAAATTCGTATAAGGCGTAATTATGAATCGAAGACAACTCTCCAAACTAAGGAGGGATTATATGAGTGGCCAGTAATGCCATTTAGCTTATAGATGCCCCTAGCACTTTCATGTGACTTTTGATTCAAGCACCAAACCATTTATTGGTCAGTTTGCAGTCATATATTTTGATGATATATTGATTTATAGTCACACTGAAGAGGACCGATAATATGGCAACATTTATGAAAAGTGCTCCTAGCTTTGCAAATGAGCAAGTTGTACTTGAAGAAATGCAATTTTATGATCAACAAACTAGTCGTTCTAGGGTTTGTTGTTAGCGCTAAAAGAATTCATGTCAATGAGAAACGGTTCATGAAGCAAAGAGCAGCCCACTCCTAAAACTGTCATAGAGTACTAAATTTTCATGGATTCAGTAGCATTGTTGCACCTATAACGAATTGTTTGAAGAAAGAGAAGTTTGAAAAGACAGAGAATGCTAAGAGAAGTTTCATTGAGTAATGCGGGGAGCTCGATGATCAAAAACACCTTTATCATGAACCCATTATACTTAGCATGCAGAAACTCAATTATCTAGATCAAACCCTCCCTAGTTGAATCACACTCAATAAAGTGAATGCTATCAAAATAATTGAAAAAATAAAAAAGAATTAAAAAGGCATCCCAGGTTACCCGATAAGATGATTCAAGATTCTTCGACCCAACAAGATGGTTGACGCAACCTCCCCTTGAAGAATACTCAAAAATTAGCAAAACTAACTTCAACAGCAAAAGCTGAAATTTTATTTATCACTCAACTAAATTTTATGAATTACAGTATAAAGTGAGAGCTTTATATAGGTTTTCATTGGAATAATTCTAAACAATTACAAATACTTAAACTTAATTGAAATTCTATCCAAGATCTAAACTTATCTAAATCCTAAACCCAAAATAATATTAAAATATTACTAAGGATAAAATCTAATATTAAAATAATATTCAAAATTAATAAAATACTAAATAATAAGTCCTCCTTGGAAAAATCAGCATCAAAAATACATGGGGAAAATAGGAAGAAGAAGACTCCTCACAGGTTGGAATTCCTCAGCTGCACACCTCACCCGCACGGGCTAGAATCCCACATGTGTGAGCTGCCCGCATGTGTGAGCTGCACACCTCACCCGCACGCAGTCTAGTGTGTGCACACCTACTAAGCACGGCTCCCATGCACAATTTCCTGTGCGTGCGGGGTTTGCTGCTTCTGCACATGCGTGCTGCTCAACATGTGGTAGAGTTCTTTCTGCACGCTCCTCGTGCTTGCTCACGCGAGAAAAGGTCCTGCAGGTGCGAGGCCTCCTTCCCGCACACATGGCCGCCTGCACATTTGAACAAGAAGGTTGACATGCGCGACACAAGCTGTCCGCCACTCTCCAAGACC
The DNA here is from genome assembly GCF_054855325.1 of Carica papaya. Taxonomy (NCBI): domain Eukaryota; kingdom Viridiplantae; phylum Streptophyta; class Magnoliopsida; order Brassicales; family Caricaceae; genus Carica; species Carica papaya. The sequence continues at coordinate 19,239,658 of NC_142310.1, read as the reverse complement.
AAACGGCCTTGCTTGGTCCTTTTCTTGGGCCATGGCCCTCCTTAGCCGTGAGGCCTTGATCTCTCTCGGGTTGGACCAAAAGCTGGCCTTCCTCTTCACCTTAAGATCCCAAGCACATGAAGTGTCTCTTAGGCCTTAAGTCTTCCTTGGACAAACTTGGCCCATTCTTTATAATAACCCCAATTACGGAAGTGGTTAGGGATGTAGATATTTTCCTCTTTGAGATGATCCAGTTTAGGAAACAAAAGGAATCTGGAACTGCTTGCTTGTTTGGAACGGAACCTGCAGGAATCCTGATTTACGCGGGATTCCTCCCTGATGCGGAATTGCATCCTTAAAACTAAGCTTGGATCACATCATCGACATTTAAAGAAAAATTTATACTGCACCAATTTTAGATTTTCCTAGTTTTGAAAAAGTATTTGAACTCAAGTGTTAGATGTGTGGACTTGGTATTGGCGGAGCTCTTTGTCAAGAAGGAAGATCAGTCACTTTCTACAATGAAAAGCTTAATGAAACTAGACAGAAATGGTTGACTTGTGAACAAGAATTGTATGTTGTAATCCATGCCTTGAAGATTTGTCGAACACTAAGTCCAAAGGAGATTGTGATTTACTCATAACACGAATCCTTGAAGTACTTTCAGAATCAAAAAGCATGCCAATAAAGTGCACACAAGGTAGGCATCCTTCTTAGAGTAGCTTATGTTATAAGCACAAACCTAGTTCGTGCAACTAAGTTGCAGATGTATTGCATCGAATAAAACTTTTTTTAAATAAAAGTGAGAAATGTCATTCACAAAGGTATCAAGGGGGTATCACCCGTATACAAAATATTTACATATCTATTAAGTAATCCATAACTAATCCAATGTCTTCCTAATCATGTACATCATGACCTAACAAGATAGACCCAAAAGTATGAAACCATATATCCCTAATGTTTACAATATTAGTTTCAACGCCCTCAAAAGTTCTCGCATTTCTTTCCTTCCACACAACCCAAAAAATGGTAAGTGGGATAAGGAAAATGTGCATTTTTTTTTACAATACCCCACCCAAGCCCAAAGTTCCCCACTTACATTTCCAGCCCTGACCCAAAACAACCCCAACAGCCCAAAAACCATTGTCCAAATGCTGTTAATTTCTGGACAGCCCAGTAATAAACGATAACAAGATTCCTCATCAGTTTTACAAAAGTAGCATCTATTCACCATAATGTTTCCTTTTCTCTTTAACATGTCAATAGTCAAAATGTTTTCTCTCGCCGCCTCCCAAGTGAAAAAAGTCACTCTAGGTGGCATTTTAGATTCCCAAATTAGCTTGAAAGGTACAGTCATGTTCGGATGACCATCTCTTTTGCAAAAACTGTAGAAGAAAGACTTAACTGAAAAACCCCTGTTAATATCCAGCTTCCAAAGTCTCACATCCTTTTTTTCAATCAACTTAGTTTTGTCTAAACAGAGCAGAAGGTTGTTGTGCTCATCAATCTCCCAATCATACAGATTCCTCTGAACCTTAACACTCCATGTTTTATCACCACTCAAGAATCCGAAAACTTCTCCACCTTAACCACCTGATCACTTGCAATCGTAAAAATTCTAGGAAATCCCTCTTTTAATTTGAAATCACCCACCCACTCATCATGCCACAAGCTTACTTCTTCTCCATTCCCCACCTTCCACCCCACAGCTCATAAATTTCTTGTTATCGTCCTTCATTCTTCTCCAAAGACTCTTACCATGCAGTTTGAACCTCTCCCCCTGCCCCTCTCCTTCTCCCAATCCCCCCATCTCACCACAACCACCTTCCTCCACAACTTATCCTTCTCGGTGAGAAATCTCCATAACCACTTCCCATGAAGAGCATTATTCATATCTTTAATAGATCTTAATCCCAAACCTCCCTCCCCCACACTTTTCTCAACCTCCTCCCATCTAACAAGATGATATTTTCTATCCCCATCCTCATCACCTCAAAGAAACCTACATTGGATCTTTTCAAGTTTTGTTGCAATGCTTGCCGGAATGGTTAAGATGGAGAGGTAGAAAATTGGTAGATAAGCAATGGTACTTTTGATCAATGTGAGTCTTCCTCTAGACAAATAGCTTCTCTTCCATCCCGCCAACCCCTTATCAAACATTTCCACGATAGGATCCCAAGTCTTGACATCTTTATACTTGATTCCAAGTGGTAATCCCAAGTAATTAATCGACAGAGACGAAACTTTACAACCCAAAATAGTAGTCAATCTCTCCACATCTCCCCTACCCCCAATGCTAATTAATTCAGTCTTCCCCATATTAATCTTAAGTCCGGGTATCACTTGAAAACAGAGGAGAATACACCTCAAATTTAACAAAGCATGTATATGCGGCTCACAGAAAATCAGTGCATCATCCGCGAAAAATAAATGAGACACCTTCACCCTTGAAACCCCATTCCCCACCTTGACCATTCAATAACCTCAACTCCCCCGCCCTAACCATCATTTTGCTAAACACTTTCATAACCATAATAAATAGTAAAGGCGATAAAGGGTCACCTTGTCAAAACCCTCTTGACGCCTCAAAAAATTTTGGTGGCCCTCCATTAACCAAAACAGCAAAAGATGTGGTAAAAATGCAATTCATTATCAATTTTCTCTATATGCCCCTAAACCCCAATTTGTCCATCATGTAGTTCACAAAATCCCAACTAACATGGTCGTAGACCTTCTCCATATCAATTTTACAAATAATGTTCTCTTTTTTCTGTCCAACTAACTCATCAACAATATCACTAGCAATCATCACTGAGTTTAAGATTTGTCTACCCTTTACAAAAGCATTCAAATTTTTCCCAATAATCTTCCCAAGCACCTTTGACATCGTTCTTGCCAACACCTTAGATAAGAGCTTGTACATATTGTCCACAAGACTAATAGATCTGAAATCTTTAATGTTTTTAGTCCCAACAACCTTAAGGATAATAACCAAAGAAAAAGTGTTAATAGATTGAACAAAAAAACTCATTCTGTGGAAATCATTGGAAACAGCCGCCACCTCCTTCTTGATCACCTCCCAAAAAACTTGATAAAACTTTAAATTAAAACCATTGGGTACCTGCGCTTTCTCCCCATTACACGCCTCAAGACAGCCCCTGATTTCCTCTCCAGTGAAAGGGACCTCCAGCCTCATTCTGCTCTCTTCCCTTAACTGCTTAAAATCTAACCCCTCAAGACTAGGGTCTAACATCCTCCTCCTCGCTAAACAGCTTCTGGAAATAGGATTTAGCTCTCTCCCTCATAGCTTCATTTCCCTTCACCGACACACTATTCATGATAAGTTCATCCACATTATTATTTTTTCTTCTGAAGTTAGCTAAACTGTGGAAATATTTTGTATTCCCATCTCCTTCCTTCAACCACTTCTCTCTAGCTTTTTGTCTCCATGAAATCGCCTCCATATTCATAATGGTTGCAATGTCACCCTTAATTGCCTCCCTCCTAGCCCGACCCACTTCATCTAAACCCCCCCCCCCCCCCACAGTGCATCTTTATTGTCCAGAACCATTAGCTCCTTGAAATTATCACCAATTCTCCTTTAATTCTTCCCTTCTTCCTCGCTGGCCCACTTTTTTATCTCCTCCTTCAAGACTTTTAATTTTGCAACTAAGATGACACTCGCCATACCCCTCAAACTATTCTACCCCCACACCCTACCAACCAAGTTCCTAAACTCCTCCACCTTCAACCATTTACTATCAAACCTAAATGGATATGGCCCCAAATGATGCCATCCGGGATGAGGCATATTGGGAAGTGGTCCGAGGTAGGCCTATTCAAAACTTTCTGCCTTAAACTTGCAAGTTGTAATAACAAACAGTTAGATATTCAAAAACAGTCAATTCTTGACCAAAAAGGTGTCTCCCTTGAGTTAGACCACGTCCACTTCCCACCTCCAAGTGGCAAATCCACCAAATTTAGTTTATTGATCATATCTCTGAACTCTTCAATCTCTTTGGGACTCGTACTCGCCCCCGTTCTTTCCCTCAAGTGCAAAATCATGTTAAAGTCCCCCCCCAACCACCCATCTCTCCCCCCATCTTCTTTTACAGCACATTAAATCATCCCATAGCTTCTTTTCTTCCTCCCTATTCCCTCAGCAATAAATCCCTGAGAAAACCCAATCTTCCCCACTACCACAATTTTCTAGCAACACATATAGAGAAACTCAGCATACCTCAACCCCTTTACAGCTGAATTTTTCTTTATCCCACATGATCAGAATTCCCCCTGCCGACCCAACCATAGGCAAAAACTTCTAGTCCACCTTCTTGACACTCCACAGGCTATTAATAATCCCACTGTTGATCTCGTTCATTTTAGTTTCTTGAAGACAGACTACCCCCGGCTTCCATCTTCTCAAACACCCCTTTATAATTCCTCTTTTTTTTTGTCGTTCACCCCCCTCACATTCCATGATATTGTTTTTCCTATCATAAGTTAATCTTAATAGACTAACTCCCCTGCATTTTTTCCTTCCTCCTTAAGTGACCACTCCAGTCGTTTCAACCCTCTGCTTCCCCCTTTCCCTATTTTCTTCCTCCTTTTTTATCATTTTTTCTCTCCCCCTCTGCCAAAATATGTCTATTTTCAATTTTCTCCAACAAAATAAGCACCCAATGTTCAAGCCCATCAAAAGACATGTCAAACAATTTACTCACCTTAATGAAGTTTCTTTGGACCCACACAGAATACTGCTCCTTTAATTTCTCCTCCGCTTCCATGACCAAACATAACGGGCTTTCAAACTGAATGGGAATTACATCCAGCACATCATCTGCATCGTTAACAAAACTGACCTTCGTGCTAACAGACGAACCATTCAATAGAGAACTTGATAGATCTCTTTGTCCAATAGTGCGAGCCCTTTCGCATCTCTCAACTCTCCCGTTTCAAAACTCTCCTCCAAGACAATAGAATCAACATATGTACCTTCGTCTAGATCAACTTCGCCATCTTCCTCATCCCCCGATCCACCCATCAAGGCTTCCCTCTCTTCACTTTTTGGAACCCTAGCCTTGCTCTCCATTTTCGACACTAACACTCTGTCATCTAAATCTCGTTTTGCTCCTTTTTTCTTTTCTTTTATTTTAATTTTGGACGTATCGAGTTTAATCGTTTTGGGTCGCCAAAATTTACCTACTAGCTTCCTGTGATTGGGCCCAGGTTGATCCACCCATTTTCCTTTTTCAACCCATGAAATTTTATTCCTTTCAACATTTCTCGGCCCATTTTGATTCCTAACATTCACGTTTACCCTCCCGTTCCCTCTCACGTGATCTTTTTCAAATGTGGGCCGAATAGATGGGTCAACCCGAAACAGTGCGGCTCGCCCCGACAACACAGCTTGCCCTACTCGAATACCAGTCTTCTCTTGCTTCCTCATCACCTCCATGAAGGCCACCCTCTTCCTTTCCAGCCAGACTACCCACTCCGTCGTACAATCCGGACATTTTAGTACCCATTCTACCGAAACCCCAGTACATGCATCAGACAGTTTCTTCCTGCCTCCATTCCCTTTCAGCCACTCCGGTGGAACCAACTTGAAATCCGCCACCACATGGACTGCTTCCATAAATTGCCACCAGCCATCCACCTTATCACCCTCCGGAAGAAAGATTCTATTTATATTCCTTCTTGGCACCTCCTTGTCTTCCGAAAACATCAGAAATTTACCGCACTTGTTTCTGCCCAAAGCCATCCATAACGTCCTCCATCTGCTTCGTCGACATCTTTCCCATGCTCCTTTACTTTTCTCCCACCTGAATGCTCTAAGGCTCTGAAGCAACCAGTCCAGATCTTCCTTCCGAAAAAATAAAGATTTACGAAAACCCCTCCCATTCTCGTACACTCTCATTCCTTTCTCTTCACCTACCACGTAGAAAGATTTAATTTCCGCCACTAGGAAATGTCTCAGTCCCACTGGCATTTTGGCCAATGGGGCCGTCGCTGAAAAATGGCCACAGACTCACACACTATTACTAACTGAGGGCCGGAAAGAGAGAGAGAGAGAAGCAAAAACAAAGTAGGGCTTTTTTATGATTGCAAAATACTCATATATCGAATAACAACTTTTTTAACTATGATAAGCAATGAGATGGTTGGATTTGAGTGGCTATAAGAACCATACAAAGAAGATGAGGACTTTGAAGAAATCTGGAGCAAAACTTCAATGGAAGGAAACTATGAAGGCCTTTGGTTAAGATGAGTATGCTCAAATTCTGGATTTCAATATCAGCACCTTTCCTATCAAGTAGCTTGGTTTGCCTATGGGTGCCAACATTCCAAAGGTTTCTTTGCAAATCTACCGGAAAGAATTTGGATTGTTGGAAAGCGAGATATTTATAAAAAGTAGGTGCACTAACTCTTCTAAAAAGTACCAAATTCTTTCTATTTTAGTCACAATAAGATCTGCAAAGAAACCTCTATAATGTTGGCGCCCATAGGCAAACCAAACTACTTGATGGGAAAGATGCTGATATTGAGTGAGGGTACTTGCACAGGCTAGTAACTACTCAAAGTGGAACTAATTTTATTCAACAATCCCAATTTATAAAGTTTGAACCATTTGTCCTACTTGTTGCTTCAAATAGGATACCAAAACAAAGATTGCAGTGCTACTTAAACTCTTTCTAAGACAGGTTTTGTAGGCCCTTCTCAAGTTTGAAAAATCATAATCGAGCATAAGCCTCTAAATGGAAAGAAGAAATGAAATTTTTTCTTCTTGATGGATTGGTAGTGGAAGAAATGCCATAGCAGTTAAGCCAAGCACAAGATCAATATAACATCAAAACGAGAAGAAACCTACTTTTAAAATTTTCGTAACATACTCATTTCTAACATTTTTGTTGGTAGCATTTGTCCAAAACCTTCCCAATCATGGCACCCAAACATAATTTCTCCTCCTTAATCTTACAACCATCCAGGCAAATGACAAATAAATACGTAGTAAGTTCCTCTGTTTGCTTTGCGAAAAGAATGTTATCTCACATGAGAAGTGACTCAGTCTTCCTAATTCATACATAAGAACGATTCTAGTTGCTTTTGAGATGAACGTAAATCCCCATCATCTGATATCCTTACGCTCTATACCAATTTGCTAGGGTCCTAGGTCAAGAATAAGGTTACTGGTCTAGTACAAGATGGTCTAAGAGAGAGACAATGGAGTTTACAAGCTTTTTATAAAAAAACTATGGTGTAAAATTGTATTAATATAGGCACCAAGGGGTGCCGTCCATTTACAACATTTACAAATCTATTTACATATCAACAAGTTCAGTCAAATCCTCCATATAAACCATGACCTTGTAACAACGTTAGAAGCCCTTTTTCCTTTCTTCTATTTTGGCTGTGAATAAGGATTCATTAGAAAGAAAACTAGGATTTCAAAGTTTAGAAAAGAAACTCCAGCTTTGATGATAAAATTCTGCTTTTCTTTTTCTTTTTCCTTTCATGTTATTTTCAGTCTATGAATTCAATAGAAAAAAGAAACCTTCAGAAACTACACACTACATACTAGGTTACTAGCCACAAATTTTTTTTTAGATAAAAAAGTAAGTAATATAGTGAGTGTAGGCACCAAAGGAGTGTCGCCCATGTACAAAAGATTTACAAATCTAAGAGCATATTTACAATAAAACTAAAATTATCTAGGTTACAAAGGTGACGTTCAATTATAGTGGACCCATTTGTCCTTAATGTTTCCAAAATTATCCTCTTTGCCTTCAAAAGCACGGTTGTTTCTTTCTTTCCATAGGATCCAAAATATTGTAAGGGGAACAAACCGATATTTCTTGTTTCGTTTGCATAGAAATTCTCGAGCTTTTAATTCGCCTTGTATAGTGCCCGCAGTACTCCAGCTGCTGCCAAGTAACCCAAGTACCATGGACCATAGATTATGAGTGAAAGGACAATGAAGTAAGGAATGGTTACATGACTCAACATCATCTTCTTTGCAAAGAAAGCATCTATTTAGCCAGAATAATACGTCTTTTCAGGAGATTGTCTAAGGTAAGAATCCTTTCTTTGGTTGCTTCCCATGTGAAAAAAAGAAACCCGAGGAGGGGTAGCACTGTTACAGATCATTTTTGTTGGGAAATTCGGTCTACTTGTTCTGTTGTATGGGCCAAATAATGATAGACAGTCTTGACCGAGAAGTTACCATTATTACCAACTGTCCAGTGAAGCTTATCATTGTTATCCATGGGCTTTATTGCTGATAAGAGGGTTAATAAACTTTCAAATTCGTCGATTTTCCCAATCCTTCAAACTCCTAGCAACCCCGATGTTCCAACCGCCACCATTTACAATGTCAAAAGCATTCTCAACCAGCATATTCTTGTCTTTGGCTATTGCAAAAATGAGAGGGAATTGATGTTGAACCTTGGAAAAATCGCACCATTTATCGGTTCCTCTGCCCAAGTTGAGCAATCAAAGACCAAGTTGCTAATGCTAGAGATGCCTCTCCACAGGCTTTTACCATCAAGTATTAGAGCCCCCTCTGTAACGTAAACATTCGCCACTGATATTCCACTTGCAGTCAACAATTCTTTTCCACAAATTATCACCCTCATTCCAGAATCTCCAAATCCATTTGCCATGTAGGCTTTATTCGTAGTGGTTAGAGACCTAAGACCAAGTCCCCCGTGATGTTTGGGCAATTTTAAAGGTAACTAGCCACTAATATAAAAATCTAACTCTTACATCATTAAGAAACTGCTCAATTGCCTAACTTAATTGCATAAATCTGTGTTTCTCTCTAAATTGCATAAATACTGCACACAAGAAACTCTACTACCTAATTTAACTGCAACAAAAGACTAAATGCAACTGTTCATCAACTGGTCGAGGACTCATAAAATTTCTAACATAAACAACTACTGTCGTCACCAAGTTATGGTCTTCAAAATATTGGATTTTGTATACAGTAATTCAAGTTTGAAACAGAATTTTCAATTGAATATGGCCCTTTTCAGGACACATTTCAAAACCCAAAATAATGCACAATGCTATATTTGCATCTACAAATAGTCATTATTTATGTAGGAAACAATCTCAAATTTTGGTTCCACTGGCTGAAGAAATTTGGTATAAGTTCCTAAATTTACTAGAAAGAATAAAAATTAGCAGTAAATTTATAGGGCACTGAAATTTTAGTTCCAAGGAGCTGAAACTTTTTTATTCGGCACAAGAAATTCAGCATTAAGCTTCAATTAAAACTGTAATTGGTCTTGCCTAAGTGAAAATAGGTCTACAAGTGAGATATGTACATTACAGCTACAGGAAAAGAAAAATTATAATATCAACTGAACTAACCTTGGCCTTCACTTTCTTAAAATCCAGAACTCGGAGTGATTTTAGCTTGTGTATCACATAAAGTCGATAATTTGGTTTCTTTGTGACATTATTATCCAACAGACTAAGGAATTGCAGCTTTGGCAGGGATACAAGAGGATCAATCTCCACCAAATTCACAAGCCTGTTGTTCGTAAGAACTAATGTGTGTAGTTTTGGCAAAAACTCTGAAAAAGAAAAGAATGTACGCATTAAGAACCATAAAACACCATGATTGGCTTCAGTTTGAGAATGACATCTATAGGATTCTGAATCAAGTGTAAGGAAAGAACTCACCTCCAATATTGGGATTGATTCGAGTAATTCGATTGTTATTTATGATCAAAGTACCAAGACGGTTAAGATAAGGAAAGTTTTCTAGTTTGACAATCTCGTTGTCAGACAAATCAATTGTATCAAATTGATCCTACAAACAAGCCAGCAAAAGATGACTTCAGAATTACTACAATAGCAATTAAAATATAAAGCATCCATCTCAATAGAAAAACTTTACTATGAGAGACACAATAGGATTATGGAAGCACTGGCTTATTAAAACTTAATGAACAATCTTAGAGGTTAGAGGTTGCTAAGAGTTATTTCTTTTGGATAAAATGAGTAAAGGTAAATTCTGATGGCTCCTAAAGGGGGTAAAATAAGAATATTTACTCCTTCAGTTAAAATCTTATAACCCCTCTAAGCACCTAAATATTACGCCACCAAAGTCAGAGGTTTGAAAGGGTTTATAACCATCCAACCATACTTTTCTAATGTTTCCTCATCCCTTTTAATAAGTGCAAATATTTTCATCCAATTAATTAGACAAGGGTAGGATTAGAACTCTCCATTTTCTATACTACAATGAATTCCAGATTAAAGTTCAATTGTGAACCTATTTACTCTATCCTACCTCATTTGTCAAACTCCCATAAAATAGGACCCAGAATTTTGAATAACTTAAAAGTTAACACCCCAGACAAGAGTGCAATGGGAACTAGGAAGACCGTGATGCAAGATAAAACCCATCAACATATGTACGCAGTTCACGGCAAATAGTTATATCACACTGATGAATGAAATGGCAGTCCTGTCATGAATGGCAACCAACAAAACTTGCGGCATTAGCCACTTGCGGGGAGTCGGGCAGCCATCGACACACAGGAGAACCACAATAATTGGGGGAAAAAAAAAAGCAAAAGCAAAATATTCTAACAGAGGAAGCTATAGTTACTTGACTGCTACTTCTGTTTCATGTATCAACATAAATTATAAAAGGATAGTTTAAACAATAAGCACCTCAGTAGCGCCCAAGTTTTCAATTACAGCGATCTTATTGCCTGCAAACCAAACAGGTAAGGAAAAGCATGAGAAGGAAAGAGAACTAAGATTAGAGAGAGTAATGGAGGAAAACTAGGGTTAGATAATGCGAGAAAAAGATAGGGTTGCTGTTACAAATGGAAGATAAAGCACCTCGAAGATCCAATTCACGCTCTTTAATGGCATTGAAGAAATGAGGGCATTTCCAAATCAAATCGGCGGTAAGCTTCACCATCTTCTTCTTCGAGTCCTCTGCTGTAACCCAGTTCCAGTTCGGTTTGGAACTTCAGTAATCTACAAGGCAACACCAGCGGAGCAGCGGACTGAAGTAAAAGCAGCTAACCGCTCCCAGTTTTGGGCTCTAGGGATATATTTATGGCGGCTCCCTGATAGTTCTAATTAGTCGCATTTTCTTTTCCATTTTTTGATTATTTTATTATAATATTAAAAACTTTACCACAACATTTCAGAGCATATGAGTTTATGATGTTATATTAAAAATATCAATTACTTTATTTTAACATCATACAAAAATATTTATTTGACTAAATTAAGTTCAAACCCAAAATTTCTTTCTACATTTCATCTGTTCCATTATTTCTACTGAATACTAGCAGTTTCTGGATTTCCTGAATTTTTATGCAGAGATTAAAATACGTTTCACGTACCTAAAAATACTACAAAAAACCAAAAATCAGTGTTAAAAACTTTTTCTGGCCAATTTTAGAATTTCGGTTGCCTGCAGTAGTGGTTTGCCTCAGACTGGCCTTTTTGGCCAGTTCTGGCCGGTTTTAGTCAATTTTATACTCATCTCTGCGAGAAAACACGTTAGAGGGCCTCAATTTACCCAAAAAAGTCGAAAAACAAAAACCTACTTGCAGTGGAATTTTTCGGTGCGGCGGCTCCACTAGCTTACCTTTGCGGCTGTGCATTTTTTTTCAGTCAACCTGTAGAAAACAGAACGATGAACACAATTGTGAAAAAATTGCATGAAATGAAAACGGGAAGGGGTTCATCGGAGGCAGTTTCGAATTTTTCCCGCGGTGGCGCCACTCGGCTTTGCCTATGATTTTCGGCTCATCCGTTATTTCTTTTGCCCCAGTTTGGCCATGGGGTGTTCGAAATCAAATTCCAAGCAGATAGGAGAATTTTTACCTTTTTTGGCGGTCAGAGGTGGCTCCAGCGCGATGGCTGGCGGCGGGCGGCTCCCTTCTCCGGCGACTAATTCTTCTTCTCCAACAAGAGGCTGGCAGCTAGGGTTTGGGTCAGTGTGATGCGAGATATTTATACCCCTCTCCCTTAAATCCAAACAGTTTATCGCGTTTGATCTCGATCATCATATCGTTCCTGAGGAGGGAACGGATCTGGATCATCCACGCGTGCGGGAACATATCCGGATTGTCCACGTGCACGGGAACGCATTCGGCCCGTCCGATCACAGGCACGTGGATTGCCAGCGTGGCCTCCTGTGTGGCATCGAATCAACGTGCCTTACCACGCGGCATGCTCCGATTCGTCAGGACTACTTACTGGGCAGTCCTACGTGGTACAATTTTCTTTAATTGCGTTTTGACCTCCACTTTCTGATTTTTTTAAAAAAATATCATTCGAACCCAAATTTTTACCACTTTTTTTCAAAATTATTTTTAATTTCATCCTCAACCTATTTTTTTTCTAATTTTTACATTAAATAAAAATTATGAATTTTAAAATTATATTTTTATATTTTAAAAAAATTTTAAAATTAATCCCGGGCCAAATTCTGGACCCGAGTACTACATAACCAATTTTTAGGAACTCATCCTCAAGAATATCAACATTGTAGGAGTTAATTTCGGTCATGCCACCATTCGGGTGTTCTCCAAATGTTACATATCCTTTTGAATGTTCGAGATACCTGATGAAGACCATCTTAGTTGTTATTGGACCTAGTTTTCTATGCTATTGGGTTGGGTTATGCACATAGCTTGCCAGCCCCCAAGGACGCAAATGATCCAAACTGGGTTTCTTACCATTTCATAACTTATATGGAGTGACAGGTGCACATTTATTTGGTATACGGTTGAGGATATAGGTTACCGTAAATTATTAGCGAGGTTGGTATGTGTCATCATCGATCTAATCATGTCTATTAATGTACGATTCTTTTACTCTACAACACCATTTTGTTGTAGAGTATGAGAAATTGTAAGTTGTCTACGTATATATTTTTTCTCACAATATTTTTTAAACATATTAGAAAGATATTCACCACAACAATCGGTTCGAAGAGTCTTTACTCTTTGATCCATTTAATTTTTCACTTTCGTTACAAAATGTTTGAACATATCTAGTGCTTCATAATGGTGAGATATTAGATACACATACCTATATCGTGAATAGTCATTTACAAAGTAAGAAAGTATACGATACCATGACATGTTTTGATATTTAAAGGCCTATAAATATTAGAATAGATTATTTTAAGAGACTTGACGCCCTTGAAATCTTACTAAAAGGCTCCTTAATCACTTTACTAGCTAAACATGACTCATATTTAAGCAACTTAACCACTTTATTCATTCAGCCTTGGCCAATACGACCAAGTCTCGCATACTAGTTAATAGATTCAGAATCACAATGAAAGTGAAAAACATAAGCAAACATAAAATTATTATACATATTATCATCCAAGTCAAGAACAAAAAAATTATTTCTTAAAGACTCATAGCCAAATACATCGCCATGATATAAAATGTCTAAAGTACTAGACTTAAAGTTAAAAGAAAATCTCAATCTTAACAAGAAAACAACTAAAAGTAAATAACATCGCACCCCGAGTGCATAGAGAGTATCATGAAGGAGTAAATATTTCCTCCACGTAGCTTAAGCTGGTATGTTCCAATTCCAAGAACGTTTTTTTACTGTCGTTGCCCAATACAACAGTTTACGAACCCACTGAAACATGATGGTAGTCTATGAATCCAGCTCGATCTTGAATCTACATGTTTGCTTGCTCCCATGTCTACAATCTAATTAGGAAAAGAAATAGCAACTAATGAATGAGAACAAACAAATAAATCAAGAGACAAAATAGAGAAATATACCTTCTTCAGCTTAGAACAATCACGAGCGAAGTGACCATTGTTAGCGTAATTGTAGCACTTTATAGACGTTATATTTTTCTCTATATAGCCCTTAGCCTTACGTTGTTTAGCCACACTATCTTTAGGTCCATTGGCTTGATAGAGGTGCCAACCTTTCTTAAATTGTTTGGCACGATTATGCTTATTTCCCTTAGGTTTGGCCTCATGTGCAACAAATGCCACATTAGAAGGATTAAACACCTTTTGACGCTCAACCTCTATCTTAATATGTCTAACAATTTTGGAGAAAGTATTGATGTGTTCACTACGAATTATCAAGAGCTTAAAATTTTTTCAATATTCAGGTTCATCTAGAAGTGAACAAATCACATTCAGAACCTGTTCCTGATCTCTTATGTCATGCCCTCCAACTATAAGGTCACAGACCATAACACTCATGACACGTAAGTGTTCAACTATCCTGTACTTTGGATCTATTTCATGCTTTATCCACTTTACATCCAAAACAGGGAGCCTTGTAGCAAATATTTGGTCATAAGTGACTTTAAGTTTATCCCACATATACTTAGCAGTGGAACAATTCTCGAACTCTCTAATGAGATCGTTGTGCATGTAATACAACATAGTATAACACGCAAAACGTTTTGGACCATTCATGGCATGTAGCCAGATGCTCTTTGTATCGGTCATTACCGGTATCTTTCAACTCAGGTACAGTGGTAGTCAAAATTTCTAAAACCTCGCTCTCATTAAGAAGCTACTGAATCTTACTATACCATATATCATAATTTGTCTTATCCAACTTCTTGTTGATGGACAGATCAACAATCATGTTCTTGATTGCCATTTTTACAAGTATATAAAAAAAATAGATATTAGACATGAATTTTCATAATTAAATTATCAAAATTTTATTATTTATATCACATGCTCAAAAATTTCGCTAAGCTTATAATCATCACATATGACATAAATTATAAATATTATAATTTAATTATCATAACTAAAAATTAAATGGAACATATCTATGTAACCCTTTAATTTTGCCAAACTAATGAGCATGAAAAAACAAATATCATATAGATATATGTTATTACCTCTACTTAACAAAAGTTGCATAATAAACTAATGTACATAAACTAATTAATATACATTAATACAACGATGATAAAATAACATAACAAAATATTAACATGTCATTCAAATAAATAAAATAATATGTGTATATGGAATACTATTAAAATACCCATATTGCCAACAAAAAAAATAAATAAATCACTAATAGTTCTAAATATAATAAATGAGAATGATGAGCATTAAAATTACTCAAATTGGCATCACATACCTTATCAACCCCTAAGTTCCATCCAATATAGGTTGAGATGAAGATAATCTATTTCTTAATGGGGAAATAGATCAATTGGTACATCTTCCTCCAAGCTTCATTATTATGTTTAAGAGCAATAAACATTAATTTCTTACCTCAATATGGTTTAGGAGACACTTATCTTACCGTGGTTTTACTTCTCTAATATAAGAAATATAAAAGTAATTAGTTGTTGTAAGAAATATTAGCTTTAATGACAAAAAATAAAGAAATGTTTAAGAGATCATCATGTTAAGGAGTGTTTCTTATACTTGACAACTAAACTTCTTTACAAAGCAAAATTTGAAATTTTTCTCGGTATTTGAAAGTGTTAATACTAGCTCCAAACAAAAGATAGTCATGGGTTGAACATAATTTTGTATTAGATACACTATTTTAAATTGCTATAACTGCCTTCCATTTAGCCGTATAAACTTGACTTAATAAGCTATATGATTGTTAAAATTATAACTTTATAGTAATTTTATTTGTATTTATATTGTTTTTAAAAGTTCTTGTTAATTTGTACATTTACTTTATAATTATCAAGTCTCATCAATAAATTATAACCAAAAAATTTTAAAATTAAATATTTTTTTTATATAAAACCAAAATTGCAAAATAACAAAAGATTCCTCCTCAATCATGATACTAGAAAGAGGAGGTAAAAATGCTTAGTCTATTCCAATGGTGTTCAACCGAACAACTTCGATCTTATTTCCTCTTTTTCAATCAAATTAATTTCCAAAATTTATCTTGCAAGAGAAACTGTGTTTTCTCCCATTGATATATATTAATTTCTCTAGACATTTTAATACAACAACCGCACTCTAACAAAATAGATGTCCTATTTTATTTAAGAGACCAATTTATAATAACTAAGCAATACATTTACCTTTATTTTACTAAAAAATAAAAATTTTGTAAAAATCAAGTTATATATTAATGTTTTGAAGTACTAAGAATCAAAAATAAAAGATGTTCTACTGTATTGAATTTTTGTTCTTTCATTGCGTTGGGTCTGCAAGTGGCCCTCAAGGAGCATTTGGGCCTAAACCCAACTAGACTTCTTTCGCCAGAAAGCAAAAGCAAAAGGGTTAAACTTCACAGGAAATCTCTTCAAAGCTCCCAATTATCACAGGTGAGACAGGAAGGAAGAAGAATATGGCTTGGAGAGGACACCTATCGCGGAATCTGAAGGAACTCAGGATCCTGTTTTGCCAAACTTCGCCTGCTAGCTCCTCCACCAGGTTTTGTTTCTTATTCTTATTATTATTTTTAATTCGTGGATTATTTTTTTTCCTCCTAGCATCAATCGATTAGTATTTAGTGTCGTTGTTGTTAAAATTTTTGTACAGAGCTTTCGTGGAAAATAATTTCAAGGATCTCAAGACGCTAAACCCCAAATTTCCAATCTTGGTCCGAGAGTGCAGTGGAATCGAGCCACAGCTATGGGCTAGATATGGTATCTTCTCGTTTTCTATGCTTCTTCTTCTTTGTTCTTCAGTATTCTGACTTTTTTTTTCTTCTCAATATCTGCACTGTATTAAATAATTTAGTACATACGCATTGCTTTATTATGTTTGCTTAGCGTATGTTCTATCATTGACAAGGCTGTATGAGGTTACTTTTTGAAGCTGTGGAAAAATCTGCAAAATAAGGGGCCGTTAGAACCTAGAAGCACTGGCCAGGATGCCTCCTGTTGCAGTGTTTCCAGTGCCTAAAATTCGCTGAATTATAGGTGTAAAGAAGGGGATTGTATTTTCATAATTTCGTTGTTTTAAAGTCCTTATAGAATTTCATTGGCTCATTTTGGGGTCTATTGAGGTAGTAAGCCGCTCATGTCAAACACTGTATCCTGATCACAGGACAGGAGATAGTATGGGGTGGTCCTGGTTTCTTGAGGGATCTAACCATTTGTTCATCTTCTTGGCTTTGGATACAGAGGGATTTTTAATTGTGCGATTCATAGCTTCCTCGCTTGTGAGGAATAACAGTTTTGAATTTCGGAGTGGTTGCTTTGATGCTCTGCTAAGTTATGGAGGTGCCTTTTGACCTTCTAACAAGTGGCCACTTTGTATGTATTGTCATACCTTTAGCGCTTCTTGGGTGTATGTCTTCTTCTTCATACATATTTTCCTCTATTTTTTTTTTTTTGGAAATATAAGATAAGAAATATTATTCACAAAGGTACTAAGGGAGTACTGCCCATGCACAAAGTATATATTACAAGTCTATTAAATGGTCCATGATCCAACCAAAATCATCCAAATCTTTGATGTCACGACCTAATAAAATAAAATCAAAAGTATAGATCCATCTATTTTTAATTTTTGTAATATTAGTCTCTATGCTCTCAAAAACTCTTATATTTCTTTCCTTTTCTCACAAACCAAAAAATAGTTAGTGGAATAAGGAATAAATTTTTTTATTCTTACAATGCCCTGTCCACGCCCACAACTGTTTACTCACATTTTCAACCATAACCCAACTTAATCCCAGCAGACCTAAAACAGTATTCCAGATGCTATAGGTCGTCGGTCACCACAGAAGTAGATGGTTGCAGGTCTCTTCATACAATTTGCACATATAGCATCTATTAAACATGGTATTACCTCTTCTTTTCAGCATATCAATGGTCAAAATGCAGTCGTTAGCAGCTTCTCACGTAAAAAAAGCCATCCTAGGAGGAGCCCCACTTTTCCAGATCTGTTTAAAGGGAGCTGAAATGATAATATTTCCATCATTTGTGTCAAGAATATTGTACATCGATTTTGCAGAAAAACCATTTTTCTCATCAGGCTTCCATACTCTTTTATCCCTTGTTTCTTTCACCTTCATGCTAGCCAAAACTAAAAGCAAGTTGCAATATTCATTAATTTTCCAATCCTGCAGGTTCCTTGTAACTTTCACATTCCAAGTCTTCCCTTCACCCATATTTTCGTACATGTCCTTCACCCTCGCCTCCTTATCGCTAGCAATATCAAAAATTCTTTTAGAACGGTCTTTGAGTTTAAAAATTCCCATCCATTCATCCTCCCAAAAACTAATATCCTCACCATTTCCAAGCTGCCACCCCACACAGCCTATGAATACATTGCTGTCATCCCTGATTTTCTTCCAACAACTCCTCCCATGCGGTTTGAATCTACCCCTCCGACCCCTCTCCTTCTCCCAGGCCCCCCACCTCACTTGCATGACCCTCCTCCACAGCCTCCCCTTCTCCATGAGATATCTCCATAACCATTTTCCGTGAAGAGCGTTATTGAGTGCTCTAATGGACCTTAAACCAAGCCCCCCCCCTCCCACAACGGTTTCTTCACATCCTTCCACCTAATTAAATGATATTTTCTATTCCCTTCCTCGTCACCCTAAAGAAATCTGCATTGAATGTTTTCAAGTTTCTTTGCAATGCTAGCCGAAATGGTTAAAATGGAGAGGTAATACATCAGTAAATTGGCCAACGTACTTTAATCAAAGTAAGTCTACCCCCTTTGGAAAGAAAATTTCTCTTCCACACTGCTAACTTTTTTTCAAAACACTCCAAAATAGGCTCCCAAGTTCCCCTATCTTTAAATTTTGCCCCAAGAGGAATACCAAGATATTTAATAGGAAATGTCGTTGTCTTACAACCCAACACCATCGCCAAACTCTCCTCATCCTCCTATTACCGATTCTAACCAATTCTTTTTTTTCATATTTATTTTGAGACCGGACAACATTTGAAAACAAAAAAGGATGCATCTCAAGTGAAGTATAGCGTTGATAGAAGGTTCACAAAAAATAAGGGCATCATCCGCAAAAAATAGATGGGATATCTTGACACTTTCCACCCTCCTTCACACAGCCACGCCATTCAATAACTTTAACTCCCCCGCCTTCTCCATGAGTCTACTAAAAGCCTCCATAACAGTGAGGAAAAGTAATGGCGACAACAGAACCCCTTGACGAAGACCTCTAGAAGCTTTAAAGAATTTAGAAGGGCCCCCATTAACCATGACTACAAATGAAGTTGCGGAAATACATTTCATGACCCAAGTCTACCATTTGCACCCAAAACCCATTCTTCTAAGTATATAGTCCACAAAATCCCAACAAACATGATCATATATATTTTCCATATCAATTTTACACAAAATCCCTCTTTTTTCTGCCCAACCAATTCATTCACCAATTCACTAGCAATCATCACAGCATCAAGGATTTGTCTACCCTCCACAAATGCGTTTTGGTTTTCACCAATAATCTCACCCAGCACCTTAGAGAGTCTTTTTGCTAGAATTTTTGAAATCAATTTGTAGATACTCTCCACCTAGTTAATTAGTCTAAATTCTTTAATACCTTTCGCACCGGCCACGTATGGAATTAGAACCAAGAAGGTTGAGTTTATAGAGTTAGCAAAAGACCCAACCCTATGAAAATCATTGAAAACAGCAAGCACATCATTCTTTATTACATTCCAAAAGACTTGGTAGAATTTCATGTTGAAACCATCCGGGCCTGGCGCCTTATCCCCATTACACTCATCAAGACACCCTTTAATTTCCTCTTCAGCGAACGACTCTTCCAACCCATCCCTACTTTCATCACACAACATCTTAAATTGCAGATTGTCAAGATTGGGTCTTCTCTGCTCCTCTTCCTTATATAGTTGTTGAAAAAACGGACTTGCCATCTTTCTCATATTTTCATTTCCACTAACCACCTCTCCTTTATACCATAATTCTTCCACAATTATTATTTCTATGAGAATTTGCCATGCAATGAAAGCACCTAGTGTTTCTATCCCCTTCTTTAAGCCATTTTTCCCTAGCCTTTTGTCTCCACGAGATCGTCTCCAAATGCATAACCTCAGCAATTTCCTTCCTCAAATGCTCCCTCTCACCATTCCGTTCTCACCCAAAATACCCCCCCATCTCTCTCCTGTCACAATTCTCCAACTCAATAAGATTATCATTCAAGATCTTTTCAAGCCTACTCTCCTCCATCCTCGCTCATCTCTTAATTTCATTTTTTAGAGTCTTCAATTTAGAAGCAAACACAAAGCTACTCGTGTCCACCACCACTGTATCCTGCCAACATTTTTTCAGTAACCCTCTAAAATTCTCAACTCTTAACCGCTTGTTATCTAATCTGAATGGAGTAGGCCCCCAAATAATGCCATCAGGGACAAGGCATATCGGGAAGTGATCAGAAATTGGCCGACTAAGTAGTTTCTGACTCAATTTTGCAAGTTGCAATAACAAACTATTAGAAATTTAAAATCGGTCAATTCTAGACCATGATGGATTCTCCCTCCCATTAGACCAAGTCCACCTACCCCCCAAGTGGAAGATCCACAAGCTCCAATCTATCCACCATCTCCCTAAACTCCTCAATCTCCTCCAAATTTGTGCCCATACCCAACCTTTACCTCACATGTAACACCATATCAAAGTCCCCCCCAATCACCCATCTATCTCCCCCACTTCATTTTACAACATAGCAGCTCCTCCCAAAGAAACTCCCTCTCCTCTTTTTTCCCTCTACAATAAATACCAGAAAATACCCAGCACTCACCATCTCTTCTGTTTTCCAACATACAAGACAGCGACACCCTATCTCTCTCCACTCCCCTGCACACAAATTTCCCATTATCCCACATAACCAGAATCCCATCAGCCGTTCCCCTCGCTGGTACATACTCCCACTCTACATTTTTGTCCCTCCACAAAGAGTTAATCACCTTTTTATTAATCTCCTCCCGTTTTAGTTTCTTGAAGGCAAACAACATCCGGTTTCCACCTCTTCAGGTACCCTTTAATAACCCCTCTCTTTTTATCCTCATTTATTGCCCTCACATTCCAAGAAATGGTTTTATCAATCATTAATTTAATACATTAGAAATCTTCCCTTCCCTCTCTTCCTGCTTTTTTCCCTTCATAATTCAACGACCATTCTAACCTCTTCAATTCTTTGCTGCCACCCTCCCCCTTTTAGTGCCACTCTTTTCTTTTTTTTTTTTTTTCCTTTTCAGCTTCTACAAATCTGCTTTCAAGTTCAGCCAGTAAACCCAACACCCTATGTTCCAAACCATCAAAACCCATCCCAAACATCTTATTCACAGTGACAAAATTCCGCTGAACCCAATCCAAGTAGTGATAAGCCAAGTCTCCATCTCCCATGGCCAACAAACCCTCATTTTGGTTGTCAATCTGAATGGGGGTCACCGCCAAGGCCTCCCCGTTATCCTTTGCAAATAACCCATCCTCCATTAATGCAAGGTCGCTTTTCACATCCTCCGCACCCGTTGATGTCGCGTAACCCTCGACCCCCGCTCCTTCGACGACACCTCCTACCCCCTCGCTCCCCAGAGAAACCATAGATAAAATGGATCCCTTAATCTTGCACATACCATCCTTTTCCTCTTCCTTTCTCCTCGCTTCCGAATCGCAATCCATCTCCAACCCTTATGTTATGCTGGACTCCTTCCCCTTTTCCTTCCCACTCTCATCTTTCGGGCATAAGGGATATTCAGTTTCCGCCCCCTTGTTGCCCAATTTGCCCTTAGCCGAACCGGGTTTTAATTTCTTGGGCTGCCAGATTTTCTTCACTCTCTCTTACCCATCCTCTTGCTAGGTCCAGGGATATCAACCCATTTTCCTTTCTCAGCCCAAGAAAATTTCCTTCTTGAAGCCTTAACTGGCCCAACTCGGGCACCATCATTTTTACCTTCCCATTCACCCATTCGCACGTGACCTGTACTATCCTTGCTTTTGAAATTTAAAAAGCCCCAACCCATTTTCCTTTGGCCCGAACGAGTCATCTGCCCTACCCGACTTGAAACCGCTTGAGGGATTCTCACCATTTCCGCAAAAGATTTACTCTTCATTCCCCTTTGAAGCTCCCACTTGACACAACAACCCGGACATTTGAAGAACCGGCTACTAGGATCGGCACCATAGTTTGTTCATTCACCAACAATCATCTTTTTCCTTTCAACCACTTCGGTAGAATCAACTCCACATCGGCCACCTCATGAATAGCTTCCATTAACTGCCACCAAACCACCACTTTTTCCCCTTCCGGAATAAACAATCTATTGGTTTTCCCATTTGGTCCTTCTTTACCTTCCGATAGAATTAGAAATTTTCTTCGATTATTACCATTTAACGCCATCCATAACGACCTCCAATTACTTCTCCGATATTGGCTCCACACCCCCTTAGATTTTTCCCATTGGAACTTCCTGAAACATTTGAGAAGCCAAGATATGTCTTCCATTTGGTAGAAAATAGATTTATGGTATCCCCTTCCATTTTTGAAAATACGGACCCCTCGTCCCTCCTCTACCATGTCGAAAGATTTCTGTTCAATAACAAGAAATTTACATCGGCCCACTGACATGGTCAGCCAGGGGTCCGTCATCCCATGACGACCTTCTGGGTGAAGAGTTGCTAACTAAAAACTAGGAGAGAGAGAGAGAGAAGTGAAATGCAGCTTGAAGATAACTATTCTATAGTTATCTCTTGTTCTTTTTTGCTTCTTCCCCTAGAGTATTGAATCAAATGTAGAATGCTTGTTTTCCATAAAAGGGCTCATAATTCTTGATTGGAGTTGGGCCTTACTACGACATCTTCTACTGAATGTCTAGATTTTGATGAAACCATTTTTGTTAAGTTCTAGATTAGGACTTTGGCTCTTGTGTTCCAAATTCTGAAGAAAATCGTTGGGTTCTGCAAATTGTTTAAGCATCTAGGAATGGTCTTTGACGGTGGTGTTCTTGGAGCATCATTTTCACTTGGGTTGAGGGGTTGCTTCTGCGCTCCCTTGTTCTGTATTTTAATCTGTTATGAGGCTTTCCCTGTCAAACTTCCTCTCAACTCCTTCACCATTTGCTAAAGTTTAAAAATCCTTTTCATACCAAGTAGATCACCTCTTTTTTGAATTTCTCTATGCCATTTACTAATGCAGAAAAGTCCTGAAAATAGTTTTTTTAAAGAAAAACTATCTTACTCTCAAGCAAATTAGGCATTTAAATGAAATCGTCGTCAATAAGTCCTAGAAAGAAATATTTTTATTCAGTTCTCCCAATCCTAAGATGGTTGATGGCAATTTTTTTCTTCACTTTTGCATGCGGCCATTGCTTAGAGGTGGTCATTGTTAATGTTTCTTTTGTTGGGGAACTCAATTGATATTTTTACCTCTCCTTTTCATAAACAAATATATGGTTATATATAAATATACCTATTAGCTTGATCCAGGTGCAAGGTGTAATGTGTTTTATTGGGCAATCATGGATGAGCTTTGCAAGTACAAGGGTGTAGTCATGTTGAGTTGCTCCAAGAGACTCATGTCATTAATTGGGTTGTAGGCATTCTGAGGCCTTTGGGAAATAGTCTTGATGTTCCCTTAAGTACGTGCTTGTAGATTAATTCTTCTCAAGTGAGGGTTCCTCGAGTTACAAAAGGGGCTTAGATTCAGCTTAAAGAGAACTGGTAGAGACAAGGAGCTGAAGAGGCTGGAGTTTTTGGTTAACTATGACAGGAAAGAGAGAGGAGATTCTTCGATCAGAAAAGGGGATGATAAGGCACTTTTCTTATGGGGCTAAATGATAAAGTTATCTCATGGAATGTAAGGAGTCTTGATGATAGGAGAAAAAGAGTAGTGACCAGAAATTGCCTCAAAGAATGGAGGGCCATTCTTGTTTGCTTCCAAGAAACAAAGATTGAAGTTCTAGAGAATGGTTGGGTGGAAGTATGTGTTATAGCTAGGAGCTTTGGCGGGTTGAATGCCCAGTTGTGGGTGCTTCCAGAGGCATTTTGATTTTGTGGAATACTAGGATAATTTATTTGGTTAAGTTTGGGAGAGGAGTGGTCTCAATTTCCTATGAATTTCTATGTAAGAGAAGTTCTATTAATTGGATCTTTTTGAGTGCCATGGCAAAGATGAAGATGTTTTGGTAAGATCTAGAATCATCTGGTTTAAAGAGCGGCTTATGTAGATTATTTCAAAAAAAAAAAAGCGGCTTGTGTAGATCAAGTGTTTTCAAGGGTGATTGATGCAAATAAGGCTAAAAATACTGAAGATACTCAAAGAGTATCAGAAGGTGACTTGAAGCAAATTTCAAATGATGTAAACACAAATACAATTCCAAATCTGGAAAGTTTCAGCGGACCAGTAACAAGATCAAAGGCAAAGAAGATTAAAGAGTTATTTCAAGTTTTTACTCAAAAACATGTGGATGATGGGCTGGCCAATTGTGGAAAGTTCAAATATAAGCTTTTTGAACAACTCAAATTCGTAACTTTAATTTTAAGTGATTTGGTATTCAATTGTTATCACTTGTATTTCAATTTTGATTTCCTATTTCAATTGTTCTTGGTGCTTATTTGGATTGGGTTCAAAAGATATCATTTATCTTTCTTGGGTTCTCTTTAACTTCTACCATTTGAGTGATTGAACAAATTTGATTTCTTTTTTACTTGCGATAAAAATTCCGTTCTAAACCGATTGAAGAGTTTTAAGGTTCAAGTAAGGGTCTTGGGATTCCGCATCATTTGTTATTAGAGCATTGGTTCACCAAGTAAATTAGTCTATCATTATTTTGTTGTCTTTATTTTCATTATTATTTTTTTTTTAAAAAGAGACAAATTTGCATTCAGCACAAAAAAAAAAAAAAAAAAATCAGATTAGCCTAATTTGCTTAATTGTGCAAAACACATTTCTACATATTTTACCTTGTGTAATTGACACAGTTGCTGTTATTTCCCTTTTATTTATCTCATATAACATTCAAATACATTTAAAATTTAAAAGGGAAACTCGTTTCAAAACTGTTTATTTGGTTGAGATTGTTTGTGTAATTTTTGGGGTTGTTTGGAAACAGCTCACCTCAATTGAGTTTGTTTTCATCCAAAACTGTTTGTTTCACTTAATTTGAGTATTTTGGGTGATAATTTGTGGTTATATTAGAGAATTACAAGTTTCGTGCATTAAATTCCATATTCACCATTTTTTTTTCTTGCATCTTTAGTTTTCATTTAATATTTCTGCCCATTTGCTTCTTATTACATTTTGAGGTAATAATATTGATTCGTTGTTGCCTAATTAACATAAAAATCATCATACACTTATTTCTATATTAAGTGCGTGCTATTCATTGTTTAAATCGTTCTAGTTTGCTTTTAGAGTTGAATTTGTGTATCTTGTTTCTTTAGGAATTCTTTGTTATCTCTAATGAAAATTGAGTACATAATGATAATTAATTGTTATTTGAATTGGCCGACATCTAAAAGTGTAAGTGAGGTGCGTAGTTTTCATGGTTTGATAAATTTATATAGGAGATTTGTAAAAGATTTTAGTGTCGTTGCTGCCCCTTTAACTGAAATCATGAAAGAGGTTTGTTTGGGGAAAAGAACAAGAACATACGTTTTTCTTATTGAAAGAAAAGTTATATAATGCGCATTTATTAAGATTGTCTAATTTTGATTCAACTTTTGAAATTGAATGTGATGCATTTGGGCTTGGGATAGGTGCTGTTCTTATGCAAGATAAAAGACCCATTGCTTACTTCAGTGTGAAGCTCAATGGTGCACAATTGAATTATTCTACCTATGATAAAGAGTTTTATGATTTGGTAAGAGCATTAGAGACATGACAATATTATTTGTTACCAAAAGAATTTGTGATTCACACCGATCATGAATCTTTGAGGCATTTGAAAAGGCAAGGTAAGCTTAATAAATGACCTGCAAAATGGATTAGAATTCATAGAGTCATTCCCATATGTGATCTAATATAAGCAAGGAAACGAAAATGTGGTAGCTGATGCACTTTCAAGAAGGAATTGATTCGAGGACGAATTCTTTTGAGGGGAGGGGGAATGATGCAAACAAGGCTAAAAACACTCAAGATGCTCAAAGAGCATCAGAAGGTGACTTGGAGCAAATTTCAAATAATGTAAACACAAATACAGTTTCAAACCTGGAAAGTTTCAGCGGACCAGTAATAAGATCAAAGGCAAAGAAGCTTAAAGAGTTGCTCCAAGTTTTTACTCAAAAACATGTGGATGATGGGCTGACCAATTGTGGAAAATTCAAATATGAGCTTTTTGAATAGCCCAAATTCGTAACTTTAATTGGATTTAAGTGATTTGGAATACAATTGTTATCACTTGTATTTCAATTTTGATTTTCTATTTCAATTGTTTTTGGTGCTTGTTTGGATTGGGTTCAAAAGATATCATTTATTTTTCTTGGGTTCTCTTTAACTTCTATTATTTGGGTGATTGAACAAATTTGATTCCTTTTTTACTTGTGATCTAAATTCCGTTCTAAAACGATTAAAGAGTTTTAAGGTTCAAGTAAGGGTCTTGGGGTTTCGCATCAGTGACTAATTCCTATCATCGAAACAAGTTTATCTATAAGTTGGTGGTTGACAAGGTGGAGCATGATGCGGAGGACAATTTGAAGAGAGTAGTTATGGATACTATTATCCGTCGTACTTCACGGATCAAACATTAGAGGGTCAATCTTAATGGTGTGGATTTTGACAAGCTCTTAGGTAGAGAGGCGAAGTGGCCTTTCACTCTCGGGATTATTATGAAAGCTCTTATGGGCTGTAATGGTGACAAAGTTCTTGGACTAGATGGTTTGCCCACGAGTTTCTTGCAACATAGTTGGGAGGTTATCAGGGATGATATTTTATTATTTTTTGCATTTTTTCATGATACAGGTAACATTGTGGTTTTGCTGAACTGAACCTTTGTGGTCCTTATCCCTGCAGTCAAAGATGCAACTGATATTGAAGACTTCACCCTATTAGTCTTGTAGGTTGTATCTAAAAGCTTATTTCTAAGGTCATTGCAATCAGACTAAGCAAGTTCATTGCTCTGGTGTTGGGAGAGAACCAACGTGCTTATGTAGAAGGATAATAGGTCATGAAGGCTGCATAAATTTCTTATGAAGTTATTGACTCAATCCTTAAGTTCAAATTGAGGCTGATCTTATGCAAGCTTGATATTGAAAAGGCTTATGAGCATGTGACTTTGGTCTTTCAGCTCTACTTACTCAAAAGGATGGGTTTTATTGAGAGATGGTGCAGGTTGATTAAGAGATGTATTCTACAGCTTTTTTTTTTTTTTTGCTATTTCTTCATTCTTTTTCATCATGATTATGGAGGCCTTAAATTGAGTGTTCCTAATATTGCTATGCTTGATAATCTACTCAAGGGTTGGAGGTGGGCAACGTCGACTTGAGAAAAGAGATCAGACGTCTCTTGTTTGCAGATGATACCCCTCTTTTTTTACAAATCTTCGAGAGAAGGTAAACATAAGATGTATTCTCATATATTTTGAGGTTGTTTCCAGCCTTACAGTCAACTTCGACGTGACTAAAATGGTTTCTCTTCAGGAAGATGTTCCTGTTCATGATTTGGATGGCCTTTTAAGGTCTAAATTGTCTGTCCTTCCTACAAAGTATCTTTGAATTCCCTTTGGAGCCGACCGGAAGGACCTTAGGGTTTGGGATCCTATCATATTGAAAATGGAAAAAGGGCCTTTTGCTTGGAAGAGGTCTTCCTTGTCCAAATGCAGGATACTTATCTTGGTCAGAGACACTGGCAAAATTTCCAATTTATTTTTCTTTGTTTTTCCATCCCTTTTTAAGGTGACCAATAGGCTTGAAGCTATTCAATATAGGTTTATTTGGAATAATATCGAGAATCATAGGGAATATCATCTCGTCGCTTGGGATACAGTTAAAAGATAGTAAGAGAGGAGTGAGGTGGGTATTTAGTCTTTGAAGCTCATGAATGGATCTCTCTTGGGCAAATGGCTGTAAACATTCATGTCCTTGAAGAAAGAAGCCATCGCCGCTAAATATGGGTGAAAGAAGTCATCACAGCTAAATATGGGTGAAAGAGGGAGGGTGGCAAACTGCATTGGTCTCTGAAAGCGGATTAGGATTGTTTGGAGTCAGTTTACGGATTTGGCTTTATTCCGGGTTGGTGATGGTTAAAAAGTTAGGTTTTGGCATGACAGTTGGTCAGGAATGTACTCTTGTAAGTTTAGTTTCCTAGGCAGTTTGAACTTACCAGTTTCGAGGTCTTAGGAAGTCATCACTTGATAGGGTATGACCCTTCTGCTCCCTCTTGGACCTATTATCTTACTGTGACCTTAATGATTGGGAGATCGATGACCTTGCCACCTTATTGTCCCAATTGCCTCGTACTCATGTAGTGTCTAGGATCCTTGACAAACTGGTATGAGCAACTTCTTAAAATGGTATTTTCTTGGCGAAGTCCTACTACCTCAATCTTGTGTCCCTATTGGCTGTGACCCCTTAAATTTCCTTTGAAACATATTTGGAAGAAGAAAGCTTTTGTCGCAGTTGTCGCGGTTGTCATTCTTTGTTTGGAAAGCAACATGGGGAAAATTCTTACCCTGGATGATCTAAGAAGACGTGGTAGAATTGCCACTTTGTTTGCGGGGGAATGACTCCCCCAATATCTTCTTCTTTGGCATCATGATGCAAGAAGAGTATGGGACTCCTTGCTCAACATTTCTTGTGTCCTTGCTCAACATTTCTTGTGTCATCAACAGCTTTGTTATAGATGTAATCTGGGTTTGGGTATTTAAACGGACCAGAATGTGAAACATCTCATCCTACTCATAGTGCTGTAAACTCTGTGGATTACCTAGAGAAAATGAAACAATAAAATGCTTTATGATGAAGTCTCTTCTTTTGTTAATATCAGAGACCACTAGTTCCAGTTTAAGTTTTTTGTTTAGAGGTTACCTTATTCTTTCTAGAGAGGCTTGGTACCTTTATTGTAACTTCTGATACTTAGTCCTTGGTTTTGTACAGAGATGGCACCCCCTTGGTGTTTTTTAATCTATGTTTGCTTTTTTCTTTCAAAAAAGACAAGCAGAATGTATTACTAAGCTCTTACTTGGCATCCAATAATCATTCCAATAAGTGGTGTGATGGAACTTCAAGATCAGATTAATGTACCAAGCCTACCCTCCTCAAACCTAAAGTGAGCATCTACCCCTGTATTTTGTATTCGGATCTCATATCACAATCTGGACATCCCTCATATTAAGTAAATATCGGTTAAAGCATGTTTTAAAAGAAGGCCAAATCCGAATAACCACAATGTTCGTTTTTATGAGTTCTGTGTTTGTCTGACGTTTTGCTACTTTGGCTAGTGAGGCTGCTTAGTGGAAAATCAACTATCATTTTTTTTTTGGCAAAAACTGTATGGGGTATATTTTCAAAACTCACAAAGTAAAAATGGAGTGGGTTTGGCTGTTACCCCCTAGTTACTGTTGTTTATAATATATCCTACATTACATTTCTATTTCCAAAAAAAAAAAAGAAGTGGGTTAGATAAAAAGAGAAGTGACTTGGACAAAAAGAAATGAAGTGACTTAGATAAATTTTTTTTGTCAATCTTAAACCAATAAATCAAACATTGATTGATTTATAACTGATCGAGCACTACTTAAAAATGGTTTTTCTGCTTAGAAAGAAAATGTTCCAAATACTTTGAAAATTCTTGCTCCCATAGCACCATCTGTATCTATATGCATTAGGATCTCAATCAGTGGATATCTCTCTCTCTCTCTCTCTCTCTCTCTCTCTTCATATTGGCAAAATGGACATAGATTTTCATTTGTAAATTTTCTTTCCTAGCAACCTTCTTAAAACACTCTGATTCTTTAAAAGAGTAGCTAGTTAGTAATGCCCTGCAAAGTAAGAATAGGAACTGTTCATTCACTCATTCAAAATACGTGCCTCCATACTATGCATTTGGCATTTGGTACATAATTGGTCTGCTTTACTTTTTGGTCGTCGCAAAGTCTGGTTTCTGTGGATAAAGATGCATTAGATATTTTAGTTGCATGTTTGATGGTATTACTGATAATGTGTTGCATAATAACATAATGAGTGCTTGCTCCCTCACTTGTCTTTGGTGCTTAAAAGCACTCTATGGCTATTTGAAGATTTTAACTTGTGAGGTTTGCATACACACTGGAGAATTATTACCGCAAGACATCCATACTTCAGAAATTCTAATCATCATTTGGCTGGTTTGCAATATTGTCATCTAACCCACACGGTCTGTTTTTCTTGGGTTAATTTCAAACACAGATATGGGTGTCGAGAAAGGTGTTCAATTAGAGGGTATGAGTGAGGGACAGATTTTAAAGGCACTTGAAGATCTTGTGAAGGCTGGAGCACCCGTTAAAGGTTGACATTGCTTTCATTTACCATATGAAAATTGGAATAAATTGATCTTGGTGGGAAAAATGATCCTTTTGGAATCCTTCTAAACTGGCTTTTATAAGATGATTTGTGTATGAGTTGAAGACCTTATTGCTGCAATGCACATTCATTTTATAAATTTAGTTGCAACTCTCACCTTCTCTTGCTTTAAAGTAAGAGTCCGAATCGGTTTGGGAGAAAGAGCAAGAGCAGGAAGGTCCTTGGCTTTGAATATTTAAATGATAAGTTTATTAGTTAAAACATTTAAATTTTTATTGTAATTTTATCATTTCTTGTTCAACATGTGTTGCACTTGTATTTTTGCAGTTAATTTTCTCGTCGGGTGACCTACATTTCAACAATGAACAAATCAAATTACCCTCACCGTGTGTTTCATAATAATGTTAATTGACTGATGGATTGTATAGAAGACAGTTGTTTTTTTTTTTTTTTTTAATAAATTTATTCAAGTAACTGTCATGTATATTCTACAGCAGTTAAAATGCCACAACAGCTAAAATATCATGTCAAAGACGTCATATAGGCATATTATTATCTTTTGTGTGTATATTAATATGTATATATAAGATAAAATTGATTAAATCAGATAATGAAGTCCTCTTTTAATTAAAAATCTCAAAGAAAGAAAGTTTTCAAGAAAAATGAGACTAGAAGGATTAAATAGAGGCGGTGATAAAGTGGACATTGTTCTTTTCTTATGGGTATAACTGGGAGGAGAAAATATTTGGGACATTTTTTTAGGTTTTTGTGTAAAGGGCAATCTTTGTGCTCCAAGAAGAATTTTAAGGATTTGATGGATATCATAATTGAAATGAAGTACTTGTGTGTACGGGTTGCAGTTACTTTGATGCTTATATTTAATGATACAGTATCATTTTTATTTTTTTTAAAAAAATATAATTTTTTTTTAAAATAAAAAATATTAATTTTACTAAAATTTAATTTAATTTAATTATCGTAATTCTACAAATATAGTAATAAATTAAGTTTTAGGAAACATTATATATTAATCATCAATTGATTAATTTAAATAAAATTTGAAGTAAAAGATGCTATTTAATTAATTGTATTAAAGCTAAAAAAATGAAATTAAGGATGTCTAATTCTCATTTAGATAATCCTGGAATTTAATATTATTGTTTAACCTTAGTAAATCTAAATAAAAAAGAGAAGCTTTAGAGAAGGATATATCCTTTCTTTCCAATAAGAATGATAGAGATTCAAGAGTTATTTTGCAGTCTTTACTACACCGAAAAACCAAAAAAAAAAAACCTTCACGGGGCCTAGCTTCTGTACTCAAAAAAGAGAAAAAAAAAAATATATATATATATATATTAAAATGCTTTCCCCCATTTTGATAATTTAAAACTGAAGAATAAAAAAATTTATTTTACTTTAACTTTATCAAAAAAATCATTAACTATAAAAAATAATATAATAATTTTATGGATAAGTGATAATCTATCTAGTGAAAGTAAAATTTAAAACTTTCTAAATTTTTTTTACCTTCTCATCTTTTTAGTTTTTATTCGTCATTGTTTTTACTAATTATTAATTTTTGAATACTATCTAAAGTTTTTATATTTTATTAACTGTGCCAAATTTGGTGTACACTAATTTAATTAAATCTTAACATCTTGTATTATTAATATTTGCTAGATTAATATTTTCAATAAAAAATTTATAATCTTTAAAAGAATTTTTCTGAGTGAAAATATGATCTTATTCTCTTTTCTTTTTTTTTTCTTCTCCGTTGTTGATTTCTTAAATCTTTTGATACAAGTTAAACTTAAAACTCTTTTCTTATTCAAAATATCAATTAGCATTTGATTTAATTAAATTATTATTACTAATTTAATATAATTTTTGAAAGATAAAAAAATTATCAGTTTTTTATAAAAAAAAATTTAACCGCTATTAATGTTTTTTGACACAAATTTTTTATTATTAATTTAATTCAATTTATTTATTCTAATTTAATATATTAATAAGTTAAATTTTTATATTATTAAATTAAATATTATAAATTAATTATTACTATATCATAATATATTTATAAGATAACAAATTTGAAATCTTAAACGAAGTATACCTCATGAAAATCACTAAATCACATTATTTCGTTACTAATTTAATACAATTGATAATTAACAATTGTCCTTAAGGAATACCCTTTTTTTTTTTTTTTTTTTGTTTTTAGTTAAAGCGACATAAGCCATCCCGCCTCAATATCCAAACGCAGTCTAATTTATTCCTTGAGAAAAAGAATGGAGTAAAACCCTAGCAGCTATGAAGTAAAACCCAAGGGTTGTGCAGAGCGGAAGCGACAAGATCGCTCGGAGATCGGAGTCAGAGACGGAAACAATGACGATTGATGGGACGTCGGTGGTGAAGGTGGCGGAGATTGAAGGGAGAGGGAGAGGTATGGTGGCGTCTCAGCTGCTGAGAGCTGGTCAAGTTGTACTCCGAGACTCGCCTATTCTCCTCTACTCAGCTCTTCCCTTTATCAAACAACCGCAAGACCACTTCCCAAATTCCTTGTTCTGCGACCATTGTTTCAAGCTCTTATGCTTACCACAATCATCGGTGACACAGTGTTCTTGCTGCTCTCACCATGTATTCTGCAGTCCTAATTGCCTAACCCTTGCACAGGCCTCCTCTCACTCTCCATGGGTTTGCCATTCCATGACTCGTCTACGAAGCTGCTGCTCCGCTTTTCTCAATCAGCCTCCTGAACGCCAAATCCAAGCCCGATTCCTGATCGCCGCCTTCAATCTCGCCCTCGTCTCTCCTTCTGATTTCCAGATTTTGCTCTCTCTTCATGGCTTGGATTCGCCTTCCGACGCTGCTACAGCTCATTTCCTGCATTCACTCATCTCCTCACTCTGCATTTCTCAGATGCAAGGAGGAGGAGAATTCCCTTCCTTCTCGCTGGAACTCACGGCTGCTCTACTGGCCAAGGATAAGCTCAATGCTTTCGGCTTGATGGAACCTTTTTCCTTTCCCGATCAGCAAGGTCAAGGGCAGCGCTCTGTTCGGGCTTACGGTATTTACCCGATGGCTTCTTTCTTCAACCATGATTGTCTTCCAAATGCTTGTAGATTTGACTACGTTGACTCTGCCACTGACCACAATACTGATATCATCATTAGGATGATCCATGATGTTTCTCAAGGTAGGGAGATCTGTTTGAGTTATTTCCCTGTTAATCTCGGGTATTCTAGCCGACAGAAGAGGTTGCTTGGGGACTATGGCTTCACCTGTGACTGTGACCGCTGCAAGGTTGAAGCAAACTGGTCAGATGACGAAAACGACGACCAAGAGGGAATAGCGGAGGAGGTGATGGATGAAGATGAGGATGAAGACCAACAAATGGCGGCGGAGGATGGACCCGTAGGCGGGGACTCTGATTTTCCTCACGCTTATTTTTTCTTGAGATACATGTGTAACCGAGAAAATTGCTGGGGCACTCTGGCACCTTTGCCTCCATCTGATGCCACCCCCTCCAGTTTCCTTGAATGCAACGTCTGTGGCAACCTTAAGCAAGAAGAAGATATTGATGGTGATCAAGGAGACGGCAACTCCTCTATGGATGACTGACCCCTGCTGGACTCGTATGTATAGCATTCCCTTTTGTCTTTTTTTTTTCCCCTTATCAATTTGGCATGGCATCCGAATCCATATTCCATGCTGACCAAGGAGAATTATTTATTTATTTATTTATCTTTAGCGAAATTTAGCATTAAAGTCTTGTATTTTTTTAATAAAATTTTGGACTTTTCAGTTGGTTAATACAAGCTTATTTTTAGAGAGTTTATCTGCTCTTCAAAATAAAAATGGTAGCATTTTATGAAATATCAAACACCCCGCTAAAATTTTAGAGCTTATAGGACATCACTCCCAGATTGAGAGAAACAAGAAATGCCATCTTGAACCACAAAAAAAAAGGTGTTCCCATTTGGAAGTACTAGATCGCTCTAACCACGGACTTCTGACACTATATTAGGTTGGTAAAATTTTATGCCAATTAAGGAACAATATGCTTGAACTCCTGCAGTTTAGTCCAGTGGTTAGTCCTTCCAGAAATGTTTGGGTTCAAAATTCTAGAACGGGTGGTACTTGGAAACAATGTACCTGAAAGTATTTGAGCCAATACGAGATTTTATGATCATGCAACTACCCAAAATGGAGCATTTCTGCCAAAAGTTGGTAGTCGACAGAGTTCCACGAGCATTGGCCTTGATATAGATATTGGCGGAGACAAGGGGAAATAGGGGGTTCACCCCCCTCCCCCCTTAGTATCATGTGTTCAGATATATACACAAACATACATGATCATGCATATTCCCAATCTCCTTTGTTCTTATAGCTTCATCTAATCATATAAACTAGTTCTCTTTTTAAATTTTTTTGGTATATTGCCCATACAGACATTACTTGTGTGGTTAATAAAAGGAGACTTAATGTTCAAATTCTAATAAGTATGGCCTTTTTAATTTTCTAATTAATGAGAGATTTGTATGTGTGTTTGTGTAGATATATATATACAGATACACAAACATGTGGAATTGTTTGGATACACAAACATGTGGAATTGTTTGGATACACAAACATGTGGAATTTTTTGGCAAATAAAACAAAAGAGCAAGTAATAAGAAATAAAAAACAGAAATTTGTGGTTAATTATATTACCATAGAAATGGGTATTAGATTTAGTAATAAAACAAACTAGAGTAATAGAGAATTCGCTGGCCAACCTCAATTTTTATTATACTTAAGCTTCCTTTCTTTGTAAAGTACCAAAATATTTATAGTATGTGGACTGCACCAGATTTTGGGGGAGTGAGATGATGGTTTAATCTATGCCCAAGTCCATGAGAATGGAAGTAACTGCTAGAGCATGTAGTTGCTTAAGGGACACACTAACATAGCTGTAACACCCAAGTGTTATTATTTTTATTTTTTAATTATTTGAATTTTTTTAAATTTTTATTTAATTTAATTTAATGAAAATAATAATAATAATAATGATAAAATTGGGTAAAAATATTATTTGGATTTAATTGAAATTGATTTTGGGAAAAAAAGGTGAAAATTTAGATTATGAGGGTGTTTTTAAAAAGAAAATAGGAAATCGGGGGTCAAAACACAATTTAGAAAAGTTGTGCCACGTTAGCGCCCAAGTCAGCAGCCACGTCAGCGGCCCGGTCAGCAGCCCCGGCCAACCAGGACACGCCACGTGGCAAGGAAATGCTGACCAGGGGACAGGCCACGTGGGCGATCCGTGTGCGCGCGATCGGACGACCCAGATCTGTTCCCGCGCGCACGGACGACCTAGATCAAACGTGCGCATGGACGGCTCAGATTCACGCATACGGACGACTTAGATTCAATCAGGCACGGACGGCCCAGATTGCATCGCGATGGACGGTCCAGATTTAATCCCAATTAAATCGCGAACGAACGGTACAAATCTAATCTTGATGGACGGTTGAGATCAAAAGGCAAATGGTATAAATAACCCCACCCACATCTGACCACAAAACCCTAGCCGCCAGCGCCTCGCCGGAGAAGAAGAACCAGACGCCGGAGGAGTCGACCGCCGCCACCCGCCGCCGCACCGGGAAAGTTTTCGACCGCCGATCGAGATAAATTTTCTCCCCATGACTCGTTTTTCGATGCTGAGTCCGCTTATGGCCAAATCGGAGTCAAACCACCGGGTAAACGGCCAGAAAATCCAGCCGAAACCCAGCGGCGCCGCCGCGCCCCCTCTGTGATCACCGTTCTTTTCTCTACAGGTTGATCGGAGCCAAACATCAAAATGCGACTTACGCCGGAGGAGCCGCCGCACCTGAGATCACCGCCGCCGGTAAGTTTCGATTTTTCGTGATTTTTTGGCCCACCGAAGGCCTTAGGGCTGTTTTATCGCAGGGATCGATGCAAGTGTGGTCGAATTCGGCCGAAAACGGCCAACCCGAGGCGAATCGCCGCCGCTTGTGGCGGCGCTGTCGCAGAAGCACGGCGGAGCCGCTGTGTTGGAATTCCGATATTGGCCGAAAGGAGCCCTAGGTATGATTTGAGATTTTTTGGGACACGTGCAGGTACCGGTAGTGCGTTTCAGTTTTTTCAGAAAAAATTCAGGGAAATTAGGGACAGCTTGTAGGCACATTGTAAAGTCAAATTTAGACCCCGAAACAAGTAAGGATCCCTCACCCTATTTTCTATCACGGTATTAAAACTAAATAAATAATTAAACTGTACTGTGTGACTTTATAAATGTATAATTGATTAAGGTTGCCAATAGAGTCCGAGTCTGATACAGTGTTGGTATGTTATTGTTTGATCTAATTTCCAGTATTAAATGCAGCATGATATTTAATGTAATTTTGTTATGGTCTCGTATACATGAACTATGGTTTCTTTTATTATGATTTGTATTATGGTGAACTCAGTACTGTATTGTCTTATTTGGTGTCAATTATTGGTTTACATGTTTTGTATGATTGGATAATTGAGATTGAGGAAAAAAGCAAAAAAGTTATGTGAATTGATAAATGGAAAACGTGGACAGTCTGACTAGATATCCTGAGAGATGGTGGACGGACCAGGTCCGTAGGGAACCCTACTGGGAATGTGGTCTCTCAGACCGGACGGGGTATGGAGACCTTATGTGTTTTGGCGCCCATACCGGACGGGGTATGGGGACGACCCGTTTCACCCTCATATCGGACGGGGTATTGAGGTCATGGTTTTGGCGCCCATACCAGACGGGATATGTGGACGACTCTAGAATCAGGTTGTAAATGTTAATGGTTCACGGGTAGCGGAGACCCCCTATGGATCCCCATGGATACTAGTAGGCTGGTAAATGAGGAAAATATGTTGTTTAATGATTGAAATGCAAAGACGTGGTAAGTGTTATGTTATAAAGTCTATATGATTTCATGATGATGATAATGTTATTGCTTTCATATGTTATTTTCATGAATCTCACTGAGGTAAGTGGACAGTAAAAGTTTTTGTGTTAATAAATGAGTTTGTTATAAATTATGCTCCATTGTTCATTTTTGTTTTCTACCCACCTTTACTTCCGTGGCGGTAAGATAGTGTGATGTCTTTACTGGGCTGGTGTAGCTCATCCCTTATTTAACAATTTCAGATCAGTAAGACGTTGTTCCCGAGCCCGTTCCTCAGGAAGACGGCGAAGGGGACGCGTAAAGACTTCATAGTTATATTTATAGTTTTTATTTCGAGTATCTCTTTTAGTTAGTTTGTTCCTTCATGTGTTGAGTACGTTTTGGTTATTGTGTAAGGGATGTTAATCAAAATTTTTATTACGCTTCCGCATTTGAGATTTTTAATACATATATTTCATTTAAATTTCCGGAGCAGTTACAGTTGGTATCAGAGCCGCATTCCTCGGATCCATCCCTTACATAATAATGCTTAGAGAAATATTCACTGATAAACCGTTACTCAACCATTTCTTATGAAATGCAGGTACAGAGAGATGAGGAGAGGAAGGCCCCCACTAAACCGAGCGGCCCGGGATAATTCACTTTGGGAGAATGTAGACAGGTTATTTGAGATGATGGAAGGATTCATAGTTGCCCAGCAAGGGCGAGGGGAGAGAAGGGAGTTACCCGACCCTCCTCCACTACCGCAGGTTGAGCCTCCGCTACAGCAGGCTGATCCCGAGCCACCCCGGCACGAGCCTGCTCCTCCACAGTGCCGCCTCCGCTACAGCAGGCTGATCCCGAGCCACCCCGGCACGAGCCTGCTCCTCCACAGTACCACCCGGCACCACTGCCACAGTACAACCCGGTGCCCTAGCCACGGTACTACCCGGCACCGCCACAGCACGACCCAGTGCCCCCAGCATATCAGCAGGTGCCACCACAGGACCCCCCAGTCTATCCCCAGCCGGGTCCAGTCCCTCCTCCACGGGACCTCGCTCCTTCCCTGATCGATCCGGGCTACATAGAGAGGTACAGGAGACTGAACCCCTCCACCTTTGCAGGGGGATCCTATTTTGAAGAGGCCTAGTACTGGCTGGCGGAGACTGAGAGAGCTTTCAAAATCTTGGGAGTAGTTCTTGAGCAGAGAGCTGCCCTTGCTTCCTACATGCTGGTAGGGGAAGCAGGACGTTGGTGGGAGCTCAAGCAGACCACCCTGCCTACACCAGTCACTTGGGAGCAGTTCCTAGCGGCCTTTCATGCGGAGTATCTCCTTGAGCACATCCGACACATGAAGAAAACGGAGTTTGTTCAACTGGTTCAGGGAAACATGACAGTATCAGAATATGCTCGTAAGTTCTTAGAGCTGGGCCGATACTCCCCAGAGACATTGATGGATGAGGGCCGAAAGGCCAGGAGATTCCAGTTGGGTCTCCGCCCAGAGATCAGGCAATACTTGTTAGTACTAGAGCTCAAGACATATTCAGCAGTCCTAGTAAAGGCACAGATCGTGGAAAGAAGCTTCAGCACCCGTCCTCAGCCAGGAGGGAGTTCTTGACCCTCAGCTCCGTTCTGCAGGCTAGCACCTACTGTGCTTGCCCAACCAAATAAGAGGCCCAGACCACCCATCCAGGCCCCTCCTCAGGCTCCAGGGGCAGCACGTGGGACGATCTGTCAGCACTGTGGCAGAGATCACGGGGACCGACCCTGCTACCGCCTCAACAACACTTGTTGCATTTGTGGCAGTGCCCAGCATTATGCAAGAGAATGCCCGAGGAACCAGAATTAAGGGAGGCCTCCTATTCAGGGCAGAGCTTACAACCTTACCTAGCAGGATGCCGACGCTGACCCGGATGTAGTACATGGTATGTATACTATTTGTGACCATATTGCTCATGTTTTATTTGACACTGGTGCATCGCACTCTTTTGTTTCACATGCTTTTGCTTCCAAAATTAATGTATCACTTGATAAACTTGAATCATTGTTGTTTGTGTCTACTGCCGGGGGTGAAACACTACTAGAGGAAGCTATCTATAGGGCTTGTGCCGTGGAGATAGCAAATAGAAAACTGAGTGTAGACCTGATAGGGTTAGACACGGAGGATTTTGATGTAATCTTAGGAATAGATTGGCTAGCGGCGTATCACGCCACCATAGATTGCTTTAACAAGAAAGTTGTATTTAATCCTCCTAACGAGGAGCCATTTACAAATTAATAAAATTATTTAGTACGTATTCCTTGATGGTAAGTTTTCTTAACTTCTAGTGCCTTAATCTTGCTGTTTTCTCTGACTAGGCAAGCCCAAGAAGGAAATTTGTATTTAAGAGATTTCGGTAGTCCGAGACTTCCCAGATGTATTTTTGGACGAACTGCCCGGTCTGCTAGTGGACAGAGAAGTCGAGTTCACTATAAACCTAC
Source organism: Carica papaya (assembly GCF_054855325.1). Classification (NCBI taxonomy): domain Eukaryota; kingdom Viridiplantae; phylum Streptophyta; class Magnoliopsida; order Brassicales; family Caricaceae; genus Carica; species Carica papaya. The sequence continues at coordinate 19,199,862 of NC_142310.1, read as the reverse complement.
AGTTAGGTACCCAGCCCATTTCGGTTGCTCCTTACCGCATGAGTCGTATTGAGATGGAAGAGCTGAGGAAACAGATCACTGAATTGCAAGACAGTGGTTTTATTAGACACAGTGTGTCCCCTTGGGGTGGTGGAGTCACTTTTGCAAGGAAGGGAGATGGAACGTTGAGACTGTGCATTGATTATAGAGGATTGAACAAGGTTATGGTAAAAAACAAGTATCCTCTTTCCCGGATTGATGATCTCTTTGATCAGCTGCAGGGTGCACAGGTTTTCTCTAAAATAGACCTACGATCAGGTTATCATCAAGTAAAGATAAGAACAGAAGACATCCCCAAGACGGCTTTCCGAACCAGGTACGGACATTATGAGTTCCTGGTCATGTCATTTGGGCTAACCATTGCCCTGGTAATCTTTATGGATCTGATGAACAGGGTCTTCAGAGAGTTCTTGGATCAATTTGTCATCGTGTTCATCGATGATATCTTAGTCTACTCAAAAAGCAGAGAAGAACATGTTCACCATCTTGCCCAAGTTTTGCAGGTCTTTAGAAACAAGAGGTTATATGCGAAGTTGAGTAAGTGTGGATTCTGGCTTGAACAAACCGCCTTCCTAGGACACATCATATCGAAGGAAGGGGTATTAGTGTATCCCGAAAAGGTTGAAGCGGTACTTGGCTAGGAGAAGCTAACATCAGTTAAGGAAATTCGTTGCTTCCTGGGAATGGCAGGTTATTACCTCAAGTTCGTTGAAGGATTCTCCAGTCTAGCAGCTCCTCTAACCCGACTCACAAAGAAGAATGCCAAGTTTGAGTGGAATGAAGACTGCGAACCACTGCACCCGTGCTGGCTTTACTGAGTGGATCGGGAGGATATACAGTTTATAGTGATGCCTCCTATTTGGGCCTGAGTTGTGTCCTAATGCAGCATAGAAAGGTTATAGCATACGGGTCCAGACAGTTAAAGAATCATGAGAAGAACTATCCCACCCATGATTTGGAGCTTGCCGCAATCATTCACGCCTTGAAAACCTGGCGCCATTATTTGTACGGAGAGACCTTTCAGATCTATACCGATCACAAGAGTTTGAAATACATATTCACTCAGAAGGATCTCAATATACGTCAGAGAAGGTGGATGGAACTCCTTAAGGACATGATTGTGACATCTTATACCATCCGGGTAAGGGCAACGTGGTAGCAGATGCCCTCAGCAGAAAAAGTGCAGGTGTCTTAGCCCATTTGATGATTTTAGAATGTAGACCAATTGGGGCCACGCAACAGGTTCGACTTCATGATATGAGGAGAGTCACATGTTTGGACCGCCTGACAGTCCAGCCCGAGTTAATCCAGAGAATAAGGGAAGCACAGACAGTTGACCCCGCCCTGGTAGCCCGCAAGAAGGATGCAGAATAGGGAGGGAGCTTAGAATTTCGAATCTCTGCCGATGGATTACTTCGTTTCCAAGACAGGGTGTGTGTCGCAGATGACAGTAAGTTAAAAAGAGACATCATGACGGAGTCCCATAGTTCGAAGTTTGCAATGCATCTAGGAAGCACCAAAATGTACCAAAGCATGCGACCCCGGTTTTGGTGGCATGGGATGAAGAGAGATATAACCGACTTTGTATCTAGATGCTTGGTGTGTCAGCAGGTCAAGGCAGAGCATCAGCGCCCAGGTGGGTTACTTCAGCCTTTACCGATCCCAGAATGGAAGTGGGAACATATCACCATGGACTTCGTATTGGGGCTACCCAAGGCACGTTCAGGACATGATGCCATATGAGTAATCGTTGACCGACTTACCAAGTCTTCCCACTTCCTAGTCATCAGAATGACCGATTCATTGGACAAGTTGACATGGATGTATATCCGAGAGATAGTAAGATTGCATGGGGTTCCAGTAACAGTAGTATCCGACAGGGATCCCAGGTTCACTTCTTAGTTTTGGAGTAGCTTCCAGTAAGCTATGGGAACAAAGCTGTCTCTTAGTATTGCCTTTCATCTCTAGACGGATGGACAATCAGAGAGGACAATTCGTACGCTTGAGGATATGCTCCGAGCTTATGTCCTGAATTCTGGGGGCCATTGGGACGACCATCTATCCCTGATAGAGTTTGCCTACAACAACAACTACCAAGCTAGCATCGGCATGGCTCCATATGAGGCGTTATATGGGCGCCCATGCAGATCACCGATTTGTTAGGAGGAAGTGGACGATAGAAGATTGTTCAGCCCGGAGTTGGTAGAGGAGACCACGTCTAAAATAGTTAAAATCAGAAAGAACATTGAGACAGCTCAGATTAGGCAGAAAAGTTATGCAGATACCTGGAGGAGAGACTTAGCGTTTGAGAAAGGCGACTGCGTGTTTCTTAAGGTCACTCCTTTCAAGGGAATTAGTAGGTTCGGCAGGAGGGGAAAATTAAACCCCCGATATATTGGACCCCTTGAAATCTTAGACAGAATTGGTACTGTTGCCTACAGACTAGCACTGCCTCTAGAACTCTCCAGAGTCCACAACGTGTTCCACGTATCCATGCTACGTAAGTGCAACCCGGACCCTTCTCATATCTTGGCTCATGAACCGCTTCCACTCCAAGAGGACTTGTCTTATGAAGAAGTACCAGTCGGTATCACGGACCGAAAGAGCAGAATACTCTGCAACCGGAAAATATCATTTGTAAAGGTTGTGTGGCAGAAGGGGAAAATTAAACCCCCGATATATTGGACCCTTTGAAATCTTAGACAGAATTGGTACTGTTGCCTACAGACTAGCACTGCCTCTAGAACTCTCCAGAGTCCACAACGTGTTCCACGTATTCATGCTACGTAAGTGCAACCCGGACCCTTCTCATGTCTTGGCTCATGAACCGCTTCCACTCCAAGAGGACTTGTCTTATGAAGAAGTACCAGTCGGTATCACGGACCGAAAGAGCAGAATACTCTGCAACCGGAAAATATCATTTGTAAAGGTCGTGTGGCAGAACCACACGCCCAGGGAGGCTACTTGGGAGCTAGAATCAGAATTTAGAGCACAGTATCCTCATTTGTTCGTCCAAGAGTAAGAGGCAAATTTGGGGGACCAAATTTCTTTAAAGGGGAGAGAGTTGTGACACCCAAGTGTTATTATTTTTATTTCTTAATTATTTGAATTTTTTTAGATTTTTATTTAATTTAATTTAATGAAAATAAAAATAATAATAATGATAAAATTGGGTAAAAATATTATTTGGATTTAATTGAAATTGATTTTAGAAAAAAGGGGTGAAAATTTGGATTCTGGGGGTATTTTTGAAAAGAAAATCGGAAATCGGGGGTGAAAACGCAATTTAAAAAAGTTGTGCCACGTCAGTGGCCCGGTCAGCAGCCCCGGCCAACCAGGACACGCCGCGTGGCCTCCGTTCGATGCAAATTTTATACCACTGTGATCACCGTTATTTTCTCTACAGGTTAATTGGAGCCAAACCTCAAAACGCGACTCACGCCGGAGGAGCCACCGCACCCGAGAGCACCGCCGCCGGTAAGTTTCGGTTTTTCGTGATTTTTTGGCCCACCGAGGGTCTTAGGGCTATTTTATCGCAAGGACCGATGCAAGTATGGTCGAAAACGTTCAAAGTTGAAAGAAAACTCTAGATGAACTTTTAGAGACTTTGGCAGTATTACTTTATAAAATAGATTTAATTATATTATAACAATGTAATGTAAAGAGTTTTGGTGAGCCTCATGATTTATAATTTCGTACATGGGATATATGATTAAATTTTAAATTTTAGAACATTGTTGCACATATTTATTCAGGTTATATGCATGGGTTAGCGCTCATTTCTCTCTAGAAAAAGTGTGTTGTTACAAGAAGTACAAAATAGTCTCAAGTTATATGCTAGTAGAGTATTCTCGAGCTCATTGCCACTTAACCTATTAGCCATATTCATGTTGGTGAAGCACTTTCAAGTCCCAAATCCTTTTCCACTTGATTTCAAAAAATTCTCATTCATAACGAGTTATTAAGAGTGAGAAAATGATTTTGATCCCAATAAGGAGATCTTTTTGCACTCCTATCTAGGATGTTATTCTTGTTTTCTGATTCATTTATGATAAATAGACGAACATGATTCAATGTTTATATCAACATTGAAATCCTTCTGCAAACCATTTTTTAACTCCAATTGTTGAACTTTCACTTTCTCTATAAGATATCCTCGAGAGCACCTCCCATGTACAGAATTTACATCTCAATTAGCATATCTACAATAATACCTAAATTGTCAAAACAATCAAGGTTAAAATATAAGAGTCAAAATAGTTAAACCAGTTATCCTTGATGATGTTAAAATCAGATTTGACTTCTTCGAAAGCCCGTTTGTTTCTTTCCTTGAAGATGATCCAAAATATAGTAAGAGGAATGAGTTTGATGAATTTATTGCTATTGCCAAGGCCCTCCCAAGCCATCAATTAACAACTGTGTGAGGCATTTCAAAAGGATGTGATTACAAGTTTCCAAGTCTTTCTTATATAAAAAAATATCTATTAACAATTGTGTGACCTCTTTTCATCAAATTATCAAGAGTGAGTATCTTCCCCTTTGCAGCCTCCTAAGCAAAGAATGAAATCCTTGGAGGAGTACTAGATTTCCAAATTATCTTAGATGGAAAAGTTCTTTGAATATTATGTTTTTGACCGTCCAGGAAGCAATACAACAAGACAGAAAATAATCCATTCTTTTTGAAGTTCAAATTAATCTGTCATCCCTATTAATGAGAGTAATGCTGGCCAATGTAAGAAGTAGAGATTCATAATCCTTCAGTTCCCAATCATTAAGGTTTCTTGCGACCGGGATAGTCCAAGAAGCTTGGAAGGCTGAACCAACAGCTTCCCAAATAGATACATGCTTGTTCTTAGCGATAGGCATAGGTATGAGGAAATATGTCTTTGAGTTTTTTAGTTTCGCATTAAATATCATCCCAAAAACAGATTTTTTGACTATTCCCAATAAACCACTTAGAACAAAGAAAAACAACATCATTTAAATTAATTATGTTCTTCTATATACTAATAACATAGTTGTTGTTCTGAATGTGAGAAAGATCATGAGGATTGCTTTTAAACCATTTGCAGTTGGTAACCAATTTCTATAAACTATTGTTGTCGTTCCAAAATATCCAAATCCATTTCCCAAGCAAGGCCTTGTTTAATTTAGTCAGGGATCTCAGCCCCAAACCACCTTCCTTCAAGGGTTTTTTAACATCCGACCACTTAAGTAGATGATATTTCTTATTGTTTTCACTATCACCCCATAGAAAATTGCATTGGATGGTTTCCAATTTTTTAGCAACATTTGTGGGAATATTAATAGTAGATAGGTAATAGATAGGCAGATTAGAGAGAGTGCTCTTTATGAGTGTTAATCTACCTCCTTTAGAGAGATATTTCTTCTTCCAAGTGGCTAATATGTTGTTGAACGTTTCAATCATCGGTCCCCAACATCTTTTCTCATTTTTCTTGGTTCCCAAAGGTACACCTAGGTAGGTAATGGGAAGGGTCGATTTTCTGCAACCAAGAATATCACAGAATGTATTTTTAGTATTGCAACAGCCCAAATCAACTAATTTTGATTTGTGAAGATTAATTTTTAATCCTGACACAGCTTGGAAGCAAATCAGAATGCATTTGAGAAATATTAAATGACTTGTGTTAGGTTGACAGAATATGAGCGTGTCGTCTGCGAAGAAAACGTAGGAAATTTTAATGTGTCTTGTATTGTTTCTCACCGATACCCCCTTAATAGACTGAAATTTTTTAGCTCTCTTTAGTAACTGATGCAAAGCCTCCATTACAATAATAAATAAAAAGGGTGATAGTGGATCCCCTTGTGATGTGGAACCCATGATAAACTAACGTGATCAAAAACTCTGTATATAACATTAGTATTCAGAATCATAAAACTCTCAGCAAATCTTTCTTACTTGACCTACATTCAACATGTGAATGTCAACCAACGTAATTAAGATAGTTTGAATTGATTAAAAACGCCACAAGTATGAACTTGATAAGTTAGAAATCAATTCGGAAGAAAATTAATAAAACACCACAAAGATTTACCTTGATAAGTTGAATCAATCTCATTCAATAAGAATGAAATCATCGATATCATTATTGGAGTAGTTTTTGCAAGATCTTTTAGAGCTCCTTAAAATCATGTTGAAATCTACGTCAATTATACCCTTGACCCCCCCAGATATTTTTGACACTAAATAATTCCTCTTTTAAGTAAAAGATGTTCCGAAGAGTTACCTCTGCAATACACCCCATAAATACAAAGAATTGCTATTGTTGTTAGAAAATAGACAAGAAAGAGTTACTTCACTTGTAATGACATTCTGATATTGAACTTTATCCGTTCTCCACATAATTAAAATACCACCAGCAGAGCCTTTAGTAGGGAGAAAATGTAACACCCAAAATTTTATTTTTATTTTTATTTTATTTTAATTTTTATTAGAATTTTGTTTAATTTTATTCTATTTTAATAATTAACTTATAAGCTTTTAATTTAATTTATTAGAAATAATAATAACAATAAAATGGGGTAAAATTATTTTTAGAATTTAATTAAAATTGATTTTGAAAAAAAAGGGTGAAAATTTGGATTAGGGAGGTGTTTTTGAAAAGAAAATCGAAAATCGAGGGTCAAAACGTAATTTAGAAAAATAGTGCCACGTCAGCAGCCTGGTCAACAGCCTCGGCCAACAAGGACACGCCGCGTGGCAGGGACGCTGACGCAGGGAGCCACGCGGGATGGAGATACGTGGGCGATCCGCGTGCGCGGGATCGGACGGCCCAGATCCGTTCCCACGCGCATGGACGACCTAGATTAAAGCGCGCATGGACGGCCCAGATCTCACGCGTGTGGACGGTCCAGATTTGATCACGCACGGACGGCTTAGATCGCATCGCGATGGACGGTCCAGATTTATTTCTAATTTAATCGCGATCGGATGGTACAGATTAAATCGTGATGGATGGCTCAGATTAAAAGGCGAAGGTTATAAATAATCGCATCCACACCCAACCCCAAACCCTAGCCGCCAGAACCCTTGCCAGAGAAGACGACCCAGCAATCGGAGGAACCAGCAACCGCCACCCGCCGTCGCACCGGAGGATTTTTCGGCCGCCAAATGAGGTAAAATTTCTCCCCTTGGCTCATTTTTCGATGTTGAACCTCTCTATGGCCAAATCGGAGCCAAACCACTGGCCAATTGACCGAAAAACGCCGCCGAAGTCCAGCAGCGCCGTCGCGGGTTTCCTCATTTTTTGCCTCCGATGAGGCCCTTCCCAGTTCCCATTCGATGTAATTTTTATACCACTGTGACCACCGTCCTTTTCTCTACAGGTTGATCGGAGCAAAACACCAAATCGCGACTCACACCGGAGGAGCCGCCGCACCCGAGAGCTCCGCCGCCGGTAAGTCTCGGTTTTTTGTAACTTTTTGGCCCACCGAGGGCCCTAGTGGTGTTTTATCACAGGAACCAATGCAAGTTTTGCCAGATTCGACCGAAAATGGCCTGAAACGGCCAACCCGAGGCGGATCCCTGCCGTGGGCGGTGGCGCCGTCACCAGAGCACGACGGAACCGCCGTGCCGGAATTCTGAAATTGGCCGAATAGGCCCTGGGTATTATTTGGGGTTTTTTGGGGACATGTGCAGGTATTGGAAGTGTATTTTAGTTTTCGGAGAAAAATTCAGGGAATCTAGGGACTGCCCGTAGGCGTAGTGAGAACCCGATTTCAGACTCCGAAATAAGTAAGGATCCCTCACTCTATTTTCTATTATGGCATTAAAGCTTAATAAATGATAAAACGGTATTTTATGAATTAATAGATATGTTTAATTAATTAAGATTGCTAACGGAGTCCGAATCTGATGTATTTTTTGGTCAGGTGTTTGATTTATTTTACAGTTTTGAATGCAGTATGGTATCTGATGTGTTTATTCTATGGTTTCGTATGCATGAATCACGGTTTCATTTATTATGGTTTGAATTATTATGAACCCGATGTTGTGTTGCCTTGTTTGGTGTCCATTACTGGTTTACGTGTTTATGTTTGATTGGATAATTGAAATTAAGAAAAATAGAAAAAGGTATGCGAATTGATAAATAGATAATGTCGACAGCCTAACTAGATATCCTAGGAGATGGTGGACGGATCGGGTTCATAGGGAACCCTACCGGGAACGTGGTCTCTCATATCGGACGGGGTATGGAGACTTTATGTGCTTTGGCGCCCATACCGGACGAGGTATGGGAACGACCCGTTTCACCCTCATACCGGACGGGGTATTGAGGTTTATGGTTTTGGCGCCCATAGCGAACGGGGTATGGGGACGGCCCTGGAATTAAATTATTAACGTGAATAGTTCACATGTAGCGGAGACGCCCTATGGATCCCCATAGATACTAGTAGGCTGATAAAAGAGGAAATTTGGTTCCTGATGATTGAAATACAAAAGCATGATATGTGTTATGTTACAGAGTTTGCATGATCTTATGATGTTTATAATGTTATTGTTTCTCATAAGTTGTTTTCATGAATCTCACCGAGATAAGTGGACAGTAAAGGTTTCTATTATTGATAAATGAGTTTGTTATAAATTATGCTTAATTGGTCGTTTTGGTTTTATACCAACCTTTACTTCTGTGACAGTGAAATAGTGTGATGTCTTTACTGGGCTAGTGTAGCTCATTCCTTACTTAACCATTTCAGATTAAGAAGACTTGGTTCTCGAGCCCGTCTCGCAGGAAGACGGCGAGTAGATGTTTAAAGATTTCATAGTTTTATTTATAACATTCATCTCTAGTATTTACTTTATTTAGTTTATTCTTTCATACGTTTAGTACGTTTGGATTATTGTGTAAGGGATATTAATCAAAATTTTTATTTCGCTTCCGCACTCAGAATTTTTCTTATATATACATTTTCCTTTAAAATTCTGGGGCCGTTACAGAAAATGCCAGCTAATGTCGGCCAGTTTTCACAAACTGTGAATAGTTTTTTCAGAGGTGACCTCCATTTTTCTTTCTTGAAGGTAAATGATGATAGACTTCCATATATTCAGGCACCCTTTGATTATAACCCTCTTTTTATGGTCGTTAAGACCTCTAACATTCCAAGAGATAATTTTGTTAGTAATTTGGGTTGAATGAAAATGGCATCTGATTCATTGGACTTTTTGTTGTGACCTCATAATTGATTGACGTCTGTAAACATTTTAGCTCTTTGGATTCACTTTCCATTTGTTTCTTTTTGCTGGAATGTAGAAGTATAAGCTCGCTTTTGCAAATTTCTAGCTTTTTCTCCAACTCAATAAATAAACTTTTAGCCTCCATTTCATAACTGAAAAAAAGCCCTAAGATGTTTGCTGGGTGCATGCATGATCCTCTTTGTACATGCACGTCTCTCCTGCATGTGTCATTGTAACACTCTGGAACCTTCGTGCTTAAATATGTTGTGTAAAACCTCTATTTATTTGGGCCCTAAGATCGTTAACTATTTTAATTTATATTTTTAATTTTCTTAAAATTTTGAGTTTATTTAAAAATTTATTTTTATTTACTGATTATTGTGATTTTTTCATTAATATTTTCATTCAAGGAAAAACAAAGAAAACGACAGAAAAATCCAACGGAAAAGCTGTGGGAAAATTTTCCCTGTTGCGTGGGTCCCACGTGCCGTGCACACTTGTGCATGCTGTTTGCCGGGTGTGTGCTTGTGTGCATGTCTCATCTGCACGGGGCACGAGGCGTGTAGTTTGCATGCACATCATGTCGCACACAAACAACTTGCAGCTCTGCAAGTGCAGATGCCTCGGCCAACGTGCACGATAGGCTCCTCTACTAGAGCGCACGGTAGCCTTAGGTAGCGCGCGCTGCCCTTTGGGGGCGTGCGTCACTATTCGACCAATGTTCTGTCGCTGTTTTTGAGGCGTGTGTTGTCCCTTGATCAGCGTGCCCCCAACCTTTGTGTTATTATCGCGTCGCCATCATCTCATTGGCCGTCCATTAATTACGCCCGTCAGCTATCGTGTTGCATCGGTCAACTTTTTCTTTCTCTCTTCTCATGGATTTGTACCACTTGAAAAAAATTAACTATATATTTTTCTTATAAATATGGACTCCCTTTCCACCCTTTTTTCACCACTTCTTCATTTTCAGTCATAAAAGTATTTTAGAGAGAGAGAGAGCTCTTGAGAGAAAGAATGAAGGGAAAGAAGAAAGGGGAATGTAGGAAAATTAAAAGCTTTTAGAAAGGAAAATTTGGTATTTATTCGTACGTTCTGAGGAGTACTTTTCGATTAGCAAATGAAATATTATATGAATGTGAATTGGCATTATGCATGTTTAGTATTTGTTGAAGTTTAAAGATATATAGACATATATTCTATGATATTTGCATGATTAGTAACGTACAATGCTTGAAATAAACGTATAATTGATATGAATATGATTATATGTTAAGAAATGATACGTTGTGTTTTTTATTCAAGGAGCATGATATTATCTGACAAAGTATTCGAAAATGTACATCGAAATAGCTATACATGACATTCAAATTAATATGATCCACTAGGCTTTTTATCTATGAGAGATTCTGTTTTTCCCTCATTTTGTCTGAAAAGACATGAAAGAACTGCTTCCTGTGGATGACGACATATCTTCTGACAAGAGTGGTTACGCGATATGATTGTAGGGGTCACTGTGGCGACGCCGGCCATAACTATAATTTACATGTAGGATCATTGTAGGTGGCACGACCATGGTCATACAACATGTCATGATTTGGCAAGTTGTAACTGTATTGTGGTTTAGCAAGCTATAAATATGCTGAAGATGAAATGAACTTTTTCATTACATAGTAGTAGTCGGAAGTCCATATTGCCCACAGTAGATAGAGGTTGAAATGACTTTCCACAAAGAATAGGTAAAAGATGAAAAGAAATTATGATATGATTTGTTTGATTTTCTCTATTGATACATGATGTGATTATAATTATGATATGATTGTCTTGATGTTGACATCTATCTAAATAATATAAAAATGTTTTTTTATTATTAAGATGAACTCACCCCTTTCCATTCTCCCCTAGATGAGGATGATAGTGAGGAATCGCTCGTTGACTTACCCATGGAAGGCTTTGTGGATCCCATGGATCCGTGAACCATTATGAGTACATATTTTATCCCTCACTCTGAGGAGTTTATTTTTGGAGAGACTTATATTTATTTTTATTTTGCTTCAGTATTGTACGATTTAGAACTCAAACTTTATTTTATAAGGGATTGTAATATATTATTCTACTGCATATAATTTTTCTTGATGCCATTGTTATCTATTTCTTTTTCTGGCTCCCTTATACTATATTTTAGTATTGGGATGTCATAGTCATCCTCCCTTTTTGTGCGCGCAATGTGGTGTCCATGTGCTTAGCTCCTCTGTGCATGTGCGGCTTGTTACTCAACACATACGCAGCTCAGTGTACGGGGAAAAGCCTTCCTGCACGTCCTGCATGCTTCTTACCCACGACCAAAAATCCCACGTGTGGGGGTACTCTTTTTAACATGCGTGGTCTGCATCTGCATGCAGTGCAACGTGTGCGCGTAGCTTCTTAGTGCTTGCATTTGTGTGTTGTGCGTATTGCATGCTCTTCTTCCTGTGCGACTGCAGACTTGCAGTTAATTGTCCTGCTGTTATCTAGATTCCTGCATGATTCCTTCTTGTTGTTATCATTTATTTCTAACAATTGAATGAACAAGAATATGGACGCTGATCCTACTGTGTGTTCCATATCCATTATTTGCAAGTTTCCTGATGTCTTTCCCATCGAACTCCTTGGTCTACCTCCCCCTCGTGAGGTAGAGTTCCTGATTGAATTATTGCCAGGAACCCAACCAATTTCAAATCCTGCATATCGCATGAGTTGCATTGAGCTAACAGAGCTAGAACATCAGCTTTCTGATCTTATCACCCGGAAATTCATTCGCCCTAGCCATTCTCCTTGGGGCATTTCAGTGTTGTTCGTAAAGAAACAAGATGGTATCCTTCGACTCTGCGTGGACTATAGGAAACTCAATCGAGTGACTGTTAAAAGCAAGTACCCCTTACCCTAGATCGACGATCTCTTTGATTAATTACAAGGAGCCACGATTTTCTCTAAGATCGATTTCAGAACCAGGTACCACCAGTTGAGAGTGAAGGAAGAAGATATTCCGAAAACTGCCTTTCTGTGCATATATGGATTGTACGAGTTTAGGGTGATGCCGTTCGGATTGACCAATGCTCTAGTAGCTTTCATGGACCTAATGAATCGAGTTTTTTGGCACGCACTAGATGGTACATCATCGTCTTTATTGATGACATTTTGATGTATTCCAAAAGCCAAGGGGAACACATTATGCATTTGGCTGAAGTGTTGGAGACTCTCTGCCAAAACCAACTATATGCGAAACTAGGCAAGTGCTCGTTTTAATTGGATCAAGTTTCTTTTCTCGGTCATGTAATCTCAAGTGAAGAAGTTTCTGTAGACCTGTCTAAGGTGGAATCAGTGTCCAGTTGGAGTCCACCCACCAATGTGGTCGAGGTATGTAGTTTCATTAGCTTGGCAGGACACTATCGATGCTTCATTGACGGATTTACTAAGATTGCTGCCCTCATGACTCGACTCACGAGAAAGGGTGTACCCCTTGTTTGGAATTATGCATGCAGTGAAAGTTTCACGGAACTAAAGTTCCATCTCACCTCTGCCCCTGTGTTGATCCTCCCGGACAATGAAGGGAGATTCCAAGTTTACTGTGATGCATCTCATATTGGTTTGGAGTGTGTCTTGATGTAGCATGGTAGGGTCCTTTGGATCCCGACAGCTCAAAGTTCATGAGCAGAATTACCCTACCCACGACCTGGAGTTGGCAACCATTATCTTTACCCTAAAGATATGGTGGCATTACCTGTATAATCAGACTTTTAAAATCTACAATGGCCATAAGAGTCTCAAATACATCTTTTCACAATGGGAGTTAAGCATGAGGCAAGATGCTTGATGAATCTTCTGAAGGATTATGATTGTCAGATCATTTATCATCCTGATAGAAAGAGTATAGTCGCTGATGCTTTAAGCCGACGAGAGCCTGCTGTGCTGGCCCAAACCATGGCCTCCAGTTGGAAGATGATGGACACCGTGTAATCACTCTGCCTTAGCTATTATGCCAAAAGGCACCTACCTAGCTCAGATTCGAGCTTTACCGGATCTCTTTATGAAGATATGGGAAGCACAAGCCACAAACCCAGAACTCATCAAGAACCTGGGTAAGTTCACTTCAGAGGACTCTCTTAATTTTAGGATCTCTGATGACGGATTGTTCAAATTCTGGAACCGAATTTGGGTCCCGGATGCAGTACACACAGATGTACTCAAGATTACCCATGCTTCCAAGTTGTCCATTCATCCTGGAAGTACCAAGATGTACCAGGACTTGAAACGACAATATTGGTAGCCAGGAATGAAGCAAGATATAGTTGACTACGTCTCCTAATGCCTTGTCAACGGATAAAGACAGAAGATCAAAGACCCGATGGCTTACTACATGATCTTTCAATTCCCGAATGGAAATGGTAGCACATGACTATAGATTTTATCACCGGTTTACTAGGACCTGTTCTTGTCGAAATGCCATTTGGGTCATTCTAGATAAGCTGACCAAGACTGCCCATTTCCTGCCTATTCAAACCACGAATTCTACCAGTAATTTAGCCCACTTATATGTGGATGAGATTGTTCGACTTCATGGAGTTCCCTCATCCATTGTATCCGACCATGATCCCTAGTTCACCTCCCACTTTTGGGATAGCTTTCAAGAAGCCTTGGGGTCTGGGTTGTACTTCAACAATGCCTATCATCTCCAGACGGATGGTCAGCCTGAGTGTACAATCCAGACATTCGAAGACATGTTACGTGCTTGTGTTATCGACTTTGGTGATAACTGGTATGAGTATCTTCCTCTTTGTGAATTTTTATATAAAAATAATTACCATTCCAGCATCGGTACGACCCCCTTATGAAGCTTTGTATGGAAGGCCTTGTCATTCCCCCACTTGCTGGAGTGAAGTAGGGAACCAATGTCACTTAGGACCAGACTTCATTTAGGAGACCATAGAGAAGGTCGTAATCGTCCGCAAGAATTTGACAACTGTCCCAAGCCACCAAAAGAGCTACGTTGATAATCGTAGGTGACCCTTGGAGTTTATTGTAGGAGGTCAAGTTTTTCTTAAAGCCCTACAAAGGCAAGATGCGGTTTGGAAAGAGAGGGAAGTTGAGCCCTTGTTATATGTGACCTTTTTCGATCGTCAAGAGCATTGGACCCCTGACTTATCACCTAACTCTATCCTGAGAGTTCGCAAGTTTACATGATGTTTTTCATGTCTCGATACTCAAGAGGTACCACCATAATCCTTATCATGTTATTCCTCGTTATGAGGTACAAGTACAGACCGAAATAATTTATGAGGAGGTTCCTATGGAAATTCTCAGGTCGACTGATAAGGTTCTACATAACAAGACGCTTCCCATGGTGAAGATATGTTGGCAGCATCACACACCGGAAGAAGTGACATGGGAATTGAGGACGAATTGAAAAAATAGTATCCTGACTTATTCGAGACAAATTTGAAGACCAAATTTTTTTAGGTGGGAGGGATGTAACACCCCGCTTATCACTATGCTAAAATAATTGAGAAACTCTATTTATTTAGGCCTTTGGTCGCCTTAAACTTATTAATTTACGCTGTTTAATATTTTTCGAGATTCGTGATTTTGATATATTTTTATTTTTATTTTTTTATTAATTTTTTAATTTATTTTATTTTAAAATATTTTATTTCATTGTATTTTATTTAAAAGAAAAAATTTAGAAAAAAATAAAAAAAGGGCGAAACGGGAGAAAACTTGCTCGCGAGAAAAATGCTTGGAGAAAGTAGTTTGCCTAGGCAGGTGCTGAATACTGTGCACCCACGCATGCGCACACAGTGGTTGCGGGGCGTGCTCACAACGTGCATGACCCATCGGCACGCACGCGTGCACGACGCAGGGTTAGGACCTGCGCGCGCGTCCTGTCACTCGCAGGCAGGCCGTCCACGCGTCACTTTGTGTATGGTTGACATCGTACACTATACATGCGCTATTCGTGCAGTAGGCTTGCGGGGACAGGCCCTGTGCGACTGGGGCTTGCGCGCAGTAGGCCTGCATGCGCAGCGCCCAGTACGCCTAGGCCCTGCGCGCACGGTAGTAGGCTTGTGTGCCTGCAGGCTAGTTTGCAGTGCATTGCCACCTTGGGCACTGAACCACCGCTACCTTGGGCAGCGTGCTGCCGCCGATAGTGGAAGAAAATTTTCTCCCTTATTTTTGTGCCAAGAAACTTTTTTCCTCTCTCTTTATCGGATTTCGCCACTTGGCGCGAATCCAACGGTTCCAAAATTCTATAAATTTTCCTTCCTCTTCTCTTCATTTTCACATTTTCATTTCTTTCATTTTCCAAAGGTTTAGGGAGAGAGAATAGAAAGAAAGGGAAAACGGTGAAGAAGGAAACATCAAGGTTTCGGTAAAGGATCTAGTATTACTTCCGACGTGTTAAGGAGTATTTTTAGATAAGTAATTTAATATGATTGTTATTTTGTCATTTTTGATTGCCTCTGTGTTCAAATGAGATAGATTGTTTTGATTTTCAAGCTTACTATGTGAATTACTGACACTTAATAAATTTGGATATAATATATGAAATATATAGTCTGTGATAGTAAAAGTAGATAGAAAAAAAAAGGTGGAATGAAGCCTGTATGTTATAAAGTATATCTTTATTAACATGCATATTGCATCAAGTACCTCGTTAGACTTTTTATCTCTGAGGGGTATTTGTTCTCCTTACCTTTTGGGGTATTTATTTATCCCTCCTCTATCTGGTCTGGAAAGACGTAAGAGGACCTCTCCCAGTGGATGATGGTGTGCCCTTTAACGAGAGTGGTATCGCACTATTTGTAGGGGTCACCCGTGGCTAAGTAATATTGTTACTATAGATATCTGTTAAGGCCACTATGATTGATAAGATCGTGGTCATAGATTGTACCATGGTTTGGCCAGCCGAAAGTGGGCGTGAAGAAATTACCGTATGTGTATCTTATCTGATCATTCCACTTGGGCAGTTGAAAATCTGTATTTGCCCTCAGATATGGAAGTTTGTAATGACTTCATGAAGCATGATACGAAAAATATGTGTATTTCATGAGTTATTTAATTTTTTTTTGTTATTTGACATGATATATGTATATTTGATTTTCTATACTAACGCATTATTTTGATATTCAAATAAATAGTTTCATTTTCTAATGATGAGTTAGGTAAATAAGGAAGCTAAACGGTGAGATAAAATAATAAACTTTTGAAATCTTACGATGTTAATTTAATACTATTTTGCTTACTAAGCATATGAAACTCACTCTTTCCATTCCCCCCGAATGAGGAAGAAAATGAGGAACCGCAGGCAGACCTAACCTTGGGGTCTATGAGGATCCCGTGGATCCACAAGTTTGAGTGCATGAATGTTCCCGCACTCTGATGAATTCCAGTAGTATAGTGAAATAAGTGACCCTTATATTTTGTATTTTGTAGCTACATCTAGCCGCTGTGATGTATGTATTTAGAACAATATATATATTTGTAAGAGATTTGTTAAGGTTTGATTCCGCCGCATAAATATTATCATGCACTCGTTATCTAAATCTATATCTAACACCCATTTGTCTTAATTGGCACCTGTGATATCACAAAACCTGTATGGTCCGAAGTGTATCTGTATTGACATGCATATTGTATCAAGTATCTTGTTAGACTTTTTATATTTGAGGGGTATCTATTCCCTTTATCTTTCTAGGTATCGATTTTTCCTCCCCTATTTGGTCTAGAAAGACGTAAGAGGACCACTCATAGTGGATGACGGCGTATCATCTGACAAGAGTGGTGTTGCACTATTTGTAGGGGTCACCCGTGGCTAAGTAATGCCGTGATTATAGATATCTGTTAGGGCTATTATGGCTGGTACGACTGTGGTCATAGATCGTACCATGGTTTGACCGGATGAAAATGAGTCTGAGCAAATTACCGTATCTGTATCTGATATGGTCATCCCACTTGGGTAGTTAGAAATCTGTATCTGCCATCAGAGATGGAAGTTGTAACGACTTCGCGAAGCATGATACGAAAATCTGAGCATTTCATGATTTATTTGATTTTCTCTATTATCTAGCATGATGCATGTTTGATTGTCTGTATTAACGTATCATTTTCTTAACAAATAAATAGTTCTCCATAATGTGAGATAGATAAGTGAGGAAGTTAAATGGTAAGATGAAATAACTAACTTTTAAAATCTTACGATGTTAATTTAATACTGTTTTTCTTACTGAGTATATGTAACTCACTCTTTCCATGCCCCCTTAGATGAGAAAAAAAGTGAGGAATCACAGGCTGACTTACCCTTGGAAGTCTATGAGGTTTCCGTAGATCCACAAGTTTGAGTGCATGACTGTTTCCGCACTCTGATGAGTCTAATAGCATAGTAAAAAAAGTGGCCCTTATATTTGTTTTATATTTTGCAACCACTTCTGGCCTCAGTATATGTATGTATTGGAACTCATATGTATTTATAAGAGATTTGTAATGATTTTGTTCCGCTGCATTAATTTTATCATGCACTCGTTATTCTGAATCTGTATCTGACACCCATTTGCCTTAATTAGCACTTGGGATGTCATAGTCTGTGCGTCACCTCACGTGAGAATAGGTGCCACACACTGTGTGCGCATCGTCTGTGTAATAGGTATGCGTGGATAGGCCCTTGTGTACATGGGGCCTGCACGTAGTAGGCCTGCACGTGTGATGCCCAGTGCGCTTAGGCCCTGCTCTCCTACAAGCTAGCTTGTAGCGCACTACAGTCGTCGACGGAGGAGGCCTTCCTCCCTCGTTTTTTGTGTCGAGCTTCTTTTTCCTCTCTCTCTTCACTAGATTTTGCCACTTAGCGTGAATCAAATAGATACAAATTTCTATGAATAGGTCTTCCGTTCCCACTCTTCCCCACACTTTTATTCTTTCATTTTTCAAGACTTACAGATAGATAGAGAGAGAAGGTGGGCAAGAAAAGAAGAACAGTAAAAGAGGAAATATCAAGGTTTCGATAAAGAATTTAGTATTTCTTTTGACGTTTTAAGGAGTATTTTTAGATAAAGAAAAATTATTAAATTATGATAGTTTTATTTTATTTGTTTTGCATGCTTGTGTGTTTGTAGGTGTTATAAGTTGAACTATTTTTGTTTTCAAGCATTGTATGTGATTTATAAACACTTGATATTTTGCATGTAATAAAAATAATATGAAGTCGGCATTGTTACTTGGAAAAAAAAAAGAAAAAAAAAAAGTAGAATGAAGCATGAATGATCCAAAGTATGTATCTATATTGACATGCATAGTTCATCAAGTATCTTGTTAGGCTTTTTATCTCTGAGGGGTATCTGTTCCCCTAACCCCATTCAGGGTATTTGTGTCCCCCTCCCCCATCTTGTCTGAAAAGACAATAGAGGACCGCTACCTGTGGATGATGACGTACCCTCTGACGAGATCAAGAATTTGTGATAGATGTGTTGTGTGCAAACAAGCAAAATCTAAAGTTTTTAATCAAGTATTGTATACACCTTTACTTGTTTCTAGTGAACCTTGGACTAATATTTCAATGGATTTTGTTTTGGGTTTGCTTAGATCAAGGAAAGGAAAAGATTCAATTTTTTTAGTGGTTGATAGGTTTTCAAATATGTCACATTTCATACCTTGTAATAAAACTGATGATGCTACTACCATTACAAATCTCTTCTTTAGGGAAGTAGTAGGTTTGCATGGCATTCTAAAAACAATTATAAGTAATAGGGATGCAAAGTTTTTAAGTCATTTTTGGAAAGTTTTGTGGAGTAAATTAGGAACTAGGTTGTTATTTTTTACTACTTGTCATCTATAAAGTGATGGTCAAACTGAAGTTGTGAATAGAACTTTAGAAACTTTGTTGCGTGCTACTGTCCAAAAGAATTTGAAGAATTGGGAAGAGTGCATTCCATTTGTTGAGTTCGTATATAATAGAGTTGTGCATTCTACTACTGGTTATTCACCATTTGAAGTTGCTTATGGTTTTAATTCTTTAACTCCTTTGGATTTAGTTCCTTTACCATGTAATGAAAGAACTCATTTAGATGGAAAGAAAAAGGAAAATTTGGTAAAGAAGATACATGAAGATGTGCGCAAGAACATAGAGAAGAGGAATCAACAAATTGCAAGCCAAGTAAACAAGGGAAGGAGGCAAGTGATATTCGAACCTGGTGATTGGGTTTGGGTACACATGCACAAAGAAATGTTTCCTACTCAACAGAAATCAAAACTGCATCCTAGAGGCGATGGACCATTTCAAGTCCTTGAGAAAATCAATGACAATGCTTACAAGTTGGATATTCCTGGTGAGTATAATGTGTGTGCTACTTTTAATGTGGCTTATCTTTCTCCTTTTGATGTAGATGTTGGAGATTCGTAGATGAATCATCTTGAGGAGGGAGGGAATGATGCAAATAAGGTAGGATACAAGAACATGGATCCAATTCAGCTATCTAATGGTTTGATTACAAGAGCGAGGCTGAAGAAATTCAAAGACACATTAAACGAGATGATTCAAGGCTTGTGGAATGTCATTGACAAAATTCAAGAATGCAATAAGGAAGCATGTATTGGGCTTGGACTGAATAACATAAATCAAAGTTTGGTCACGTTAACTCAAGTAGAAGTTACACCAGCCCAATATGAAATTGAACCAGTTTGCTTACATGGGCCATAACTAAAGCTTCTGATGTCCAAATTAGGTGATTCAAAAGCCTAAAACTTTTATGGAGAAACCCAATCAAAAATTGATTTTATCAGATAAATAATTGTTACAAAAATTTCAGAACGAATTCTGACTTAAATACATTGGATCTAGTTGTCTTCATTTATTGTATCTAGACTTTTGCTTTTCCTTATTAAATAGAAATATTTACTTAGTAATATGAAGAGTTGTGACTCTTAGAAGTCTTAAAACTTATCTTGGAGAGTTGTTCTATATATAAATATGTAGTATTCTCTTTTGTAAACAGAGGTTGATATATATGAATTTACTTATTGTAAGGTTTCTTAAGAGAGATTTTTCTCTTGTTCTAATTCTTGTTTGAATTAAGGTTCCTACGAGTAAAGCTAATTACTTTGTGAGTAGTTTATTCGAATGTTCTCTTCAAGGATTGAATTTGGGTTGCAGATTTATTCTAAAGTTCTCTTTCACGAATTGAATTGGGTCAAAGACTTGGTAAATCTGATTTAGCTTTCCAAGGGGTTATTTTCAAGTGTAAAGCTATTGTGTCTCAGGTTTAATATACCCTTGGTTCATATCAAGATGGTTCTCTCAGACTCTGTGTGGATTACTAAAAACTCAACCGAGTGACAGTTAAAAGCAAGTACCCCTTACCTCGAATTGATGACCTCTTTGATCAACTGAAAAGAGCCACAATCTTCTCTAAAATTGACCTCAGGACGGGATACCACCAGTTGAGAGTCAAAGAAGAAGATATTCCGAAGATTGTTTTTCGATGCAAGTACGATTTTTATGAGTTCAGGGTAATGCCGTTCGAGTTAACCAATGCTCCTGTAGCCTTCATGGATCTCATGAACAGAGTTTTCTGGTATACACTACTTCAGTACGTCAGTATTTATTGATGACATCTTAGTGTACTCCAAGAGCCTGAGGGAACATATAGTGCACTTGATTGAAGTATTGGAGACCCTTCGTCAGAACCAATTGTATGCTAAACTTAGCAAATACTCCTTCTAGTTGGATCGAGTTTCCTTTTTTGATCATGTAATTTTGAGTGAAATAGTTTTTGTGGATCCGTCCAAGGTTGAAATAGTAGTCAACTGGAATTTATCCATTAATGTGGCCGAGGTACGTAATTTCCTTAGCTTGGAAGGATACTACCGGTGATTCATCGACGGATTTGCTAAGATTGTTGCTCCATTAACCCAACTCACCCAGAAGGGTGTACCATTTGTCTAGAACTATAAATGTAGTGTGAGCTTCATGGAATTGAAGCGTCCTCTTACCTCTGCTTCTGTGTGGATCCTCCCTGACAATACGAGAAGGTTTCAGGTCTATTGCGATGCATCTCATATTGGCTTGGAATGCGTCTTGATGCAGCATGGTAGAGTAGTCGCTTACGGGTCCTGACAGCTAAAGCCTCATGAGCAGAACTACCATACCCACGACCTAGAGTTGGCAGCCATTATCTTTGCTATGAAAATATGGCGTCACTACCTGTTTGGGCAGACTTTTGAGATTTACATTAATCACAAGAGTTTGAAGTATATCTTCTCGCGGAGAGAGCTAAATATGAGACAGAGATGCTGGATGGATCTCCTTAAGGACTATGACTGTAAGATCATCTATCACCCTGATAGAGAAAATCTAGTAACTAATGCACTAAGTTGAAAGGAGCCAGCGGTGTTGGCTCAAACCATGGCCTCTAGTTAGAAATTGATAGACGCTATGTAATCTCTCCGCCTTAGCTACTACGACAAAGACACCTATCTTACTCAGATCCAAGCACTGCCATATCTCTTCATAAAAATCTGGAAAGCTTTGTCCACAGACCCGGAACTCACCACGAATCGAGGTAAGTTCACTTTTAACGAATCTCCTAATTTTAGGATTTCAAATGATGGACTGTTATGATTTTAGAACCGAATTTGGGTCCCCGTCACTGTTAGGGCAGACATTCTCAAGACCGCCCATACTTCCAAGCTATCCATTTTTCACAGGAGTGCCAAGATGTATCGGGACTTGAAGCGTCAGTACTGGTGGTTGAGAATGAAGAAGGATATAGTCGACTACGTCTCCCGATGCCTTACTTGTTAGAGGGTTAAGGCAGAATATCAGAGACTCAGTGGTTTGTTACTAGGTCTTCCAATTCCTAAATGGAAACGAGACCATGTAAATATGGATTTTGTCACAAGGTTGCCCATAACTTATTCTGGTCGAAATATTATCTGGGTCATTGTTAACAGACTGACCAAAATTGCCCACTTTCTGCCTATCAGAACCACTGACTCCACCAGCAAATTATCCTGCCTATATGTTGATGAGATTGTTCGACTTCATGGTGTTCCCTCATCCATTGTGTCCAACCGTGATCCCTGATTCACCTCCCACTTATGGGATAACTTTCAGGAAGCTCTGGGGTTTGGATTGTATTTCAATATCGCTTATCATCCCTAAATGGATGGTCAGTCAGAATGCACGATATAGAAAGTGGAAGACATGTTGCATGCTTGCATCCTTGACTTTGACGATAACTACTATGAGTACCTTCTTCTATGTGAATTTGCTTACAATAACAGTTATGATTCCAACATCGGAATGACTCTATATGAAACATTGTATGGAAGGCCTTGTCGTTCTCCCACTTGTTGGAGTGAGGTCGAGAACCAGTGCCATTTGGGACTAGACTTCATTTAGGAAACCATTGAGAAGGTTGCAATCATCCACAAGAACTTGGCCACTGCCTAGAACTATCAGAAGAGCTACACCAATAATTGTAGGCGATCCTTGGAATTTGCAGTGGGAGACCAAATTTTCCTCAAGGTTTTCTCTTGCAAAGGAAAGATGCGTTTTGCGAAAATAGGGAAGTTAAGCCCTCGATACGTGGGACCTTTTTAGATCATTGAGCACATAGGACTCGTGGCATACTACCTTGCTTTATCCCAAGAGTTTACAGGTCTACATGACGTCTTTCACGTCTCATTCCTAAAAGGTACCACCCTGACCGTTCTCATATTATTCCTTGCGACGAGGTATAGGTACAAAATGAAATGACTTATAAGGAGTTTCTCGTGGAGATTCTTGGGTGGATCGACAAGGTCTTGCGCAACAAGATGATTCCCATAGTGAAGGTGCGATGACAACATCATGCCCCGAAAGAAGCAACATGGGAGTTGGAAAGCGAGATGAGGAAAAAATATCCGAACCTATTCAAGACTAATTTGGGGACCAAATTTTTCTAAGGTTGGGGGGATGTATCACCTTGCCCGTCGCTGTGCTTAATTAATTTAAAAAACCCTATTTATTCGGGCATTTACACCGTATTGAATTCATTTAATTGACTCTGCATATTATTTATCGTAAAACATGAATCTAATTAATTTTTTATTATTTTGGTTTTATTTAATATTATTTTATTTTAATTATTTTCATTTAATTTTAATTTAATTGCATTCATATTATTTATTTTATTTTAGTAAAAAATTGGAAAATTCGAAAAAAACGACAAAACGGGAAAAAACTCCCACAGAAAAAATCTTGCAGAGAAGGAAAGCTGCCCATGCGGGATGCCTGCACACTGTGCACACATGCACACGCGCACATCCCATCCGCATGTGCGGCGTGGGGTTAGACCCTGCGCGGATAGGCCCCTTTGTGCCTGGGGCATGCGTGCAGTAGACTTGCTCATGCGTAAGCTAGCCCCTGCACACGTTGTAGGTGGCCTGTGTGGGCCACTTCCACCTTAGACAGTGCGCCGCTGTCGCCTCGGGTGGTGCGCTGCCGCTACTAGCAGAGGAGGCTTTCCTCCCTCATTTTTTGTGCCGAACATCTTTTTTTTTCTCTCTTCATCGGATTTTTGCACTTGGCGCAAATCTAATGGATCCAAATTTTTATAAATAAGTCTTCCTTTCCCACTTTTCCCCACACTTCTATTCCTCCATTTTTCAAGACTTAGAGAGAGAAAGAGAGAGTGATTTAGAGAGAGAAGGTGGGAAAGAAAAGAAGAATGGTGAAGGAGGAAATATCAAGGTTTTGGTAAGAAATTTAGTATTTCTTTCGACATCTTGAGGAATATTTTAAGATAAAGAAAATTATTAAATTGTGATAGTTATGATTTTGCCTATTTTGCATGCTTGTGTGTTTATAAGTCTTGTAAGCTGATTTGTTCTTATTTTCAAACATGCTCTGTGATTTATAGACACTTGATGTTTTGAATGTAATAAAAATAATATGAACTTAATTTTATTGTCTGGAAAGATAAAAGAAAAAGTGGAATGAAGCATATATGGTCCGGAGTATGTATCTGTATTAACATGCATAATGCATCAAGTGTTTCGTTAGCCTCTTTATCTTTAAAGGGTATCTATTCCCTTAACCCCATCTGTGGTATCTGTGTCGCCCTCCTCTATCTGGTTTGTAAAGACGTAAGAGGACTGCTTCCTGTGGATAATAGCATACCATTTGACGAGAGTGGTGACACAAATATCTATTAGGAGTCACATTTGGCTAAGTACTGTTGTGACTATAGATATCTGATAGGACCATTATGGTTGGTACGGTCGTGGTCATAGATCGTATCATAGTTTTGCCAGCTGAAATTGTGTCTAAGTAAATTGCCGTTATCTGTATCTGATCTGATAATTCCATATGGATAGCTGGAAATCTGTATCTGCCTTCAGAGATAGAAGTTGTAACGACTTTGTGAAGTATGACACGAAAATCTGAGCATTTCATAATTTATTTAATTTTCTATATTATCTGGTTGGATGTGTATCTGTTTTGATTATGATAACGTACTGTTTTCTTAATAAATAAATTATTTTCATAATGTAAGATAGGTCTACAAAGTAGCCAAATGGTATTTTTGTTATAATAATTTACCTTTAAAACGTTACTATGTTATTTAAATACTGTTTTCCTTATTAAGTATATGAAACTCACTTTTTCCATGCCTCCCCAGATGAAGAAAAAACTGAGGAACCATAGACTGACCTACCCCTGGAAGTCTTTGAGGATCCCGTGGATCCACAAATCTTGAGTGCATGACTATTCCCGCACTTTGATGAGTCCAATAGCATAGAGAAAGAAGTGGCCTTCTTTTGTGTTTTGATTTTGTAATTGTAGCCACTTCTGGCCTCAATTATATGTATGTAATTAGAAGTCACATATACTTGTAAGAGATTTGAATTAATTTGTTCCGTTACATAAACTTTTATCATGCACTCGTTCTTATGTTTCTGTATCTAACACCCATTTGCCTTGATTAGTACTTGGGATGTCACAAGGTGTGGGGGTGGGGAGCTTACTACTGAGAAGAACTCTACCTTCTCCTTTTCTCCATGTGTTTTAATTCAAATTCACATGGATAATTCTAGCCTTATTTTATTAATTTTTCTTATAGTAATTTATTGTTAATTTTATCTTTAAGAATATTTAATTAATTATTTTAGGGTTAGGGATTAGGATAAGGCTGATATTTTATTAATTATCAGTATTCGTATTCAAATAAAAATATTATGATGAAAACTTATATAAAGGCCACACCATTAAGCTGGAAAACACCCATTTAAGAATTTAGAATAAAATTTTAGCCTTTATTATTGATTAGCTTTTGCTAATTTGAGCATTCTTCAAGTGTCTTTAAGGTAGAGAGCTTCAGACTGCCTTGTAAAGCCAGGAAATCGGGGTCGACTTATCGGGTAAGTCATGACGTCTTTCCTTATTCTTTTTATTTTCCAGTTATCTGGATGACATTTCAATACATTGACTGTGGTTCCAGTAGGGAGGGTTTAAATTTAGGCAATTAAGTTACTAATTGCTAAATATAGTAGGTTCCTGATTGAGGTATTTTCGATCCGTAGAGTCATCTTACTCAACCTTGCGTCATTTTGTATTAGAGCCTACGCACCAGTTTGAGCCTACTATGTTAAATCCTTTTGCATATCATCCTTGCATATTTAGCAACTAAAACGCCTTGTTGCTAATATGTTATTGTTTGTGTTTTGTATCCCACTTGATCGTATCTAGTTCATTCTTTCAAGTGGTCGTGTGTTTGTCAAATTAGTAAAAAAAAAAAGAAAACCAAAGAAAACCGATTGCATTCCATAACACAATTTGAGGTCATTATGTTGCATTTACAAACAAAAGAAGATTAACCACCAACCATAGTGATGAAAACCTTTGATTTTTCAAAGAAAGATTACCTCATCTACCAGGTATGTAAGAAACTTTTATTTTTACATTGCACAAGCAAAGAAGATTAATCACCCCTAAAGGTGCACGAAAACCATTGCTCCATATTTCAATTTGAAAGCACTGCATCATTGAATTTGCATATACTTTAGCATAAAACAAACTTAATTATTTGTAGAACGTAGCCATCATTAGGGTAGTATAACTAGGAATAACATTCTGGTTATATCCATCGGGATTAGTCTGATCCCTTATGCTTTAACTCCAGAATCATTTTTTTATGCTTTAAGTTTCTATTTTTCATTGTGCTTTTATTCTAAGACACATCTAAGTAGCTACTCGTTTCTAGTTACTTAGCATATAATTAATAAAAGCATAACAAGTTCTTCTGTGTGCTTAATTCCAAGCTTCTAGAAGCAAGATCCGCTTAGGATTCTTTGTTGTATCTTTAAGACTAATGTGCAGGTCCTAATTAAGTAAACTCAGTTCCAAATGCTCAACTTGATGGAAGAACCTGTAGTGTGAGAGATTGTGAGATAAACACGAGTGGAGGTGAGGGAAATTTTTTTTTCTTAACTATTACCTTGTAGGAAATTCACTATATTTCAACGAAGTGATGTACTTCCCTATCGGGATAATATCCTTGTTGTCTTAAGGGTCCAAGGAGAGGATAACGAGCAATAGGAGAACATTTTTCACACACGATGTCTAATTAATGGTAAGGAATGTGGAATGATAATTGAGTGGTAGCTATGCTAATATGGCAAGCACTCTATTCATGGAAAGGTCGGGTTTAACATGCACTAAATATCCTAATCTTTACCGATTATGCTGGTTGAATGAGTGCAGAGAAGTCGAAGTTACCAAGCAAGTCATTGTACAGTTCCCTATCGGAAAATACAACGACGAGGTATGTTGTGATGTTATACCTATGTATGCAAGTCATCTGATACTTGATGGATCTTGGTGGTTTGATAGACCAGTGCAACATGGCCGTACCAATCACTATTCAATATAAAATTTCATGGCCACCCCTCTCTTATAGGGTGTGTTCGGAGCACACTTATACTTTACACTGAATTAAATAACGAAAACTAACTTTCATTAATATATAGAGTGCACAGAAGCATTACATCCCTTTTAACATGTACATCAAATATATATATGTGAGGCTCTAAAATTTTTCTTTTCTTACAACACAAAAATACAAACTTGTAACCTGATCTTAGAGTCTAACTTCTCAACTTCTTTTTTTGTATCACATACTACTCTGTAGTAGAATCTTTATTATTTGAAAATGATGGAGTAAGATATACTATCCCAGTAAGTAGATCTTATCACAACATAACTAATACATGCAATATATATAGCTTTTACACACATTAAAACATATATATATATATATGATATACTTTTCTTGAAACATATTCACTATCACGAAAAATAAATGAACAGTTGAAAACTAAAATTAGAGTCATGATTCAAAAAATACATTATTGCACTGTACAATGTGCTACACTCTCACATGTACCAGATCACTCAACATATATAGCGCACCAAATTGTACAACGAGCCACATGTCCCAAAATCAGAAAACAGATTCACTTCGTGACATTGTACAATGAGCACCACTTCATCACCATTATGGAGGGCTATTCACATCTTTCTATTGCCATGCATGCATAGGCGCACACTTAACACTGAACACTTCCCCATACATTCAAAGATAGAATAGTTATGTATGAGTTCACACTTATCATATTCCCACTACACTAAAAAATGGAACAATTATATAGAGGCACACTGAAGCTTAGTATCATGCAGGTGCTTTCGGAACGACTTGGCTCGATAACGAGTGATTCACACTTATCAAAATCACTTTCCAAAACACATGGACAAAATAACACTCAAAACATAATAATACTTTCACAAAAAACTTGCACTTTATATATAAAAATACGTATAGAATACTAATGAAACACTTGAAAACTACTTAGGCCATGTAATCACAATATCCACTTACTATATTGAAAATAATTCGAAAACACTTCGAAAACTACATAGGCTATGCAATCACAATACCCACTTACCTTATGTTTGATGCAATTAACTTAAGCTCTCTTTATTTGAGCAGTCTCCACTTATATTTTCCTTAATCTTCTCTAGTCACTCTGACAGAGTCTCCGCTTGTAAATACTTCAATTTTATCTTTTCACTCGGGCAAAGTCTCCCCATATGTTTCTTCAAATCTCTATCAAAATTTTGGCAGCATCTCCCGTTAGAATTATCGTGATTTA
Source organism: Carica papaya (assembly GCF_054855325.1). Taxonomy (NCBI): domain Eukaryota; kingdom Viridiplantae; phylum Streptophyta; class Magnoliopsida; order Brassicales; family Caricaceae; genus Carica; species Carica papaya. The sequence continues at coordinate 19,171,412 of NC_142310.1, read as the reverse complement.
ACACTAAAAATGTTCTCATTATACGCAAATTAATTTCCACGAAAAGAAACTCGAAACTACATATCTCGCAAAACACGCTACTTTAAATCTAGTAGAGTCCTGACTTAATTTTCAAGCTTTTTTTTTCAAATATCCGGTGGAGTTCTGGAATGCTTTTAAGCAATATCTAGCCTAAAAAATATCTCATACATCACTTAAAAACCATCCCAAAAATTTCAAGACAAATGAAATTCAAATGAAGGAGGAAACTTACTTTAAGCTCGCGGGTTCTCCCATGATTGGTCGTGAGCTTTTACTTTCATTTCCTTTCCTTCTTTGGTTTTCTCCATTTATTATTCCTTCCTCTCTCTTCTTCTCACAATTTAGGTAGATTTTCCTCAAGAAAAAATTCCTAAATTCCTTAAATTTCCCTCACATTTATTGGATATGCACTATTTTCCTCTCTTTTTCCTCTCTTTTTCCTCTTATCCCTCTCTCTCTCTTTTTTTTCTCTCTAACCTTGCTTTCTCTCAACTCCAGAATGCTTTCCCTTCTTCCCAAAACCTTATTTATATAGGAGAGACGTCCATGCAAGTGATAAGCATGGAAGAGGTGGCAAAACATGATTGGCCAGTTAAACCTCCTCAAGCTTCATCCTTACCCTAATCTCTTCTTTAGCTTTTAAGTAATTCTAGAGTATTCTTATCATATTCAGGCTCCTCCCACATCTGATCCTCTTTCTAGGAGCTTCTATACTAAATTTGAGCTCCATTCATTTTATTTTGTGCTGTCTTAGGCCCATCTAAACCCATAAGGCCCAAAACTGCACTTCATACACATGCCTTCACTTCACACAGCCATAACTCCCTCAATTTTTATGTATTTTCGGCCCATTTTCCTTTACTTTCAAATCATGGTTTCATCTTTTACTAATCAATTTAGGCTCAGAATGACAACATTTAGCCCATCTAAGGTCCAACTAAGGCCCAAAAGGTCCAAACTATGCAGAAAGCTAGGCCCATGCCTATACCCTTACTTCAAAACTCCATAACTTCCTTAATTTTCAATCTTTTTGGCCGAGCGTATGCTTCACTATTCCTCAGGCAAGAAACTATCACATGGTTTTAGTTTGGGTTTCAGCTGGGTCCATTTGGCCCACTCATGGCCGAAATAATCCCTAAAGGTCAAAGTTGTCTTCCAAGTGCATGGCTCTTAGGTTTGGCCTCATTTCTCCCAAATTCGATTCTATGGAAATTTTTCATTTTCCACACACTTCTTCCTTGATATTTTGGCTAGTCCTCAACCAACTTTGAGTCTCTCCTGATTTCCTCCCCCACATGATAGATTTCTCTCCTGATTGTTAATTCAATTACTTTCATATTTTCGAAGCATTTTCTTACCTTCTATAATGTTGTTCTAGTCCCAAGAAGTGTTCTTGGGCCTAAAGAACTCAATTTCCTCCTTGAGAGAAAGTTCTCTTTTTGAAGGGTTCTTTTTATCCTAATTTCGTCATCTTTGCTCCGTTTTATTCGAAACTTAGTCCTTAACCTTATTACCTCTCTCTGCATACATATACATGCTTAAATAGCCATACAAAATACGAAAAATTTATCTAAAGAAAATCTGGGTCATTTGATGAAAGGACGGTTTAAAATACATCCTCACACCTTTATCACTAAATGAGGCACATGAAGATCAAATAAAAATTAAGAGGTCATTTGATGAATACTTAACGAGGAAAAAAAAGAGAAAAGAGGCTGAAAAAAAAAATGAAGGCCTAGTAGAGAACAAGATGCTGAGATTAGCCCATTGAGAGAAAAAGAGGTCAAAAAAAAAAATCCAAAATCCATGGTCCATTCAGTGTAAAAGAGGCCCAACAGAAAAATAAAGATGGCCCACTGAGAGAGAGTAAGAGAGAGAAGGAAAAAAGTGTTTTAATGAAAGGGATAAAGCAATGAGGATTAATTTTTATGAAAGGGGAAGTCTAATTGTTCTTAGGTAGAAAGACACTTATTTTAATCTTAACCCTCCTTTGCATAGCTTTGCTATCTTTCTCTTGGAGGTAAAAAATACGACGGATGGGTCACGAGAGACTGATATGTATCTCAGAGGAATAATGATTTTGGTCATGAAACATGTCAAAACTAAAGTCAATAAATAAGGCAAGTATGGTATGTTTTCTATTGTTATCACTAATTATTTTTCTTTTGATGAAGGTCAAGTTTTGATGATGAATCATTTTGAAGAAGGGAGAGATGATATTATCCCAGATGACCCAAATTTAGTACCAATGATGCAATCTCACAAGTCCCATACCGAACAGGAAAGTAATTCTAAAATTATTTTGTTTTCTAAACGAGATTATCTTAAAAAAGAGAATAAGCTCAAGTTTCCTAAACTAGAACAACCTAAAGAGAAAAGTAAGTACATCCCTAACTACTTTCCTAAATGGGATTATTTTAAAGAATGGGTCAAGTTCATACAAAGTAGGCTTAAAGCCCAAGTGGCGCTTAATTGACTTGAAGAAATTGAAAGATAAGAAGAAAGGCAACATTTTACCCCAACCTGAAGGAAAATAAAAGCCTCTGGACCTTGAAATCCTGTGGTCCAAGTAGCCCATGCTAAAGGAGAGCAAGCTGGCTCAATTCATGTGCTTGGAAAGCTGCGGACCATACATGGGAAGGGCCACTTGTGCAGAGTAAGGCTCCCACACATGGGAGTCACAACGTGCATGGGAGAGTTGGAATGCACGCGTGTGGACCCTGCTGCATGCCTGTTTGTGCAAGCTGGGAAGCTTGCACACTGGAGACGTGTGCTTGTATGGGCACAACATGCTATACACATGAAGCAGGTAGGGAGATGCACCCGCATGGGCCAAGGTACATGTACGTTGAAGAACCCACGCACACTTAAAGAGTTGCGCGCATGTGGAGGCCTTTCCGCGCATGTAAGGTGTGTGAGCGAGGAGCTAGCTGCTGAGAAGGACTCTACCTTCTCCTTTTCTTCATGTGTTTTAATCCAAATTCACATAGGATTATTCTAGCCTTATTTTATTAAATTTTCTATTAGTATTTTATAAATAATATTATCCGTAAAAATATTTAATTTTTCTTTTGGGTTAGGGATTAGGATAAGGCTAATATTTTATTAGTTATCAATATTTGTATTCAACTAGAAATATTCTAGTGAAAACCTGTATAAAGGCTACACCATTAGGCTATAAAACACACCTTCAAGCTTTTGCTAATTTGAGTATTCTTCAAGCATCTTCAAGGTAGGGAGTTTCAAACTACCTTGTTGAGCCAGAGAATCGAGATCGACTTATTAGGTAAGCCGTGACGTCTTCTTTTGTTCTTTTTATTTTTTAGTTACTTGGATAGGCTTTTGATATGTTGATTGTGATTCTAGTAGGGAGGGTTTAAATTTAGATAATTAGGTTGCTAATTACTAAATATAGTGGGTTCAAGATTAAAGTGTTTTTAATCCGTGGAGTCATCCTACTCTACCCCTGAATATAGTGGGTTGATGGTTTAAATTTAAGTTCTAGTACAGACAAGGCGAAGATACATGTGCAAAATGATACGCTCACTATGGAGTTTGATAGAGAAATTATAAAGTTTAATATTTGTGACGATATGAAGTATCCTAGTGATGTTGTGTGTATGGTGTTGATACTGTCGATTCCATAAATAAAAAATACTTTGATTTAAGTCATGATGATAAGCTAAAAATTATGTTTTATAATAATTTTGATGTGGATAGCTTAAAGACTTTAAAAGAGGATTTTTTTGCTAAAGAGAATCTACAAGATATGGTGCTTAAATTGGAACCTCAAAGGAGTAATGACCTTGTGTTAATCTTCCTATTTCTCACATAAAACTTCTACCTTCTATTTTGTAGGCACCAAAATTGGAGTTCAAACTGTTGTGCCAATTGGAAGAAATTAGGAATGATGCCTATGAGAATTCAAGGATTTGCAAAGAGAAGACAAGCTTTTCATGATCAATTAATTTCCAGGAAGCAATTTTTAATAGGGTAGAAAGTTTTACTTTATGATTCTCGTTTAAAGCTATTTTCCTGAAACATACGATCAAGATGGTTAGGTCCTTTTGTCTTACTAATATATTTTCTCATGGTGTAGCTGAAATTAAGAGCTTGGACACCAATAAAATTTTCAAAGTCAATGGTCATCGATTGAAACCTTTTTATGAGGGGTTACCTACACAAAATGTCGAAGAATCACACTGAGCAATCTTGAAGAGGGCACCTAAAAGAATTGACAATGTCTAGCCTAGGACATTAAATAATGGCACTAAATGGGAGGCAACCCACTCAATTTTTTTCTTTATTTCCAGGATTTTTTAATTAATGAATTTTTATTTTATTTATTTTATTTTTTTATCATCTGTTTCCTTTTTTTTTCTCTTAATTGAAAGTTTTTCTGATCACTTGCAGCTTTTTAATAGAGGGAGTACATATAAATTCTTCTGGGTTTTAAGTTGAGATGTTTGCATAAGCCTAGCCTAAGGCTCATGCCACAACCACTTAGCACCTATTTTATTTATTTTGCACTAATTCCTCAAATGGCCAAATTGCCTATACTTCCATCTTCCTTTAACACCGATACCCACTTTCCTCTTCTCCCAAATAGGCACACTTCCCTTTTCCTGCTTATAATCTCCACCACACTAAGCCTCCTCCACTTCAAACCACCACAAAGTAAGCTAAATGAGAGAGAAGAGAATTTACCCCAGGCATACTCGATCCAAAAACAGAGGGCTGCAACCCACTGATGGGGTTGGAAAAAATCCACAATCACCTCTAGTGAAAGTCGAACCACCACAGGGTCGCACTTGAGGAATTGATTTCGCCCTGCAACAAGGGTGGCCCTACGATTGCCGACCAACATTGCAATACTGCAATTGATGTGCCTGATTCTACGACCCAAGAGACAAACAGAATCTCCAAGACAAGTAGATAGGGGAGTTCACCTGTTCCTTCATTTTTTTCCTATTTACTTGATCATTATTTACAACACATTAGGTGTAATATGTGGTTTAAATGTGGGTGAAGGGTGCTTTGCATTTTGGGTATGTGACATCCCAAATGCTAATTAAGGCATAAGGGTGCAAGATACAAAAACAGATTACGAGTGAATGATAAATAATTATATGCAGCAGAACTAATTATTACAAATCTCTTACCAAAATATATATGAGTTCCAATTACACATATATAACTGAGGTTAGAAGTTGCAATAAAATACAAAATATCAAAATACAAAAAAGGTCACTTTTTTCACTATGTGAATGGACTCATCAGAGTGCAAAATAAGTCATGCACTTAAGGTTTGTGGATCCACGGGATCCTCATAGATTTCAAGGGGTAGGTCAACGATCGGTTTTTCATTATTTTCCTCATCTAGGGGGGCATGGAAAGTGGTGATTACATATACTCAGTAAAGAAAACTGTGACATCCCAAATGCTAATTAAGATAAATGAGTGTCAGATATACAAATAGGATTACGAGTGCATGATAAACTTTTACGCAGTGGAACAAATTAGTGGGAATCCCTTACAAATATATATGAGTTCCAATTATATACATATAACTAAGGCCAGAAATGGCTACAAAATACTTTCCTGTTTAAGTTAAGACCTGCTGGATTCCTCTTTGATTCAGGTTGACATCCTTGACACCAAATTTGAGCTATCCAATGTGACATCATTATGATTACAAGATTCTATATGATGTAGAACCCCAAGACCCTTGCTTAAACCTTAGAACTCTTCAATCGGTTTAGAATAGAATTTAGATCACAAGTAAAAAAGGAATCAAATTTGTTCAATCACCCAAATGGTAGAAGTTAAAGAGAACCTAAGAAAGATAAATGATATCCCTTGAACCCAATCCAAATAAGCACCAAGAACAATTGAAATAGGAAATCAAAATTAAAATACAAGTGATAACAATTGTATTCCAAATCAACACCTTATGCATAAAGTGAAAAGAACGCCAAAATACTCTTAACTCAATTCTGAAATGTTTGATTACAACTCTTGATGTCCACAAAGAAGAGTTCCTTTGGTATTTATAGCCAAAGAAATCAATGATAAGTTACAATACAGTAACTATAATTGTAACTCCCACAATAACTAGGTTAATTATGTGGTAATTATAATTGTAACTCCAACAATAACTAGGCTAATTATAGGCATGTAATTATTCTGTAACTCCTTGTAACTCCAATCTTCTTAACCAACACCACTAATTGTTTGTGGCACCATATAGTTATGGGCTCATTCTTGTAATGACACTAAGACAAGACTTAAGCCCAAAATGAGTTATACTTAACTATATGGGCTTAATTAACTCAAAATAAAATAAAACAATCCAAAATACTTAAAACAACTCAATTAATCCAGCCCACACACAAGGTTTATTCATCCATTATTAATAAGATTCAAACAAGCACAAATTATCCCAAATCACTTAAATCCAATTAAAGTTATGAATTTGGGCTGTTCAAAAAGCTCATATTTGAACTTTTTACAATTGGCCAGCCCATCATCCACATGTTTTTGAGTAAAAATTTGGAGTAACTCTTTAAGCTTCTTTGCCTTTGATCTTGTTACTGGTCCGTGGAAACTTTCCAGGTTTGGAACTGTATTTGTGTTTACATCATTTGAAATTTACTCCAAGTCACCTTCTGATGCTCTTTGAGTATCTTGAGTATTTTTAGCTTTGTTTGCATCACTATACCATCTTGACAAAGATAATGTAGTTGCAGATGCTCTTAATTGGAAGGAATCGACCATGTCGGGTTAGTTGTTGGCTTTTAGCTGGAGGATGCTTGAGATAATTCAAGATTTTTGCTTGAACCATTACGATAATGGTGTATACCTTGCCCATATCTGGATTTAGCCTATTCTCTTCATGAGAATTTGGGAAGCTCAAGTGACAGGTTAGGAGATTTTGAAGCACATTGACAAGTTTGCCTCTGAGGAAGTTTGCAACTTTAGAATAAGTGATGATGGATTATTCCGATTTCGAGATCGAATATGGGTACCAAATGATTCTGATCTTAGATCGGATGTTTTGAAGGAGGCTTATGTATCCAAGTTGTCTATCCACCCTAGAAGTACCAAAATATATCGAGATATGAGGCGTCGTTACTAGTAGCCTGGTATGATGAAGGATATTGTTAAGTATGCCTCTCAGTGTCTCACTTGCCAGGGGATCAAGGTAGAGCATCAGAGGCAGAGTGGTCTATTTCAAGGTCTCCCCATCCTTGAATGGAAATAGGAGCACATGACTGTAGACTTGTCACTGGTTTGCCGAGGACAAGTTCATATCGTGATGTTATTTGGGTCATTGTGGATAGACTGATCAAGTCTGTCCATTTCCTTGCTATCAAAACTACAAACTCAACTAGTAAGTTAGTCTAGTTATATGTTGAGGAGATTGTCCAACTCCATGGTGTTCTTACTTCTATGGTTTTGTATAGGGATCCTCGTTTCACTTCTCACTTTTGGAATGGTTTCCGAGAAGCTTTTGGTTTACTTATCACTTCCAAACCAATGGGCATCAAAAATAGACTATTCAGATGCTGGAGGACATGTTGCGCACCTGTTTACTGGACTTTGGTGGTAGTTGTGTGACATCCCAAATGCTAATTAAGGCATGAGGGTGTGAGATACAGAAATAAATTATGAGTGCATGATAAAAATTATAAGCAACAGAGAAAATTAATACAAATCCCTTACAAATATATGAGTTCCAATTATATATATATAACTAAGACCACAAGTGGCTACAAAATACAATGTCAAAATACAAAAAGAGCCACTTCTATCATTATACTATTAGACTCATCAGAGTGTCGAAACAATCATGCACTCAAGGTTTGTGGATCTACGGGATCCTTATAAACTTTAATGGGTAGGTTAGCTAACAGTTCCTCACTATCTTCCTCGTCGGGGGGGGGGGGGGGGGGGGAGGGGGGGAAGAGGGAGGACATGAAAGTTCCATGGGCTCAGCAAGGAAAACATTATTTAGATAACATTGTAAGGTTTTAAAAGGTGAATAATTATAACATAAACACTTATCATTAGGTTACATCGTAGTCCTATCTTGCCTTATGAAAACAATTATTTATTTAAAGAAAAACATCATGTTATAGTCACAACCATCAAGATAAAATACACAGCATACCTAACAATAGAGAAAATCAAAGAAATCATGAAATATTTAGATTTTTGTGTCATACTTCGCGAAGTCGTTATGGCTTTCATCTCTGAGGGTAGATACAGATTTTTGACTACCCGTGTGGAATGACCAGATCATATATAGATAATGATAATTTGCTCAGGCATATTTTCGGCTTGCCAAACTATGGTATGATCTATGACCACAGTCGTACCAACCATAGTGATCCCATAAGATATTCTACAGTCACGATAGTACTTAGCCAATTGTGACCCCTAATAGATATTCGCGCCACCACGCTTGTCGGAGGGTATGCTGTAATCAACAAGGAGCGATCCTCTTACGTCTTTCCAGACCAGATGAGGGAGGGAGAAAATAGATATCTCAGATGTGGGTAGGGGAATATATACCCCTCAGAGATAAAAAGCCTAATGAAATACTTGATGCATTATGCATGTCAATATAAATACATGCTTTGGACCATTCATGCTTCATTCGACTTTTTTATTTATTTATTGTTTTCCAGATAATCCTACCAGTTTCATATTATTTTATTTACATGCAAATCATCAAGTGTATATAAATCACATAGCATGCTTGAAATTAAGAATAATTTAATTTATCATATCTACCAGACACGGAACATGCAAACAGGCAAAATCATAGATCATTAATTTAATTTTGTCTAAAAATACTCCTCAAGACGTTTAAAGAAATACTAAATTCCTTACTGAAACTTTGATAATTTCTCCTACACCGTTTCTCTTCTCCTCATCTCCTTCTTTCTCTAGATCACTCTTTTTTCCTCTCTCTCTCTAACTCTTGAAAGGTGGAAGAATGAAAGTGAGGAAAAAATGGGAGGAAGGGCCTCTATTTATAGAAATGAGGGCTGTTGGATTTGCGCCAAGTGGCAAAATTTGGTGAAGAGAGAGTTAGAAAAAATGGAAGATGCTTGATTTGATGTGGTACGAAAAATAAAGAAAAAAACCTCTTGAATCGGTTGCGGCACCTCAAGTGGTGGCAAGTCACCCAAGGTGGGTAGCGTGACATTGCCTGAGGCAACAGTGAGCCTCACCCACCTGGCGCACGCTGCAGGCCTAGCCTAAAGGCATTGGGCTACTTTGTCGTGCGTAGGGCCTAGGCGCACTGGGGTGCTGCATGTTGGCTTATTTGCGTAGGTTTGCTTTGTGGATGGCGCGCACATAGTGTACGATGCTTGCCCTGTTTGCATGCAGACGAGCCGCCCTATGCGTGATAAGATGCGTGCATAGGTCTGAACTTCACCCCGTGCGCACTGTGCGCATGTCCTGTGCTATATGCGCTCACAACCCTTTCCCATGCGATTTTTTCGTGGGAGTTTTCCCCCTTTTTTCTGTTTGTTCCTGAAAATCATTTATTTTTTTAAAAATAATGATTAAATAATTAAATCAAAATAAAATTAGATAAAATTAAATAAAATTAAAATAAGATAAAAATTAGCATAATTTACGAATTACGATAATAAGTTATGAAATCAAATAAATGAGTTCCGTGTGGCCTTAAGATATGAATAAATAGGGTTTTTCCAAATACAATTAAGCACAGTGGTGAGTGGGGTGTTACATCCCCCTAACCTTAGAAAAGTTTGGTTCCCAAATTTGTCTCGAACAAGTTCACAAACTTTTCCTTCATCTCGCTTTTCAACTCCTACGTCGCCTCTTCAGGTGTATGATGCTGCCACCGCAGCTTCACCATGAAAATTATCTTGTTACGCAAGACCTTGTTGGTCCATCCAAGAATCTTGACGAAAAATTTCTCATAAGTCATATCAGCTTGTACCCGTGTCTCATCGTGAGGAATAATATGAGAATGGTCCGGCTAGTACTTTTGAGATCGAGATATGGAAAACATTATGCAAACCTGTAAACTCTCAGAGCGGAGTAAGGCGGTACGCCATGGGTCCAATGCACTCAACGATCCGAAAAGATCCCACATATTGAGGGCTTAACTTCTCTCTTTTCCCAAACCACATTTTTTCCTTGTAAGGAAAAACCTTAAGGAAGACCTAGTCTCCAACGGCGAATTCCAAGGGTCGCCTTTAATTATCAGCATAACTTTTTTGATGGCTCTGGATAGTATCCAAGTTCTTACAGATGATCGCGACCTTCTTAACAGTATCCTAGATGAAGTCTAATCCTAAATGATGCTGGTTTCTGACTTTGCCCCAATAAGTAGGAGAACGACAGGCCTATCGTACAAGACTTCATACGGAGCCATGACGATGCTAGAATGATAACTGTTATTATAAGAAAATTTACATAAGGGGAGATACTTATACTAGTTATCGCCAAAGTCAAGGACGCAAGCATGCAGCATGTCTTCTAATGTCTAGATTGTGCGTTCTGACTGACCATCCGTTTAGGGAGGATAAATAGTGTTGAAGTACAATCTAGACCTCAAGGCTTCCTGAAAGTTGTTCCAAAAGTGGGAGATAAATCGAGGATCTCAATCGGACACAATGGATGAGGGAACACCATGAAGTCGAAAAATCTTATCAATATAAAGGTGGGCTAATTTGCTGGTGGAGTCAGTGGTCCAAATGGACAAAAACTGGGCGGTCTTGGTTAGTCTGTCAACGATGACCTAAATAGCATTTAGACCAGAACAAGTCCTAGCAATCCGGTGACAAAATCCATGGTCACATGCTCCCACTTCCATTCTGGAATTGGGAGGCCTTGTAACAAACCGTCGAGTCTTTAATGTTCTACCTTAAAAGTGGGAGATGTAGTCGACTATGTCCTTCATTTCCGTCCACCAGTATTGGCGCTTCAAGTCCTGGTATATCTTGGTGCTCTCGGGATAAATAGATAGCTTAGAGGCATGGATAGTTTTGAGAACCTCCGCCCTCACTGCGACAAAGACTCAAATTCGATTCTGAAATGTAAACAATCCATCATCTGAGATCCTACAATAAGGAAATTTGTTAGAAGAGAACTTACCCAGATTCTTGGTGAGTTTCTGGTCCATGTATTGAGCTTCTACAATCTTCATGAAGAGATTCGACAGGCTCAAATATGAGCGAGATAGGTACCTTTACCATAGTAGCTGAGGTGAAACGACTGCATAGTATCAATTAATTTCCAACTGGAGGCCATGGTTTGGGGCAATACTGCAGACTCCTTTAAGCTTAGTGCATCAGCAACTAGATTTCCTCTGCCGCGGTGGTAGATGATCTTGTAGTCATAGTCCTTTAGGAGGTCCATCTAGTGTCTCTGTCTTATATTTAACTCCCTCTGTGAGAAGACGTACTTCAAACTTTTGTGGTGAGTATAAATCTCAAAAGTTTGACCAAAACGATAATGACGCCATATCTTCAAGGCAAAGATAATAGCCGCCAACTCTAGGTTGTGAGTAGGGTAGTTTTGCTCATGAGATTTCAACTGTCGAGATCCATAAATGACCACTCTACTATATTGTATCAAAATGCACCCTAAGCCAATATGAGATTCATCGTAGTAAAGCTGAAACCATCCCATATTTTTGGGGAGGATCAACACAGGAGTAGAAGTAAGACAACGATTTAATTTCATAAAGCTTTTGCTACATTCTTAATTCTATACAAATGACATGCCCTTTTGAGTGAGTCAGGTCAATGGAGTAGCAATATTAGAAAATCTATCCATGAATCACCAATAGTAACCTACCAAGTCAAGGAAACTATGCACCTCGCCTACATTGGTGGGCAGATTCCAGTTGATCACTATTTCAAACTTGGCCAGATCCATAAAAACTCTTTCACTCAAAATTACATGACTGAGAAAGGAAACTTGATCCAACGAGAAAGAGCATTTGCTAAGTTTAACATACAGTTGGTTATGGTGAAGTGCCACTAATACTTCAGACAAGTGGATCGCATGTTCCTCCAGGCTCTTGGAGTACATTAAAATGTTATCAATAAATATGATGACGTACTGATCTAGTGTGTGCTGGAAAACTCTATTCATGAGGTCCATGAAGGCTGTAGGGGCATTGGTTAACCCGAATAACATCACCCTAAACTCATATAGACCATACCTATATCAAAATGCGATCTTCAGAATATTTCCTTCTTTGACTCTCAGTTGGTGATATCCTATTATGAAGTCGATCTGAGAGAAGATCGTGGCTCCTTATAATTGGTCAAAAAGATCGTCGACTCAAGGTAAGGGGTACTTGCTTTTAACCATTACTCGGTTAAGTTCTAATAGTCCACGCAGAGTCTGAGGGAGCCATCCTCCTTTTTCATGAAGAATACTAGAGCGCCTAAGAAGAATGACTAGGACAGATGAACTTCTAGACAAGCAACTCAGAAAGTTGACTTTCTAGCTCTACGAGCTCAGCACGACTCATGTGATAGGCAGATTTCGAGATGAGTTGGGTATCAGATAGTAGTTCAATTAGAAATTCCACCTTTCGTGGGGGACGTAGATTAGGAAGTTCGACAGGAAAGACTTTCAAAAAGTTGCAAACAACAGATATGGAATACACAGCAGGATCAACACCCATATTCCTGTGTATTCAACTGTTAGGAAAAAAATAGTAACGATAGATTTTATTAGATCTACTAGACACAAAATATGCAAATAGGTAAAATTACATAATCATTAGTTTAATTTTGTCTAAAAATACTCCTTAAGATGTTTAAAGAAATACTAAATTCCATACTGAAACTTTGATAATTTCTCCTACACCGTTCTTATTCTCCTATTCTTTTTCTCTCTAGATCTCTCTCTTTCTCTCTCTAAAACTCTTGAAAGGTAGAAGAATGGAAGTAAGGAGAAAATGGGAGGAAGGGCTCCTATTTATAGAAAATGTGGGTTGTTAGATTTGTGCCAAGTGGTAAAATTCGATGACGAAAGAGTGTTTTGAAAAATAGAAGATGCTTAATTTGATACAATACGAAAAAATAGAGAAAAAACCTCCTCCACTGGTAGCGGCACCTCAAGCGACAGTATGCCACCCAAGGTGGGCGGTGGCACACTGCCCGACGCAACAGTGAGCCTCAACCACCAGATGCTCACTGCAGGCTTAACTTGCAGACGTCGGGCTACCTTGCCGTGGGCAGGAGTTGGCCTGCGCGCGCGTAAGGCATAGGCTTGGTGGGGAGCCGCGCGCAGGCTTATTGTATGCAGTCCTCAGGCATGCAAGCCTATCCACACATAGTTTGTAGCGCTTACCATGTTTGCGCGCGATGTGATGTGCACGGATGGGCTTGCTTGTGCGCGACAAGACGCACACGCATGTCTGACCTTCGTGCCATGTATGGATGGCACGTGCGCACTGTGTGCAAGTCCTGTGCCTGTTGCGCGTGCACAGTGCACGGGCAACCCTTTCCCATGGGATTTCCTTGCGGGATTTCCCCATGGTTTTTCTATTTTTTCCTGAAAATTATTTATTTTTCTAAAAATAACGATTATATAATTAAATCAAAATAAAATTAGATAAAATTAAATAAAATCAAAATAAGGTAGAAATCAACATAATTTAGGAATTACGATAATAAGCTGTGAAATAAAATAAATGAGTTCTGTGTGGCCTTAAGACTCGAATAAATAAGGTTTTTCCAAATATAATTAAACACAATGGTGAATAGGGTGTTACAATTAGGATCAGCAACTTTTCCTCTACGAATTTACTTATAATAACAGCTACCACTCCAGAATCGGTATGGCTCCATTGGAAGCTCTCTATGGTAGGCCTTGCCGATATCCAACCTATTGGAACAAAGTTGGGAACATGCGTCTCCCTATAAGATTATGTCTAGGAAACCATTGAAAAGGTTGATGCCATTCGGAACCATCTCGTTACTTCTTATAGTCGTTAGAAGAGTTATGCTGACAAGTGAAGGAGACATTTAAAGTTAATAGTTTGTGACCATGTTTTCTTTAAGGTCTTTCTATACAAGAGAAGAATGCGGTTTGGAAAGAGATGAAAGCGGAGTCCTTGCTATATTGGACCGTTTGAGATCATGGAATGTGTAGGCTCCATGGTGTACCACCTTGCTTTGACCCTGGAATTTCCCAGCCTATATGATGTTTTCTATCTCTCCATGCTCAAAAAGTATAACCATAATCTTTCTCACATCATCCCGCGTTTGAAGACTCCTATCTACTCGGGAATGACTTAGGTAGAGTACCCTACGGAGATCATTGATCGAACGAAGAAGGTTATATGCAACAAGAGGATTCTTATGGTCATGGTGTTATGGCAACATCACACTCCAGAAGAGGCAATGTGGTAAGTGGAAGAAGAAATGTGGGACAAGTATCTCGAGTTCTTTTAAAAACTTTTTAAAATTTGGAGGATCAAATTTTTATAAGGTGGGGAAATTGTAATACTCCGAACCTTTTTGCGCATATACGTGGTGTCGAACTCCATTATTTTGGGCTTATGGCCATTTAAATTCTATCAATAGTTTGCTTTAAAATTTATTTTTATTTTATTTTTATCCTTATTAATTATTTTAAAATTTTAATTAAATTATTTTTAGTTTATTTTGAGTGTATTTCAGAAAATAGGAGAAAAATGAGAAAAAGGACAAAAACTCAAAAAGAGGGAGAAAATCCCCTAAAATCCATGGATTGACCGCGGGTACTTTGCACGGTCACGTTGCACAACCCGCGTGTTAGCTTGCTGTGTTCACGCGCACAACGACGTAGCATGGCATGCTTGAGAGCACGACGCAACAAGCCAAGCGAGCTATCAACTGCATGCGGGCGCGCCTAGCCCGCAAACGTGATAATCTGCAACCATGTCATACCTGCAGCATGTTGCCCCATGCTGCGATAGCTTTTGCGACACCTATCGCCATGTGCCCATTAGGATGAGTGCCACGGTCACCCATCCATGGCCCCTCATGGCTATTTAATGACTGACCTCTCTTCACATTTTTCTCACCATTTTCCTTTCTTCATTATAGAAACTTTAGAGGGAGAGAGAGAGAGAAATTTTGTGAGAGAAAAAGGCAAGAAAGAAGATAAGAAAGTAAAAGTTTAAGGAGTTGTCTAAAGAGTACTAAAAGTCCTTCCTTCCCCTTACTAAAGATGAATCAAACTACAGTTACGGTAAGGAATTTTTTGGTATTTTCTCTTACATTTCTAAGTGTATTTTCTAGAAAGATAAATTAAAATTTTGAATGATTTTTGATGCATGAATTTTCGATGATGATTGACTATTGCTTATTTCAATATGGATTATGGAATTGTTGAGCATGATGATTTTAAATGCTTAAATCTTTATAGTGATTACCTATTTATTTTTTTTGAATGTAAATTATGGAAATATTAAGCATGACGCACAAAAACATGGTGATTGAAAATGCATGCATGTTGGCCCTTTCCCTTACCTGGGTAATGGCGAAGAGGGTTATTCTAGTGGGCCTAGGTTTAAGAGGATGACCCAAAGGTTAAGACCAGTAAATGGGCCTTGAGTTGGATATGTATTTAGATCCCCATCGAGTTCTAAGCATGTGACTGTTATGATTGCACATTGAATATGAAAGAGAAAAGAATGAAAATCCTTTTAATTGTATCTCTAAGGGGTTTCTGTCTCTCTACTATGAATATGAAATATTGGTAAATTGCTCCCTATGAATGATCGACATTCCCTTTGACGAGAGTAGGCACGCGATATGATATGTAGGGCAACAGTAGGGACGTATGGCCGTGGTCATAGAATATACCCAACATGGATATGGAATTGAACTAATATGGAAATAGAACTGATTGGTCATTTACAATGGTAGTTGGGGATCCCTTTTGCCCGTAGTGGATATATGTTGGAATAGTTTTTTGTGGAGGTTGGTAATAGACTTAAATAAAACACAAACATTGACTGAATAATTGTTGGTACTCTTTGGTGATTTTGTATGATGGTTCTTCTAATCTATCTTAATTTGATAATGCTTAAAAACAACATTATTATCACCCATTTTTTATGGAGAAATAGTAAAATTTAATGTTTATGATGATACGAAGTATCCTAGTGATGTGTCTTGTGTATATGAAGTGGATACTGTAGGTCCTCTAAGTAAAAAATATTTTTATTCAAGCCATGATGATAAGTTGAACATTGTGCTTTCTAATGATTTTGATGTGGACAGCTTAAAAATTTTAAAGGTGTTCGAATTGGAGACATTTAAACCTCAAAGGAGTAATACATTGTGTGTTGACCTTCCTATTTCTGACACAAAATGCTACCTTGTATTTTGCATGCACCAAAACTGAAGCCCAAACCACTACCTAAACATTTGAAATATGTGTCTTGCGAGGATAGGAGACTCTTCTGGTGATACGTTCTAACGAGTTATGCAGTTTATAAGAAGACAAACTAATTTAAGTGCTTAAAAATTGACAATGTCTAGCCTAAGACATTAAACAAGGAGCTTGATGGGAGGCAACCCATCCATTTTTCTTCTTTTTTTTTTCAATTTTCATTATTTGTATTAGTTATTTCAATTTATTTATAATATTTTTCTATGAGTTAACATGATTTCTATGGTGATTAGAGTGTAGGGACAGGGAATTCAGGTGCTGGAGTTGAAAAAAAGCCAAACTCTAGAATAGTCGAACAAGCCTTGCCCAAGGCTTGTGTCAAACCCATAAGACACGGTTGTGTGCTTACGAGACACGGCTGTGTGACATGCCTCATCCATACGACACGGTTGTATGTTACCATAAAAGCATTTCTATGAGGGAAACACAGTCGTGTGCTTGCCAAACACGGCTGTATGTCAATCTACATATAAGCCTTGCGCAAGGTTTGTGCCAGACCCTTAAAACACAGCTGTGTATTACCACCAAAGCATTTCTATGAGGGAAACACGACTGTGTGCATGCCCAACACGGCCGTGTCGTGTCTACAATAAGGAAATCAATAGAATCCCAAGCAAAATATGCCTCATTCCCCACATAAGCTTTGTCCAAGGCTTATATCACCTGACAACGCATTTGGTGGTTCTCAAAATGGAATGTTTCCCAATAAACCCCACCTCCAAGTCAAGTAACTAGGGGAATTAATCTATCACTTCATTTTTATTTTTCATTATTTGTATTATATTGGGGATAATGTATAGTTTAAGTGTGGGAGAGAGGCATTATGCATTCTACCTCTTAGGTAGCTAGTTTTTCTTTTTAACATCTCATTCTAGGTATTTAGACCTTACCTAATTTTTGCCACACCACACATATACCTACAACTAGTTTTTGCTCCAATCTTCACAACTATCTCTATTATTTTTTTAAACAACTTAAATGAGATATTTTAAAAATCAAATTGCACTTATAACCATCTCCTAGAAACTATATCTTGTTTTTTATCTTTTCACACTATGAATGGTTATCTTTGATTATATGTTGAACATGACTTGTTTGAGGCTTGTCTATTAAGAAAATTTTAATTAATTAATTAATTATTTTATTTTATTTTTGGTGAATATCAATACTCAAAAAGAAATCTTGTACAACTCTTCCAGAATTGTGTGTTTTGAATGAATAAATCAAATTGGCTATCATGTGATGAGTGAGATGGAGCGTAAAATGCACTCACAATGGGAAAGAAAGAGCACAAATAATAATCTACTCCTCTAACCAAATGACTACGAGTAATGCTAGTAGCCACTTGAAACTGTGACCAATTGAGTAACTAGGTGCATTCATCACAATGTTTTCCCTTGCGTCAAAAAGTTAGTGGCATTTCAAGCAAGCAAAGGTGCTAAAGCTTTTCTGTGTTTGGCATGAACCAATTGCATTAATCCTTATATATGGACAAGTTTGGTGGCTATTCTACTAGGTATTGACCATTCCCCTCAATGAAAAGTTTTGTGTGATAAATTTGCAAAACTCTCTCATGTCATGTTTGCATGTTATCAAAGTGGTTATTCATTGGTGTCGTTCCATGAAATTCAAGCCTATAAATTACTAGTTAATGGTTATTCTTGCAAATTGAGGGTTGAGATGTAACATGCGAGTTGTAATGAAATGATTAGGAGTATGTGAGTTGAAGGTGAAGAGATGGGGATTGATGGAGTGTATTGTGTAGTGCTTGAGGGCAAACACAAGATAAGTGCGAGAGAGTTTGATAGTGCTTAAAAACAACATCATTATTACCCACTTTTGAATTGTTAAACTTGATGGTATGCTATCAAATTGAGCTATTTTTTATGTTTTGTTACAAGACAAGATATAAGGATAAAACTATAAAAAATAACATGAAAAGAAGAAGAGTTCGTGAAAAGAGTCATCAACCCAGAAACAAGCATTGGGAAAAGCTTGGTCCTTCCCCAGACAATTTAGCCTTGGGCAAGGCTAAGAGTTGTACATAGCAGCAGATTTAAATTAAAACATGTGATTTTCAAATCTGAAAAAGATATTATTCAAGCCAAGATATGGGGCTGAAAATCAAGGGAAAAATATTATAGAAGGCTTGGGATAACCCAAAAATCAAAGAAAATGATCCTAATAAAAAAAAAAGAAAACCTTAGCTCATTTTTTATAAAAAGAACGGTTGTCAAAGCTGAAGAATAATCTCTCTTCTTCCTGACGTAGCACGTAGTAACTTCTGCTACTTCAACAATTTTTTTTCTTCATCTTTCTTCTTTCTTCTACTCCCCAAGAACTCATTTGAGTTAAAAAGTCCATCATGAGTTGCTGATTTATTTTTCTTTTCCTAGTTAAGATTTAGTAAAATCCTGTGATGTATTTGTGAGGTCGAATTGGTTTAATCTATGTTTTATTTAAATCTTGGTATTTATTTATTTTCTGCACCCATACATATTTGTGGTCTTGAACTCGTTTGAATATGGCCAATTAAATGTTGGAGAGGCAGCAAACAACTAGCCGAAACCCTTAAATCCGTAATTGTTTGAGTGGTTCTGGTACCTAGTGATTAGTATTACACTGCGGAGGTAAGTAATCCAGTTGACTGGTTCACATGGATGTATCTGACAACTTAAATTAGGTTCTTCTAGTTCTTAAGGCCCTTGGTAAGTTAAATCCTATGAACATTTCCAGGACTATTTGGTAGTGAAGAACCAACTAATAAATATTTGTTGGTTAGTTTAGAAATAAGGAAGAATTGGTTATTTGAACATTTTCGACAATTATAACTGGTTTGCTACAGTTTAAACAAAATAAATCATTCTATCTATGATCAATTACGTTACTGAAGCTACTTGTTTCATCAACTTGGAATTCTTCTTATAATTGTTTTAGTTTTAACTTGTAGGAAAGTGTTTGTTTAATATTATTCTACTTATTACTTATTTTATATTTTATATATTGAGTTTTACAAACCCCCCTTGTTTACTTTTCATTCATTGGTCAAGAAAGAAAATTAGTTTTCAATTTTCTATGGATTCGATCATTCTTACCACTACTACAATTTAATTTTATTAGTTAATTAGGATTTTATTTTTGGTGGACTCGACACCCATCATGATCTTATTATGTTCTTGGTTAGTTCAACTAGTTTCTATTGAATTGCCTGATTTATGATTGACTCTATATTTTCTTTGCCTTTGATACTTGATATGTTGATGATGTTTTTCTAAGATAAATGATGATCTTTTCTAAATATTTGAATTGAGCTTTTCCTGTGGAGACTTCCAAGGTAAGAAATGGTGTTTTTATTCTAAAAGTTAATCACTTTTATATATGTGTAGTTTAAATACTATTTTTCTTACTGAATTTATGGAACTCACCCCAATCCATGCCCCAAGAGATGATGGAAATGATGATTCGCTCATTGAGTTACTCCTTGAAGCTGATTTGGATCCCTTCTTGGATCCTTGGGATGATTATGAGTGCTTTATTTTATCCGTACTTTGATGACACCTGTTTGTAATTATTAAAATGACGATCACTTTTGTATATTCATATTTTGGTAGCTAACTCTTGGCCTCAGGTGTACAATGAACCTTGGTTTCTATTGTAATGGATTTTTTATTTTTTACTACATATATTTTATTACTTGCACTCGTATTTATTTCATTATCAAGCTCCCCTTTACCCTATCAGGTATCTGAGGTGTTACACACTTACTGCCTAACTCAGAGGATTTTGTGAATTTTAGATGTAAGTAGGAAGATAGGACTCAATATATAACAAACAGAGCAATAAAACTGATTTACCACATAGAGTCATCACACGTGCTCAAGACTTGGTCAAGGCTAGCACCCTAACAACGGCAGTAGATATCAGTTTGAACATAGACAAGGCTTGGGAAAGGCTTGCACCCTAACGTTAACAACAGATATTGATGTTTTAGTATAACCTTGTATTTAAAAAGAGTGTGATTTTTACTTGGAGGTGGGAAACAAAAACAAGTAAAGGTTATTTTGGAAAGCAAAAAGAGAGGCAAAAATTATCGAGAAAAACCTTATCTCCTAAGAGGAAACCCTGATCCACCCTTTGCTTTTAAATAGGAAGCAAAACATAGAAGAGCAAATTAAGGCATAAGGGTGGCAAATCCAAAAATAGATTACGAGTGCATGATAAAATTATATATAGTAGAGCAAATTATTACAAATCCCTTACAAAATATATAAGTTCCAATTACACATATAAATATAACTAAGGCTAGAAGTGACAACAAAATACAAAATATTAAAATACAAAAAAGGTCACTTCTATCATTATGCTATTGGACTTATCAAAGTGCGGGAACAGTCATGCACTCAATGTTTGTGACCCACGGGATCCTCATAGATTTCAAAGGGTAGGTCAGTGGACGGTTCCTCACTACCTTCCTCATTTGGGGGGTATGAAAAGAGTGAGTTCCATATACTCAGTAAAGAAAACAATATTTAAATAATATCGTAAGATTTAAAAGGTGAATAATAATATAATTACTACTTACCATCAGGTCACGTCGGGATCCTATCTTACTTTATGAAACATTGTGCCATAGTCACAACAATCAAGTCAAAATCATACTCAACAATAGAAAAAATTAAATAAATGATGAAATACTCATATTTTCGTGTCACACTCTGCGAAGTCATTCTGGCTTCCATCTTTGAGGACTAAGTGGCAAAATCCGGTGAAGAGAGAGAGAGTGTTGAATGGGAGATGATCGATTTGATGCAGCACAAAAAATAGAGAAAAAAATCCTCCACCAGAGGCGACAAACACCAGCCTACCTTGCGGCGCATAGGGCCTATAGTGCGCTGGGGCACCACATGTAGGCCTATCCACGCAGGACTATTGCACGGACGGTGCGCACTCAGTGTGTAGTGCTTAACCCTATCCATGTACGATGTGACGTGCGTAGATGGGCCTGTTTGGGTGCGACAAGACGCATGTGCAGGATTAGCCTCGCACCTTGCACAGATGGGACTTGCGCACTATGCGCACGTCCTGCGCCTGGTAGCGCGCGCATAGCGCGGTGCTCGCGCGGTTGACCCTTTCTTGTGGGTGTTTTCCCGTGGGATTTTTCCCCCTTTTTTAGTTTTCTCCTGAAAAGTAATTATTTTAAAATAATAATAATAATAATAAATAAAAATAAAAATAATAACAAATAAAATTAAATAAAATCAACATAAAATAACAAAATTGGCATAAAATTAAAATTACGAATTTAAATGAGTTCAGATAGCCTTAAGCCCCGAATAAATAGAGGCTCTCCAAATACAATTTAGCGCGATGGTGAGTGGGGTGTTACAAAAGGTGTAGGAAACTTCGAAATTCTGGTAAGGAATTTAGTATTTACTTTTAAACATCCTAAGGAGCATTCTAGAATAAAATTCCTGAAGTTTGAATTTATGACTTGCTTGGTTAAATTTTAAAGTCTAAACAAGGTTAATTTTACGTGATAATGCATGCTCTACGACCATATATAAACTTTTTAATTTGCATGTGATTTAAATGATTTAATGGTTAAATTTAATACTGATATGTGATGCAATTAATGGTGGAAAAAGTGATTAAGCATGAAATGGTGTATGGATATGAAAAATATGTATCGGTATTGATATGCATAATTCATAAAAGTATTTTGTTAGGATTTTTATCTCTAAGGGGTTTTTGTTTCTCCTCCATCTGTTCTAAAAAGACGTGAGAGAACTACTCCCTATGGATAGCAGCGTAGCCTCTGACGAGAGTGGTGACGCGATATTACTGTGGGGGTCACCTTTATCAAAGTACAGTCCTGGCCATAGTCTTATTGTAGGACCACTATGGCTAGCATGACTGTGGTCATAGATCGTGCAATGGTTTGGCAAGCCGCAATTTGCAATTATACCTGAACTGATCATTCCACATGGGTAGTCAAAAATCCGTACTACCCTCAGTAGATGAAAGTCAGAACGACTTTGTAAAGAATGATACGAAAAAATGTGCATATCATGATTTGTTTGATTTTGTCTATTAACAGCATGATTGATATGACTATGACATGATGGATTTCATGTTTTCTTTAATAAATAAATTATTTTCATAATTTAAGGAAAGACCCTGACATGAGTCTCGATGGTAAGTATTGATGACATAATTAATCACTTATAAAATTTTATGATGTTATTTAAATACTATTTTTCTTACTGAGTATATAGAACTCACACTTTTCCATGCTCTCCTCTAGATGAGTAAGATAGTGAGGAACCGATTACTGACCTATACCTTGAAGTCTTTGAGGATGCTGTGGAACCATAAACTTTTTTGAGTGTATAACTTGTCTCACACTCTGATGAGTCCTTTTATATAATGATAGAAGTGACCCTTTTTATATTTTGATATTTTGTATTATGTTACCACTTCTGACCTCAATTATATATGTAATTGGAACTCATATTTTGTAAGGAATTTTTAATAAATTGCTCTGCTACATACAATTAACTATTATACACTCGTAATCTGTTTCTGTATCTGACACTCTTATGTCTTAATTAGCATTTGGGATGTCACAAATAGTATCAGAGCAGTTATGCGGACCAATCCCTTACAATTGAGGCTGTAGGTAGAAAACCCTTTAGGATATTTAGGAAATAAGTTATCTTTTAAAAACTAGACCACTTCCTTTTCTCTTGTAGGAATGACGCGAGGGAGACCTTCTGTAGAATGCACTCATAGACCTAAGGCCTAGGATCATCCGACCAGGGTTGAGTTTACCGAACTCTTCTGAGCTATCCAGGGTCAGACCACAGCCATAGGATAAAACCAAGCCAACCTTTGCCAACATCCTACCCCAAAATATCCCACAATATAGTAGAGTTTAGGAAGCTTAACCCATCCCATTTCGAAGGATCCCCCCGACCCCTTAGTAGTTAAAACCTTGATCCTTCTGATAGAGAAACTTTTCTCTATCTTAAACCAAACCGAGGAGCAAAAAGTTCCCCTAGCAGCCTTCATGCTTACTGGTGAAGTCGAACAATGGTGGCAACTTAAAAAAAAAGTCCAACCTACCCCTACCAATTGGGAGGTTCTTATGAACGCGTTCTTTGAAAACTTTTTTCCAGCTTATGTTCGAGAGAAGAAGGAGGAAGAATTTCAGGAACTTTGCCAGGGAAACTTGACGGTTACCCAATATGTAGCTCGATTCATCCAACTATCTAGGTTTGCCCCACTAATGGTCACCCCTGAAAGTCATAAAACTAGAAAGTTTCTGAATTGCCTTCATGCCGATATCTACGATCGGTTTCTGATGCTGAGACCCAGCTCGTATGCTGAGGTGCTAGAACATGTCCAGTTGGCCAAAGACCTTATCTCGGTCAGGCACCAACGCATTGTCCGACTCCGTACCTAACAACGATAACCCCAACCCCAACAACCCAGAAGAAGACTACCTGACTTAATAAATAGCCACCCCGATAAATGACCCTAAGTTGTCCCTCCCCCTGCCTGACCTTCCTAACGATGCCAACATTGTGGTCGCTTATATGGTGATCAACCCTCTTTGCGTTTGAATAACACCTGCTATAGGTGCGGAAGCACTCAGCACCTCTTGAAGGACTACCCTCAATGGTTAAAGGACATGGTCAGACCTGTAGCCCAGGATTGTGTGTATCACCTTGATAAATCCATTGCCCTCCCCACTCCTATCTTCATTCAGGGTATGCTTTCTATCCATGACATTTCTACCAGAGTCTGATCACTACAGGTGCTACCCAATCTTTTATTTCTTCCACGTTTGCTTGTAAATTAGATATTAGGTCTGGACCTATAGGTGAAATATTAGCTGTACAAACTCCCTCTAGGGATCTATTAGAAGCTCATTATGTGTACAAAAATTATAAAATAAAAACTTTGAAAGTAGAGTTATTAGTAGATCTAATACTTTTAGATTTTTTAGGATATGACGTTATTTTAGGAATGGATTGGTTAGAGAAATGTAGGGTAATTATTAACTATGAAAGTAAAGTTGTAACCTTGCAATCGTTGAAATAAAAATAAAATCTATTTTTGTTATTTTCAAACTATTGAATAAAAAAGAATATGGATGTTGATCCTGTTGTGTACTCTATTCCTATTGTTTGCGACTTTTCAGAAGTCTTTCTAAAAGAACTACTTAGTCTTCCTCCCCTGCAAGAGATAAAGTTTTCTATCAACCTACTTCCTAGAACACAACTAATCTCAAAATCTGTCTATCACATTACCTTGCAAAATTAGAAAACCAACTTTATGAACTTCTTGGTAAAAAATTCATCCGCCCTAGTCATTCCTTTTGGGGTGCCCCAATGTTATTCATGAAAAAAAAGGACAACTCCCTTAGATTATGCAGAGATTACAGAAAACTCAACTGGGTAATGATAAAGAGTAAATATCCTCTAACTCATATCGATGACCTTTTTAATTAATTGCAAGGAGCTACAGTCTTCTCCAAGATCGACGTCAGATCAGGATACTACTAATTATGAGTCAAAGAAGAATATATTTTGAAGACCACCTTTTAGTGTCGATGCGGTATGTACGAGTTTAAAGTTATGCTTTTCGGACTAACTTATGAATAAGGTTTTCCGGCATGCATTGGATCAATACTTCATCGTATTTATTGATGACATCCTGGTACATTCAAGAGTCCGAAAGAAAATGCAATCCATTTATCTCAGGTATTGGGGACCCTTTATCGGAACCAGCTATATGTTACACTCAACAAGTTCTCTTTTTGGTTGAATCGAGTCTCCTTCCTTGGTCATATAATTTCGAGCGAAGGAGTTTTTGTGGATCCATCTAAAGTTGAAATAGTAGTCAACTGTAACCCGCCAACCAATATAGTCGAGGTACATAGTTTCCTTGGTTTACCAGGTTATTATTGAGGATTCATTGATGGATTCTCCAAGATTGCTGCTCCATTGACTCGTCTCATTAGGAAAAGTGTACCTTTTGTTTGGGATTATGAATGTGGTGAAAGCTTTATGGAATTGAAGTATTGTCTCATTTTTTCTCCGGTGTTGATCCTCCTCGACAGCATTGAAACATTTTAGGTTTATTGCGATGCATCTCATATTATTTTGGATGCGTTTAGATACAGCACGGTAGAGTGGTCGCTTATGGATCCAGACAATTGAAGCCCCATTAGCGCAGCTACCCTACTCACGACCTGAAATTGGCAGCTATAATCTTTTTCTTGAAGATATGGCACTGTTATTTATTCAGCCAGACGTTTGAAATCTACGTTGACCACAAGAGTTTGAAGTATATATTCTCGAAGAGGGAATTGAACATGAAACAAAGGCGTTGGATGGACCTCCTGAAGGATTATGACTGCAAGATCATCTACCACCCCGGTAGAGAAAATGTGGTCCCAGATGTGCTGAGCCAGAAGGAGTCCGTTGTGTTGGCCCAAAACATGGCCTCTAGTTGGAAAGTAGTTCATATTATGTAGGCACTCCGCCTCTGTGACATCTCAGGTACCAATCAAGGCAAATGGGTGTCAGATACAGATTCAAAATAACAAGTGCATGATAATATTTATGTAGCAAAATCAAACCTTAACAAATCTTTTGCAAATATATATATATATAATGTGTTCCAAATACATACATCACTGAGGGCAGAAGTGGTTACAAAATATAAAACATAAGGGCAATTTCTTTCACTATGTTACTGAAATTCATCAGAGTGCGGAAAAAGTCATGTACCTAGACTCATGGATCCACAAGATCCTCATAGACTTCCAGGGGTAGGTTTGCTTGCGGTTCCTAATTTTCTTCCTCATCTAGGAGGGGGATATGAAAAGAGTGAGTTCCATATGCTTAGTAAGGAAAACATTATTAAATTAACATTGTAAGATTTTAAAAGTTTATTATTTTATTTTACCGTTTATCTTCCTTGTCTTCCTAACTCATCATTAGAAAAGGGAATCATTTATTTAAATATCAAAAATAGTATGTTAGTATAGAAAATCAAATACACATATATCATGTCAAATAATAGAAAAAATCAAATAACTCATGAAATGCATAAATTTTTCGTGTCATGCTTCGCGGAGTCATTACAGACTTCCATCTCTGAGGGCAAATATAGATTGTCAACTGCTCAAGTAGAATGATTAGATCAGATACAGATATGGTAATTTGCTCAAGCCCACTTCCTGTTAGCCAAACCATAGTATGATCTATAAACACGACTGCACAAACCATGGTGGCGCTAACAGATATCTATAGTCACGAGATTACTTAGCCATGGGTGACCCCTATAGATAGTGCGATACTAGTCTCGTCAGAGGACACGCCGTCATCCACTAGGAGCAGTCCTCTTACGTGTTTCTAGATAGATAGGAGAGAGAGAAACAGATACCCCGAAAGACAAGGGGAACAGATACCCCTAAGAGATAAAAAGCTTAACGAGACACTTAATGCAATATGCATGTCAATATAGATACACTTCGGACTATACAGGCTTCATTCCACCTTTTTCTTTTTCTTTTCTTTTCAATTTTACTATTACGGACTACATATTACATATATAATATACAAATTCATCAAGTGTCAGCAAGTCACATAGCAGGCTTAAAAATCAGAACAATTCAACTCATTTGAACATAGAGGTATGCAAAACAGACAAAATAATAATCATATTAAATTGTTTATTAAAAAATACTCCTTATCGGAAGTAATACTAGATTCCGTATTGAAACCTTGATGTTTTCTTCTTTATCATTTTCCCTTCTTTCTCTTATTTTCTCACTAAGTTACTATATCTCTCCTCTCTAAACCTTTAAAAAATGGAAGAAATGGGTGTGTGGAGAGGAAGGGAAGGGGAAGGGCAATTTATAAAATTTTGGAACTGTTGGATTCGCGCTAAGTGTCGAACTCTGATGAAGAGAGAGGAAAAAAGATTATTGGCATAAAAAATGAGGGAGGAAAATTTACTCCATTAGCGATGACAGCGCGTCGCCCAAGGCAACAACTCCCGAGGTGGCAGTGCCTGATCGGCATGCTGCAGGCTAGCCTGTTGGCGCACATGCCTGCTATCACCGTGCACGCAGGCCTACTGTGCGCAGGCCTCAGGCGCACAGGGCCAGTCTATGCAGGCCTGTTGTGTGGTTGGCGTGCGCACAGTGTGCGACACTAGTCCGTGCGCGAAGTGACGCACGGATGATCTGTTTGCGCATGACTGGATGTGCACGCGGAGGAGACGTGCGTGCGTGCGGATAGGATGTGCGCGATGTCCGCACGCCCTGCGACCACAATACGCGCGCACAATTCCTTGCACCTGCGCGGGCAAACTACTTTCTTGCAAAAAATTTTTCGCGAGCAGGTTTTCTCCCATTTCACCATTTTCTAATTATTTTCTAAATTTTTCCTTTAAAATAAAATAAAATTGCCAAAATAAATAAAAATAAAAATAGATCAAAATTACGAATCTCAAGAAATGTTAAACAACGTAAATTAATTTAAGTTTAAGGCGGCCAAATGCCTAAATAAATAGAGTTTCTTAATCATTTTAGCACAGTGATAGGCAGAGTGTTACAGTCTCAACCACTATGGCAATGGTGCATACCTCATTTAGATCCGAGCTTTTGACCAATCTTTTTATAAAGATTTGAGACGCTCAGTCCACATACCAAGAAATTACCAAAAATTTGAGTACGTTTACCTCTAACGAGTTTCCTGATTTTAAACTCACAGATGATGGGTTGTGCAGATTTCGGGACCGTATTTGGGTCCCTGTCGTTATCAGGACGGATGTTCTCAAGGTTACCTATGCCTCAATACTATCCATCCATCCTTGAAGTACCAAGATGTACTAGGACCTGAAGCGTCAATATTGGTGCCCTAGAATGAAGAAGGACAATGTCGACTATGTCTTTTGATGCGTTATTTGCCAACGAGTTAAGTCGGAACACCAGAGACCAGGCGATTTGTTACAAGACCTCCCTATTTCGAAAAAGAAATGGGAGCATGTAACTATGGACTTTGTCACTTGCCTGGCTAGGACCTACTTCGATCAAAATGTTATATGGGTCATCGTTGACAGATTAACCAAGACAACTCACTTTTTACCCATCAAAACCACTAATTCTACCAGCATTTTAGCTTGCCTGTACGTGGATGAAATTGTTTGACTCCATGGCATCCCCTCATCCATTGTGTCTGGCCGAGACCCTCGATTCACCTCCTACTTTTGGGACAATTTCTAAGAATCGGTTGGGTCTGGATTGTACTTAAGTATTGCTTATCATCCCTAGACTGATGGTCAGTCTGAATGCACTATCTAGACGTTAGAAGACATGTTACACGCTTACGTCCTCAACTTTGACGATAACTGGTATGAATATCTTTTTCTGTATGAATTTGTTCACAATAACAGTTATCATTTTAGCATTGGCATGGTTACATATGAAGCCCTGTACAGTAGGCCCTGTCGTTCTCTCACTTACTGTAGAGAAGTCAGAAACTAATGTCTTTTGGGACCTAATTTCATCAAGGAGACTATTAAGAAGGTTGTTATCATCCGTAGGAACTTGATCACCACCCAGAGTCACCAAAAAAGTTACACGGATAACCGTAGAAGACCCTTGAAAAAATGAGGTTCAAAAAAAGGGAAAAGTTAAGCTCCCCTTATGTGGGACCTTTTCAGATCTGGAATGCATTGGACCTGTGGTGTATTGCCTTGCTTTGCCCCAAGAGTTTGTGGGTCTACATGATGTTTTTCATGTCTCTATGCTTAAAAATACCACCCTAACCCTTCTTACATCATTCCTACTAAGAGATACAGGTGGAAGTTGATATGACATACGAAGAACTCCCTGCGAAAATCCTTGGTTGGACCAATAAGGTTTTGCACAACAAAAAGATCCCAACGGTGAACGTACAGTGGCAAAACCGCACTCCAGAAGAGGTGACGTGGGAGTTGGAGAGCTCTATGAGAGAGAAGTTCCCAGACTTATTTATGATAAATTTGGGGGACTAAATTTTCTAAGGTATAGGGAGGATGTAACATCCTGAAAATTTTGTGCTTAATTTATAATTAGAAACCCCTATTTATGCAAGCCTTAAGGCCGCTTAAACTCCTTAAATATTTCGTAATTTTCAGATAAATATCGTATTTCGTATTTTAAATTTCTTATTTAATTGATTCTCAAAATTTATCATTTTATTGTGTCATAGAAAATTATAATCTTTTATTATTTAAAAATAATTTTTAGAAAAAATGGAGAAAAAGCAAAAATTCTGCGAAAAAATGCCCACGGGAAGAGTCTCATCTGCGTAGGCATCGCACGCCACCCGCGCGTGCACGCGCACAGTCAACACTGGACATGCGCCTATGCGCACGTCTTGTCCGCGCTGGTCCCATCGCACGCAGATGGGCACGGCTACATGCGCCTTATGCGCATGCTGTTCGCGTAGTAGGCCTACACGGTAGGCCTGTGAACATGGGCCTTCGCGGTAGGCCTTTGCGTATGGGCCTGTGCACGGTAGGCTAGACCGGTGCACCAGTAGGCTAAGTTTGCACCAATAGCAATAGAAGAGGAGATTTCTTGACCTTGGCCCTGAATGCTCAGACAAGAGGCCCCATGTTGCCCCATCCCCTAGTGTTTTGCCCCCTTCTACCATAGATCCTATACGAACTTCTCCCCCTTGTCAATATTCTGGTTGCTACCATGGTGATCAGCCCTATCAACATCTGAACCACTCCTGTTTCAAGTGCGAGAGTACACAACATTTGGTGAAGGATTGCCTTTAGAGGCCCTAGGACCTCACCAAACCTGATGCCTAGGGACGCGTCTACCTCTTGGATGAGCTCTATGTTCCCACCACTTTTTTTTATCATACAGGGGATGCCTTTTGTCACTCTTTCGTATCTTGTAATTTTTCTTAATAATTAAACCTTAAACTAGAACATCTAAGAAAGATTTTAGCTTTAGAGACACCCTCTTGGGGACTATTAGAAGCCTTTTGTGTATATAAAAATTGTAAAGTAAATGTCTTAGAGAAAGAACTCATTGCAGATCTAATACTATTAGACTTTTTAGGGGTTGATGTAATCCTTGGTATGCACTGGTTAGATAAATATAGGGCAATTATTAATTGTGAGATAAAAATTGTAAAACTACGTCCATCTAGGTAGTAAACTTATTTTGTTTTATAAAAGTTTTTAATAGAGAGTGTTTTCTTTAAAAAAATTTTGTTGCTTTGCTAACCTTATGTTAGACAAGGAGATGGATTATGAACCGGTGATTTCTTCAATCCTCGTTATATATAATTTCCCAGACCTCTTTCTGGAGGACCTACCAGGCCTACCTCCTAAACAAGAGATAGAATTTTGGATTAATTTAATTCTAGGCACCCAATCCATTTCAAAACCCCTATATCACATGAGTCATGCAGAACTTATAGAATTGGAGCACCAACTTTCTAAACTAGAGGGACTGAGGTTCATCCATCCCAATCATTCGCCTTGTGGTGGGCCTGTCTTGTTCGCCAAAAAGAAGGATGGATCCCTTTGTATATGCATTGACTACCATGAACTCAATCAGGTGACCATAAAGAGTAAATACCCTCTGATCGCATAGATGATTTATTCGACCAATTGCAGGGTGCTTCTGTGTTTTCGAAGAGTAATCTTCGATCTGGCTACCATCAGATGAGAGTGAAGAAATAAGACATTCCTAAGACAACCTTTCACTGTAGGTATGGCAAATTTAAGTTTAGGGTTACGACCATTGGACTGATCAATGCCCCCAACATTTATGGACTTAATGAACAGAGTTTTTCGCTATGCATTGGATCAATACATCATTATCTTCATCGATGACATCCTAGTGTACTCATAGAAACCGGAGGAGCATGCCCATCACCTACCCCGTGTCATGATCATTCTTCGTGAACACCATCTTTACGACAAGTTTAGTAAGTGTTTCTTCTGGTTGAACCAGCTATCTTTTCTTGGCCATGAGATTTCTGGTGATGGGCTTTTTATCGATCCCTCTAAAGTCGAAGTAGTTGTGACTTGGAACCAGCCGACCAATGTTGCCAAGATCCATAGCTTCTTGGGCTTAGCTGGCTATTACTTATGTTTTATCGAAGTTTTTTATAAGATTGTAGCTCTTTTGACTTGTCTTACCAACAAGGGAGTTGTCTTCTATTGGGACGAAGAATGTGAAGAATCTTGTAACACCCCGTCCATCACTGTACTTAATTAATTTTAGAAACCCTTTTTATTCGGGCTTTTAGACCGCATTGAACTCATTTAATTTATTCTGCATATTATTTATCGCAATTCGTGAATTTTGTTATTTTTAATTACTTTGATTTTATTTAGTTTTATTTAATTTTAATTATAATTGCATTAATTTTATTTATTTTATTTGAATAAAAAAAATGAAATTTTAGAAAAACGACGAAACAGGAAAAATCTCGCAGAAAAATCCCACAAGGAAGAAGAGCTGCCCCTGCAGGATGCCTGTGCACGTCCCATCCGTGCACACAGCGCAAGGTCAGAACCTGCGTGCGTCTTGTCGCGTGTAGGTAGGCCATCCGTGCTTCACATTTCGCGCGGATAGGCACCGAACACTGTGCGCGCACCTTTCGCACAACAAACTTACGCGGATAGGCCCTTGTGAGCCTTGGGCATGTGTGCAGTAGGCCTAGATGTGCGCACGCTAGTCCCTGCACGTATAGCAAGAGGCCTGCGTGCCTACAGGCTAGCTTGCAGCACGCCGGACGGGTGACTACCGCCTTAGGCAGTGTGCCGCAGTCACCTCGGGCAGCGGGCTGCTGCCACTGGCGGAGGAAAATTTCCTCCCTCGTTTTTGGTGCCTAACATCTTTCTCTCTGTCTTCACCAAAATTTGCCACTCGGCACGAATATAATGGTTTCTAATTTCTATAAATAGGTCTTCCTTATCCATTCTTCCCCACACTTCCATTCTTCAAGAATTAGAGAGAGAATGAGGGAGAGAAAGAGAGAGGAGGGAAAGAAAAGAAGAACGGTGAAGGAGAAAATATCAAGGTTTAGGTAAGGAATTTAGTATTTCTTTCGTTGTCTTAAGGAGTACTTTTAAATAAAAAAAAATTCATTAAATACGATAATTGTGATTTTGCTTATTTTGCTTGTTTTTGTGTTTGTAGATCTAATGTAACACCCCGTCCATTGCTGTGTTAAAATAATTTGAAAACTCTATTTATTAGGGTCTTTGGCCGCTTTAAACTTAATTAATTTACGCTATTTAACATTTATCATGATTCGTGATTTTAGTTTATTTTTATTTATTTAATTTTTATTTAAATTTTGTTTTAGATAATTTTATTTTATTTTATTTTAAATAATTTAAATTTAATAAAATTAAATTGAAAATAAAAATTTAGAAAAAGAATCAAAAAAGGGCAAAATGGGAAAAAAAATTCCCTCAGGAAAATCCCACGAGAAGGTTGATCACCTACACGGGTGCTGGGCATTATGCGTGTGCACGTGTGCAGGCACACAAGTCCCATCCACACATGCACACGTCCCCTCTGCAAGCACGAACGCATAGGATTTGCGTGCAGCGCACACATCCCGTCTGCAGGCATGCGCGAGGTAAAAATCTGCGTGCACGCCCTGTCGTGCACAGGCGGGCCGTTTGCACGTCAACTCACTTGTGGACAAGCACCACACACTGGGCGCATGCTGTTTGATTAGCAGGCTTACACGGATAGGCCCTGTCTGCCTTAGGCCTGTACGCGTGGCACCCAGCGCACCAAGGCCCTGTACGCGCGGTAGGAGGCCTATGTGCGCTGTCGCTGCCTTGGGTGATGTGCCACCACCGCCGGCGAAGGAAGCCTTCTTCCCTCATTTTTTATGCCGAACATCTTTTTCTCCTCTCTCTTCACCAGATTTCGTCACTTGGTGCGAATCCAACTGTTTTAAAATTCTACAAATTGTCCTACCCCTTTCTTTTGTCTCCACACTTCCATTCTTATATTTTTCAAAGGTCTAGAGAGAGAGAGAAAGATAAGTCTAGTGAGAAAAGAAGAGAAAGAAAGGAGAACGGTGAGGGAGAAAACATCAAGGTTTTGATAAGGAATCTAGTATTTCTTTTGATGTCTTAAGAAGTATTTTTAGATAAACTAATTTAATATGATTGTTAATTTGCTTGTTTTGTATGCCTCGGTGTTCAGATGAGTTTAATTGTTCTTGTTTTCAAGCATGCTATGTGAACTACAAACACTTATGAATTTTTATGTAATAAATATAATATGTAATCAGTAACAGTAAACAGTATAAAATTAAAAAAATAAAAAATAAAAGTGGAAAAAAGATTGTATGGTCCGAAGTATATCTGTATTGATATGCATATTGCATTAAGTGTCTCATTAGGCGTTTTATCTTTAAGGGGTATCTATTCCCCTTGCCCTTCGGGGTATCTGTTTCTCCCTCCCCTATCTAGTTTGAAAAGACGTAAGAGGATTGTTCCCAGTGAATGACAGCATACCATCTGACGAGAATGGTGTCGCAGTATCTGTAGGGGTCACCCGTGGCTAAGTAATATCGTGACTGTAGATATCCGTTATGACCACTATGGCTGGTATGGCCATGGTCATAGATCGTACCATGGTTTCACTAGCTAGAAATGGGCCTGAGCAAATTGTTGTATCTGTATATGATCTGGTCATTCCACTTATGTAGTTAGAAATCTGTATCTTCTCTCAAAGATGAAAGTTGTAATGAATTCGCAAAGAATGATACAAAAATCTTAGTATTTCGTGATTTATTTATTTTTCTCTATTATCTGGCATAAGATATATTTAATGTTCTGTGTTAACGTATCATTTTCTTAACAAGTAAATGATTGTTCATAATGTGAGATAGGTAAACAAGGAAGTTAAAAGGTAAAATAAAATAATTAACTTTTAAAATCTTACGATGTTAATTTAATATTATTTTCTTTGCTGAGCATATGGAACTCACTCTTTCTATGCCCCCCCAGATGAGGAAGAAAGTGAGGAATCATAGGCTGACCTACCCTTGGTGGTCTACGAGGATACCGTAGAACCACAAGTCTGAGTGCATGACCATTCCCCAATTCTGTTGAGTCCAGTAACATAGTGAAAGAAGTGGCCCTTCTGTTTTGTATTTTGTAGCCACTTCTGCCCTTAGTATATGTATGTATTGGAACTCATATATATTAGTAAGGGATTTGTAAAATCTTGCATAAATTTTATCATGCACTCGTTATTCTGAATCTGTATTTGATACCCATTGTCCTTAATTAGGACTTCGGATGTCATATCTAATAAGCTGAATTGTTCTTATTTTTAAACATGCTATGTGATTTATAGACACTGGATGATTTGCATGTAATAAACATAATATGAAGTCAATATTGTTACTTGGAAAAAAATAAAAGAAACAAAAAATTTAAAAAAAAAGAGAAAAATGGAAATGAAGCATGAATTGTCCGAAGTATGTATTTGTATTGACATGTATAATGCATCATGTGTCTTGTTAGATTTTTTATCTCTGAGGGGTATTTATCCCCCAACCCCATCTAGGGTCGTCCTCCTTCCATATGGTCTGAAAAGACATAACAAGACCGCTCCTTGTGGATGATGGTGTATCATCTAACGAGAGTGGTGACACGAATATCTGTGAGGGTTCACCTTTGGCTAAGTACTGTCATGATTGTAAATATCTGATAGGACCACTATTGTTGGTTCGGCCGTGGTCGTAGATCATACCTTAGTTTGGCCATCCAAAATTGTGCCTGAGCAAATTGGCATTATCTGTATCTGATCTAGTTATTCCATATGGGTAGTTAGAAATCTGTATATGCCTTCATAGATGGAAATCGTAGCGACTTCACGAAGTGTGAAATAAAAATATGAGCATTTTGTGCTTTATTTGATTTTTTTTATTATCTGGCATGATATATGTTTGTTTGATTATATTAACGTATTGTTTTCCTAATAAATAAATTATTTTCATAATTTAAGATAAGCCTGTGAAGTAGCCAAATAATAAATATTTATGTTAGAATAATTCACCCTTTAAATCTTACGATGTTATTTAAATACTGTTTTCCTTACTGAACATGTACTGAGTGACCTGAAGTCCCAAATCAGCCGATCAGGGTTGAATTTACCAAACTCTTCCGAGCCATCCATGGATTGACTGCAATCGTTGGACAAAATCAAGCTAACCATTGTCCACCTCTTACCCCCGAATATCGAATAGCTGAGATGTCCATTTCCCATAACACAGCGGAGTTTAGGAAGCTTAACCTGTCATATTTTGAAGATGGTCCTAACCCCTTAGTAGTTGAAGGTTGGATTTTATAGATAGAGAAGCTTTTCTCTGTCCTAGACCTGGCTGAGGTACAGAAGGTTCTCCTAGTAGCATTTATGCTCAATAGTGAAGCCGAACACTGGTGGCGACTTAAGAGGAAAGTCCTACCTACCCCTACCACTTGGGAAGTTTTCATAGATGTATTCTTTGATAACTTTTTCTCTACCTATGTCTGAGAAAAAAATGAGGAGGAATTTTAGGACCTCCGCCAGAAAAATCTGACAGTTGCCCAGTATGTAGCCTGTTTTATCCAACTGTCTAGCTTTGCCCCTCTAATGGTCACCCCTGAAAGTCAAAAAGTTAGGAAGTTTCTAAAGGGCCTTCGTGCCGACATCTATGACCAGGTCACATTTTTGAGATCCAACTCATATACAGAGGTGCTAGAACATGCCTAGTTGGCCAAAGACTTTATCTTGGGCAAACACCAACGCATTACGCAAGTCTGTACCCAACAACAACCCCAATAACTTAGGAAGAGATTACCTGATCCAGTAAGTAACCACCCCAATAAACGAACTAGGGTTGCGCTTCCCCCTTCCTTGCCTCCACCTACAGTTTAACCTGTTCGACCTAACCAACCCTATCATTATTGTAGTCGCTCGCATAGTGACATGCCTTGTCGGCGTATCAATCACTCCTGTTATCGATGCGGAAGCACCCAGCATCTTATAAAATATTGCCCCAGTGACCGAAAGATGTGGCTAGGCTTGTAGCTTAGGGTCGTGTGTACCACCTAGATGAACCTGGTACTCTCTCCACTCCTTTCCTCATCCAAGGTATGTTTTCTATCAATGATACTTCTGCTAAGGCTTTGATCAATACAGGTGTTGCTCACTCTTTTATTTCTTGTGCATTTCCTTGCAATCTTGAGTTTAGGTTAGAACTTTTAGTAGAAACATTGACAGTAGAAACTCTCTTTAAGGGATTATTATAAGCTCACTGAGTATATAAAGATTGTAAGTAAAAGCTTCAGGAATAGAAGTATTTGTGAATCTAATACTATTAGATTTTTAGGATTTGATGTGATATTAAGAATGGACTAGTTAGAAAAGTGTGGAGCAATAATCGATTGTGAAAGTAAAATTGTAACCTTAGGGTCCCCGAAAAAGGAATAAAATTATTATTATTATTCCTAACAATTGAATAAACAAGAATATGGATGTTGATCCTGCTGTGTGTTCCATACCAATTGTTTGCAACTTTTCAGATGTCTTTCCCATTAAACTTCCTAGTTTGCCTCCCCAGTGAGAAATAGAGTTTTTGATTGAATTTCTGCTCGAAACCTAGCCAATCTCGAAGCTCACCTATCGTATGAGTCATGTTGAACTTACAGAGTTAGAAAATCAACTTTCTAAACTCATTACCCGAGAGTTTATCCGTCCTAGCCATTCTCCTTAGGGAGCTCCTGTACTATTCGTGAAAAAGAAGGATGGTTCTCTCAGACTCTGTGTGGATTACCAGGAACTCAACTAAGTGACAGTTAAAAATAAATACCTCTTACCTCGGATCGATGACCTCTTTAATGAATTATAAAGAGCTACGGTCTTCTCTAAGATTGGCCTCAGGACGGGATACCATCAGCTGAGAGTCAAAGAAGAAGATATTCTGAAAACTTATTTCTGATACATATATGATTTGCATGAGTTCAGGGTAATATTGTTCGAGTTAATCAATGCTCCTGCAACCTTCATGGACCTCATGAATAGAGTTTTCTGGCATGCACTAGATCAGTACATTATTGTATTTATTAATGACATCCTAGTGTACTCTAAGAGCCTGAGGGAACATGTAGTATACTTGACTGAAGTGTTGGAGACCCTTCATCGAAACTAATTGTATGCTAAACTTAGTAAATACTCCTTCTGATTGAATCAAGTTTCCTTCCTCGGTCATGTAATTTCGAGTGAAGGAGTTTCTGTGGATCCACCAAAGGTTGAAACAGTAATCAACTGGAATTTATCCACTAATGTGGGTGAGATACGTAGTTTTCTTGGTTTGGCAGGTTACTATTGACGATTCATCGACAGATTTTCTAAGATTGGTGCTTCATTTACCTGACTCACCTAGAAGAGTGTACCATTTGTTTGGAATTACGAATATAGTGAAAGCTTCATGGAATTGAAGCATCATCTTACTTATGCTCCTGTGTTGATCTTCCCTAACAATACGAGAAGATTTCAGGTCTACTGCGATGAATCTCACATGGGTCTCGATAATTGAAAACTCATGAGCAAAATTATCCTACCCACGACCTGAAGTTGGTGGCCATTATCTTTGCCTTAAAAATATGGCGTCATTACCTGTTTGGTTAGACTTTTGAGAGTTACACTGACCACAAGAGTTTGAAGTATATCTTCTCGTAGAGGGAGTTAAATATGAGACAGAGATGTTAGATGGATCTCCTAAATGACTATAACTACAAGATCATTTATTACCCCGGTAAAAAATATAGTTGTTGATGCACTAAGCCGAAAGGAATCCACAGTGTTGGCTCAAACCATGGCCTCAAGTCTGAAATTGATGGACACTATGCAGTCTCTCCACCTTAGCTAGTACGACAAAGGCACTTATCTTGCTTAGATCTGAGCCCTGCCAGATCTCTTCATGAAAATCTGGGAAGCTCAGTCCACGGACCCAGAACTCACTAATAATCTAGGTAAGTTCACTTCTGATGAATCTCCTAATTTCAGGATTTCAAATGGTGGACTGTTCAGATTTTTGAACCAAATTTGGGTCCCGTTGTTGTAAGAGCGGATGTTCTCAAAATCGTCCATGCTTCCAAGTTATCCATCCATCCTAGGAGTACTAAGATGTACCGAGACTTAAAGTGTCAATACTAGTGACTGGGAATGAAGAAGGATATAGTCAACTACGTCTCTCGATGCCTTACTTGTCAGAGGATTAAGTTAGAACATTAGAGATCCGATGGTTTGTTACAAGGTCTTCTGTTTTCTGAATGAAAATGGGAGCATATAACTATGAATTTTGTCATAGGATTCCTAGGACCTGTTCGAGTTTAAATGCTATCTGGGTCATCGTTGATAGACTGACTAAGGCCACCCATTTTATGCCCATCAAAACCACTGACTCCACAATAAATTAGCCCACCTATATGTTAATGAGATCATTCGACTTCATGGTGTTCCCTCATCTATTGTGTCCGACCGTGATTCTCGATTTATCTCCAACTTCTAGGACAGCTTCCAGAAAGTTATGGGGTCTGGATTGTATTTTAGCACTACTTATCATCCCCAAATGGATGGTCAGTCAAAACGTACAATCCAAACATTGAAAGAAATGTTGCATGTTTGCGTCCTTAACGTTAGCATAACTAGAATAAATACCTTCCCCTATATGAATTTACTTTTAATAACAATTATCACTCTAGCATCGGCATGGCTTCGTATGAAGCATTGTATGGAAGGCCTTGCCATTCTCCCACTTGTTGGAGTGAAGTCGGAAACTAGCACCATTTGGGACCAGACTTCATTCAGGAGACCATTGAGAAGGTCGCAATCATCTGCAAGAACTTGGCCACTACCCAAAGCCATTAGAAGAGCTACATCAACAATTGTAGCCAACCCTTGGAATTCACCGTGGGAGACTAAGTTTTCCTCAAGGTTTTTCCCTACAAGGGAAAGATGCAGTTTGGGACAAGAGGGAAGTTAAGTCC
Organism: Carica papaya; assembly: GCF_054855325.1. NCBI lineage: Eukaryota > Viridiplantae > Streptophyta > Magnoliopsida > Brassicales > Caricaceae > Carica > Carica papaya. The sequence goes on along the minus strand of NC_142310.1, from coordinate 19,131,827 downwards.
TTGTTATGTGAAACTTTTTTGAATCGTCGAGCACATTGGACCCGTGGCATATTACCTCGCTCTATCCTGAGAGTTTACGGGTCTACATGACGTCTTTTACGTCTCAATGCTAAAGAGGTACTACCCTGACCCTTCTCATATTATTCCTCATGATGAGGTGCAAGTATAAGCCGACATGACATATGAGGAGGTTCCCGTGGAGATTCTTGGGTGGACCGACAAGGTCTTGGGCAACAAGATGATTCCTATCGTGAAGGTGCGATGACAGCATCATACCTCGAAAGAAGCAACATAGGAGTTAGAAAGTGAGATGAGGGAGAAGTATCTGGACCTGTTCAAGACAAATTTGGGGACCAAATTTTCTAAGGCCCCGTTAACACCCCACCAATCGTTGTGCTTAATTAATTTGGAAAACCTTATTTATTCTAGCCTTTAGGCCGAATTGAACTCATTTAATTTACTCTGCATATTATTTATCGTAATTCCTAAATTTTGTTGATTTTTAATTATAATTGCGTTAATTTTATTTATTTTATTTCAATACAAAAAAATAAAATTTTAGAAAAACAACAAAAGGAGAAAAATCCCGTAGTGAAGGGGAAGTACCCGGGCGGGATACCTGTGCATTTTGCGAGTGCGCATGTGCGTACAACGCGTACATCCCATCCATGGGTGTGGCATGAGTTCTAACTCTGTGCATGCCCTGTCACTCGAAGGCGGGTCGTTCGCCCGTCACCTCGCGCGCAACAGGCCCACGCAGTAGTACCCTATGCACCTTAGGCTTGTGCGTGCAGTGCTCAGTGAACCAAGGCCCTACACACGTACAAGATAGCCCCTATCCACATGGCAGGAGGCCTGTGCGCCTGCAGGCTAGCTTGGAGTGTGAAAGGCAGGCCATTACCGCCTCGGGCAGTGCACTGTCCAACGACGCGTCGCCGTCGGCAGTAGAGGAGACCTTCTTCCCTCGTTTTTTATGCCTAGCATCTTTTTCCTCTCTTTCTTCACTGGATTTTTCCACTTAGCGCGAATCTGACGATTCTTAATTTCTATAAATAGGTCTTCTCTTCCCATTCTTCCTCACATTTCCATTCTTCCATTTTCCAAGAATTAAAGAGAGAAAAAACGAGAGTGTGATATAGAGAGAGTGATCAATTCTTCCATTTAGTATTTCTTTTGACATCTTAAGGAGTATTTTTAGGTAAAAGAAAATTCATTAAATACAATAATTTTGATTTTTCCTATTTTACATGTTTTTATGTTTATAGGTCTAATAAGCTGAACTATTCTTGTTTTCAAGCATGCTATATGATTTATAGATACTTGATGATTTGCATGTAATATAAATAATATGAATTTGATATTGTTACTTAGAAAAAAAAAAAAGAAACAACAAAATAAAGAAAAAGAGAAAAGTGGAAATAAAGCATGAATGGTCTGAAGTATGTATCTGTATTGACATGTATAATGCATCAATTGTCTCGTTAGGCTTTTTATCTCTGAGGGGTATCTGTTCCTCCAACCCTATCCGGGGTATCTATTTTTGCCTCCCTCATTTGGTATGGAAAGACGTAAGAGGACCACTCCCTGTGGATGATGATGTACCCTCTAACAAGAGTGGTGACGTGAATATCTGTTAGGGGTCACCTTTGGCTAAGTACTGTTGTGACTGTATATATATTATATGACTACTATGGTTGGTTCGACCGTGGTCATAAATCGTTCCATGGTTTGGCTAGTTGGAATTGTGCCTGAACAAATTGTTGTTATTTATATCTGATCTGGTGATTCCACATGGGTAGTTGAAAATCTGTATCTACCTTCAGAGATGGAAGTCGTAATGATTTCACGAAGCATGATACGAAAATCTGAGCATTTCATGATTTATTTGATTTTCTCTATTATCTGTCATGATGTATGTTTGTTTGATTATATTAACTTACTATTTTTTTAATAAATAAATTGTTTTCATAATGTAAGATAGGCCTACAAAGTAGCCAAATGACAAGTATTTATGTTAGAATAATTCACTCCTAAAACCTTACTATGTTATTTAAATACTATTTTTCTTACTGAACATATGAAACCCAGTCTTTCCAAGACCCCTCCAGATGAGGAAAAAAATGAGGAACCGCAAGCTAACCTATCCATTAAAGTTTATGAGGATCCTGTGTATCCACAAAACTTGAGTGAATAATTATTCCCGCACTTTGATGAGTCCAATTGAATAGTGAAAGAAGTGGCCTTCTTTTATATTTTGACATTGTATGTTGTAGCCACTTCTGGCCTCAGTTATATGTATGTAACTTGGAACTCATACATATTTGTAAGGGATTTATATTAACTTGTTCCGTTGCATAAATTTTATCATGCACTCGTTATTCTGATTCTGTATCTGACACCCATTTGCTTTATTTAGCATTTAGAATGTCACAAATCTTTTATGGAATTGAAGCATCGACTCTGCACTTCTCCAATGTTGATCCTCCCCAACCACACAAGAAGATTTCAGGTATTCTTTGATACTGCCCATGTTGGTTTGAGTTGTGTCCTTATGCAACATGAATGACTAGTCGTATATGATTTCAGAAAGCTCAAAATCCACGAGTGCAACTACCCTACTCATGACCTTGAGTTAGTGGCCATTGTGTATGCTTTGAATATTTGGAATCATTACCTCTATGGTCAAACCTTTGAGATCTACACTGACCATAAAAGCCTGAAATATTTGTTCTCGCAAAGAGAATTAAACATGAGGCAAAGGCACTTGATTGATTTATTGGAGGATTACAACTGTAAGATCCTTTATCACTTTGGTAAAGGTAATGTGGTTGTTAAAGCCCTGAGTCGGAAAGAAATAACCATGTTGGCCCATATGATGATATCCAATTGAAAGCTAATAGATTCAATGCAGTCTCTCTGTCTAAACCATTATGGTAATGATGCTTACCTTACAAATATCTGGGCCCTACCAGACCTTTTTATGATGATCTAGGAAGCCCAGTCTACTGATCCTGAGCTCGTGCAAAACCTCAAAAAGTTCACCTTGGATGAATTCACTAATTACATGATCTTAGAAGATTGTCTATATTGGTTCCAAAATCATATTTGGGTTCCTCCTATAGTTAGGGAAGATGTACTTCAGGCAGCTCATGCGTCCAAGTTATCTATCTATCCAGGAAGCACCAAGATGTGTCATGATTTGAAGCATTAGTATTGGTGGCCAAGAATAAAGAGGGACATTGTGAATTATGTCTCTCGATGCCTCACTTGTTAGAGGGTTAAGGCTAAACATCAGACACCCAGTGAGTTGTTGCATAACCTTCCTATTCCGTAATGAAAGTGGGAATATGTAATTATGGACTTCATCACTAGTTTATCAACGACCAATGGAGGTTGCAATGCAATTTGGGTCATTGTGGATAGATTCACCAAGATAGCCCATTTCCTTGGCATCAAAACCACTGATCTTGTAAGTAAGTTAGCCAAATTGTTCAACTTCATGGTGTACTCTCCTCCATTGTGTCGGATAGAGATCCCTGATTTATTTTTCGTTTCTAGGACAGTTTTTAGGAGGTCCCAGACACAAACTTGTATTTCACCACTACCTATTATCCCCAGACTAATGAGCAATCAAAGAATACCATTCAGACATTGGAAGATATGTTGCGTGCCTGTGTTTTAGATTTTGGAAGTAATTTGAGTAAGCACCTCCCTCTCTGCAAGTTTGCCTACAACAACAATTACCACTCCAACATTTATATGACTCCATTTGAGGCCCTTTATGGTAGGCCATGCAAATCCCCTACCTACTAGAATGAGATTAGAAACAAATAGTATACTGGGACAGACTTCATCTAAGAGGCTATAGACAAAGTGGATCTTATCCGTATGAACCTCCTCACTACCCAAAGTCACTAGAAAAGTTACATTGACAACCGCAGGAAACCCTTGAAATTTGTTGTTAGCGACTGGATATTTGTAAAGTTTTTCCCTTCAAAGAAGTAATGAGGTTTCGGAAGAAAGGGAAACTGAGCCTTCACTATGTTGGCCCTATGGCATACCGCCTTTACTTTATCACGAGAGTTTGCCGGAGTGCATGACGTCTTCCATATCTCTATGTTGAAAAGGTAGCACTCTAACCCTTATCAAATTGTCCCAATTTAAGAAACTCCTGTTAGCTCCAACTTGACGTACGCTAAGTACCTGACAAAGATACTAGGGTGGACCGATAAGGTATATCACAACAAGAGGATCTCAATGGTAAAGGTTTAGTGGCAGCACCACACCCTGGAGGAGACTTCGTGGGAGTTGGAAGATGAAATATAGAAGAAATTTTTGCACCTGTTCATAACAATTTTGGAGGACCTAAATTGTTAAAGGTGGAGGTAATGTGACACCCTGCACCTTTGCGCATCATATGGTATTAAGATTCAATTTTATTCGGGACTTTAGCCATTAAACCCTTATATGGTGTAATATTATTTTATTTTCTTTTATTTTGAAGTTCTATTATTTTCCTATTTTAAAATGTTATTGAAAATTTTATTATCATATTATTTTAATTTATTTTTTAAAGTGTTTCGAAAGAAAAAAATAGGAATAAAAAGGAAAACGATAGAGAAGCAGAATGTCATGGGAAAGCCACCCCATATGGGCCTGCTCGCACACCTGCGCGTAACTGCTCGTGTGTCATGCATCCACATGCACGAGTGCTAGAACAGTTGGACGTGTGCGCAGGCCACATCCCATCGATTAGGGCGCCATGCCACACCCAATCTGCGAGTGAATCCCATGCAGAGACCTACATGTTAGGCACGTGGCTCAATGCTCGCCCATCGCACAAGGATCCCATGAGCGGATCATGTGCACAAGCCTATGTGATGCGATAGCGCAGGACAGCCTGTGCGCGTACCAGGCCTAGCCTGCCGCACGTGGCAGGCTTGGACAACGCGTGGCGCCTCGAGCCTCACACACTGCCTTCTTAGGAGTCGTGCCTCCTTAGCCAGCTAACGTGGATGATGCAATGATATGTCATTATTTTCTCTTTCTTCACGGATTTGCAACAGTTATTGTAAATCCAACAGTTCTCTTTTTTTTTATAAATAATGGGCCTTCTCCACCCATTCTTCCTCACCTATTTTCAATCTTAAGACCGAAATTCTAAAGGGAGAAAGTTATAGAGAGAAATAGGGAAAAAGAGAAGGAAAAGGGGATTAACTTACAAAAAGTCGTCGGTAATTGCTAAGGGATTTAGTATTTTCTTGCACATTCTAAGACGCATTTTTAGATGAATATAAAAAGTAAATATTGATTTTATTGCATGATTTTGAGGGTGTGATGAGTTATTAATTGTACATGCATTGTTTAAAGGCTTAAATTGTTAGTTCATAAACAAAAATTGAAATGCAAATGACACAAGAATAGATTATATGAAATTGTTGACATGGCATGAGAACATGAATGGATATATGAGGTATAAATTAATCCGTTAGATTATTTTATCTACTTTTGCTGTCCCCACCTTGTCTAGAAAGATATGAGATGACCACTCCCTATGGATGACTGCGTGAAAGTGCTAGGAAATCTTAAGACCACTATGGCAAGTACGACTGTTGTCATAATCTTTAGGATCATAGTGGTTGGCATGGTCATAGTTATAGATCGTGCTATAAGGTGGCGAGTCGCAAATCAACTATGGTGTGGTGAGCCACAAATCAGCTGTAGTGTAGCAAGCTTCAAATATGTTGTGGTTGAGCAAGCCATAATATACTGATAGTGTCACCACAGTGGTAGTTGTGAGTCCGTATTAACCAGTGGATAAAAAGTCGTAACAAGTTTCGTGTGAAGTATGGTATAAGACTTAATAACAATGACTATATTGATTTATTTGATTTTCTCTCTTGATATGTTATCTGTATTATTACGTTGGCTTAATTATCTTGATATTTCTAGTGTTTTCTTACATTAATCCTACTCCCATGGATCGTTGCAATGGTAAGTAAAGAAAGGTATTTCTTAAACACTTATACTTTTATAAAATTCTTAGTTCTGTCAATTTAATACTGTATGCCTTAATGAGTTTCATAGAACTCACACCTTCTATGTTAGGCCCTCCCAAATGACATTGGAGAGAATGTTTGTGATGAGTTGTCCACTAAGTTATCTCTTGAAGCTTGCCTGGATCCCGTGGATCCATGATCGTTGAGTGCATGTCTCGTTCTGCACTCTAATGAGTCTATTTACATAACGAAAGAAGTGGTCTTCTTTTTGTATTTTGTTGGCACTTCTGGCCTTAGTTGTATATGTAATTTAGAACTCATATATTTTATAAAGAATTTTGTATTGAAAAATTTCTGCTCCATATATTTTATTTAATGCACTCATATTCTGTATCGATATCTGGCACCCTTATACTATATTCAGTATCGGGGATGTCGCATCAAGTTTGGATTTCCTTTGTTTAACAAATCTTTCCTTCCTCATATGAACCCATACCCAATCTTTGGGCTAAAACACGACTCATTTCCTTCATCTATTAGCATTTTGGGCAGAGGATTCATTTTGTTTCTGTATATGCTGCCGTGCTTTCTCATGTATTGTTTTGATAAGCTCAGCTCTCCTCTGACCATCAATATTCTTAATGTCCTGAACATGAATAAGTGTGAGATCTAACAGATTTGAAGGGTTAAAAACATAAACTATCTCAAAAGGTGAAAACTCATTGGAAATATGGATACTACGGTTATAGGAAAACTCCACCATAGGTAAACAATCCTCTAAAGTTTTTAGATTTCGTCCCACCATGGCTCTTAATAGGGAACCTAAGGTTCTATTAAAAACCTCTAGTTGGCTATCAGTTCAAGGGTGACATGCAATAGAGAATAATAGTTTTTTTTTTCCTAACTTACCTCCCATAATACTCGCCAAAAGTGGCTTAGGAACTTGACATCCCTATAACTCACTATTGTTTTAGGTATGCCATGAAGCCTCACGACATCTTTAAAGAACATGTTTCTGATGCTTGTTGCATTGTCAATTTTATAACAGACAATAAAATGAGTTATTTTATTAAATTGATCCACTATAACAAATATACTATTATTTCCTTTCTTGGTTCTGGGCAATCCTAACATGAAGTCCATAGAAATATCTACCCAATGCCGTAGGTACAAGTAAAGGCATATAAAGACCACGAGGTAATACTCTAGACTTGGCTTGTCTATATGCATGCACTGGCTACAGATGCGCTCGACATCCCTCTTCATATTTAGTGAAGAATGATTGGTCCGAAGTATGTATGTATCTGTATTGACATGCATAATGTATCAAGTGTCTCGTTAGGCTTTTTATCTCTGAGGGATATCTACTTTCCCCTTCCCCTATTTGGTTTGTAAAAATGTGAGAGGACTGCTTTCTGTAGATGACGGCATACCCTCTGACAAGAATGGTGACGCGAATATCTGTTAGGGGTCACCTTTGGGTAAGTACTATCATGGCTATAGAATATCTAATAAGACCACTTTGGTCGGTATGGTCGTAGTCATAGTCGTACCATTGTTTGGCAAACCGAAAATATGCCTGATCTGGCCATTCTACATAGGTAGTCGAAAATCCATTTATGCCCTCAAAGATGGAAGTTGAAACGACTTCGCGATGTATGACACAAAAATATGAGCATTTCATGATTTATTTCATTTTATCTATTGTTGAGTATGATGTTTACTTAATAAATTAAAATTATTTTCATAAGGTAAGATAGGACTCCAACGTGATCTAATGATAAGTATTTCTGCACAATTATTCACCTTTTAAACCTTACGATATTATTTAAATACTATTTTTCTTACTGAGCATATGAAACTTACTCTTTCTATGCTCCCCCCTAGATGAGGAAGATAGTGAAGAACCGTCCACTAATCTATCCCTTGTAGTCTATGAAGATCCTGTGAATCTGCAAGTCTTGAGTGCGTGATTGTTCCCACACTCTAATGAGTTCAATAACACAATGATAGAAGTGGCCCTTTTTGTATTTTAATATTTTGTATTTTGTTGCCACTTCTGGTCTCAGTTATATATATGTGTAATTGGAACTCATATATTTTGTAAGGAATTTGTAATAATTTACTTCGCTGAATATAAATTTTGTCATGCACTCTTAATCTATTTCTATATCTGATACCTTCATGCCTTAATTAGCATTTGAGATGTCACAGATGGTATCAGAGCAGTTACGCGGACCAAAATCCTTACAACTAAGGCTGTAGGTAGAAAGACCCTTAGAATATCTAGGAAAATAAGTCATCTTTTCCAAATTAGACCACCAACTCGTGTCTTCCTTTCTTTTGTAGGAATGATGAGAGGAAGCCTTTGGTAGAACGTACCAAAAGACCCAAGGCCCAAGACCATCCAACCAAGGCCGAGTTTACTGAACTCTTTTGAGCTATGATTGACTGCTGCCGTAGTATAGAACCAAGCCAACCCCTATCAACACCCTGCCCCAGAGTACCAAACAGTTGAAAGGTCCATCTCTCACAACATAGCGGAGTTTTGGAAACTTAACCTACCACACTTTAAAGGTGGTCCTGACCCTTTAGTAGGCGAAGCCTGGATCCTGCAGATAGAGAAGCTTTTCTCTTTCTTAGACTTAACCGAGGAACAAAAAGTCTCCCTAGCAGTCTTTATGTTAAAAATTGAAGTAGAATACTGGTGGCAACTTAAGGAGGAAGTCCTACCTACCCCTACCACTTGGGAAGTTTTCATGGATGCATTCTTTGATAACTTTTTTCTACCCTATATCTGAGAGAAGAATGAGGAGGAATTTCAGGACCTTCGTCAAGGAAATCTGATGATTGCCCAATACGCAGCCAGATTTGTCCAACTATCTAGGTTTACCCCTCTAATGGTCACCCCAAAAATTCATAAAGCCTTCGTGCCGATATCTATGACTGGGTTGCGATGCTAAGAGCTAACTCGTATGTAGAGGTGCTAGAACATGCCCAATTGGCCGAAGACCTCATCTCAGCTAGTTGACAATGCATTGCCCGAGTCCATACCCAACAACAATAACCCCAACAACCAAGAAGAAGATTTCCCAATTCAGTAAGTAGACACCTCGATGAAGAAACCCAAGTTGCCCTTCCCCCTACCCTACCTCCACCTACTAGACATCCTGCCCGACCTTCCCAACCATGTCAGCATTGTGGTTGCTCGCATGGTGATCTACCATGTCGATGTATCAATCATGCCTACTATCAGTAAAGAAGCACCCAGTATTTTATAAATGATTGCCTTTGGCAGCCGAAGGACGTGGCCAGACTTGTAGCGCAGGGTTATGTGTACCACCTAGATGAACTTGGTGCCCTTCCCACTCCTATCCTTATCTAGGGTATGTTTTCTATTTATAATACTTCTACCAAAGCTCTAATCAATAAGGTGCTACTCACTCTTTTATCTCCTGTGCATTTGCTTCTAAATTCTTTAAAAGAAATACTAACTGTAGAGACTCCCTCTAGGGAATTACTAGAAGCTCAGTGTATATATAAAAATTATAAGATAAAAACTTCAAAAATAGAAGTATTTGTAGACTTAATGCTCTTAGATTTATCAGGGTTTGACGGTATTCTAGGAATGGATTGGTTAGAAAAATATAGAGCAATTATTGATTGTGAAAACAAAGTTGTAACATTGCAATTTTTCGAAAAAGAAATAAAAATCTATTTTTTATTATTTTGTCCTAACAATTGAATAACTAGGAATATGGACGTTGATCCTACTGTGTAATCCATTTTTATTGTTTACAACTTTCCAAAAGTTTTTCCCGTTGAACTACTTAGTCTACCTCCCTTTAGAGAGGTAGAATTTTCTATCAAAATACTACCTGGAATCCAACCAATTTCAAAACTTGCCTATCACGTGAGTCGTGTTTAGATCGCATAACTAAAAAACCAGCTTTCTAGGCAACTTGGCCAGAAGTTTATTTGTCCTAGTCACTCCCCTTGGAGCGCTCTAGTATTATTTGTGAAAAAGAATGATGGCTCCCTCAGACTTTGCGTGGACTACTGAGAACTCAACTGAGTAATAGTAAAGAGTAAATATCCCCTACCTCGAATCGACAACCTTTTCGGCCAATTGCGAGGAGCCACAGTTTTCTCCAAGATTGATCTCATATCGGGATACTACCAGTTGAGAGTCAAGAAAGAAGATATTTCAAAGACTACCCTTCAGTGTAGATACAGTATGGACGAGTTTAAGTTGATGTCATTCAGGTTAACTAATGCCCCTGCTTCCTTCATGGATCTCATGAACAAAATTTTACGACATGCACTAGATCAGTGCGTCATCGTGTTCATTGCTGACATTCTAGTGTACTCTAAGAGCCAGGAAAAACATGCAGTTCACCTATCTGAAGTACTAGGGACACTTCGTCAAAACTAGTTATTTGCTAAACTTAGCAAATGTTCCTTCTGGTTGGATCAAGTTTCCTTTCTCAGTTATGTCATTTTGAGTGAAGGACCTTTTGTGGATCCAACTAAGGTTGAAACAATGATCAACTAGAATCCGCCCACCAATGTAGCAGAGGTACGTAGTTTTCTTAGCTTGGTAGGTTACTATCGGTAATTCATCGATGGATTTTCTAAGATTGTTGCTTCGTTGACTCGACTCACTCGAAAGGGCGTACTGTTTGTTTGCAATTACGAATGTGGTGAAAGCTTTATGAAATTAAAGCATCGTCTTATCTCTACTCCGGTGTTGATCCTCCCTGACAACACTAGAAGATTTCAGGTCTATTATGATGCATCTTATATTGGCTTGGGATGCATTTTAATGCAGCATAGTAGAGTGGTTGTTTATGGATCCAGACAGTTGAAACTCTATAAGCAGAACTACACTGCTCATGATCTGGAGTTGGCAACCATTATCTTTGCCTTGAAGATATGGCATCATTACCTGTTTGGTCAAACCTTTGAGATTTACACTGACCACAAAAGCTTGAAGTACATCTTCTCACAAAGGGAGTTGAACATGAAACAGAGACACTGGATGGATCTCCTAAAGAACTACGACTACAAGATCATCTACCATCCTGGTAGAGAAAATATAATCATTGATGCACTGAGTCGAAAGGAGTCTGTAGTGTTGGCCCAAACCATGGCCTCTAGTTGGAAGTTAGTAGATGTTATTCAGTCACTCTACCTCAGCTACTATGGCAATTGTACCTATCTCGCTCATATCCGAGCCTTGCATGATTTTTTCATGAAGATTTGGGAAGCTTAGTCCACAGATCAGGAAATTACCAAAAATTTGATTAAGCACCCTGCTGACGAGTTTCCTTATTTCAGACTCTTAGATGATGGGTTGTTTAAATTTTGGGACTGAATTTCAGTTCCTATCACTGTCAAAATGGATGTTCTCAGGACTGCCCATGCCTCCAAACTATTCATCCATCCCAGGGATACCAAGATGTACCATGACCTGAAGTGCCAATACTGGTAGTCAGGAATGAAGAAGGACATTGTTGATTATGTCTCTTTATGCCTTACTTGCTAGAGGATTGAGGTAGAACATTAGAGACCCGATGATTTATTACAGGGCCTCCCAATTCTAGAATAGAAGTGGGAGCATGTAACTATGGATTTTGTCACCAGACTACCTAGGACCTATTCTAGTCGTAATGTTATTTTGGTCATCGTTGACATATTAACCAAGACCCCCCATTTTTTACCCATCAGGAACACTAACTCCACCAGTAAATTAGGCTGCCTTTATGTCGATTAAATTGTTCGACTCCATGATGTTCCCTCATCCATTATATCATATCAAGATTCTCGATTCACCTCCCACTTTTGGGATAGCTTTCAAAAAACTCTTAGGTATGGATTGTATTTCAGCACCCTTATCTCCCCAAACTTATGGTCAGTCAGAACGTACTATCCAGACGTCGGAAGACATGTTGTGTACTTGTGTCCTTAACTTTGGTGATAACTGGTATGAGTATCTTCTCCTGTGTGAATTTGCTTATAATAATAGTTATCATTCCGGCATCAGCATGGCTCCATATGAAGCCCTGTACGATAGGCCCTGTCGTTCTCCCACTTGTTGGAGTGAAGTTGGAAACCAGCGTCATTTGGGACCAGACTTCGTCCAGGAGACTATTGAGAAGGTCGCAATCATCCATAGGAACTTGGTTACCACCCAGAGTCGCCAGAAGAGTTATGCTAATAATTTTAGGAGACCCCTGAAATCCGCCGTTGGAGACCAAGTCTTCCTTAAGGTTTTATCCTACAAGGAAAAAATGTTGTTCAGGAAAAAAAAAATTTTGAACCCCTGTTATGTGGGACCTTATCAGATCTGGAGCGTGTTGGACCCGTGGCGTACCGCCTTACTTTACCTCTAGAGCTTGCAAGTCTACATGATGTTTTCCACATCTCCATGCTCAAAAGGTACCACTTTGACCCTTTCATATCATTCCTCACGACAAGACGTAGGTACAAGACAATATGACCTACGAAAAACTCCCCATGAAAATTCTTGATTCGAGCGATAAAGTTTTACACAACAAGACGATCCCCATGGTGAAGGTGCAATGACAACACCATACTCCAAAAGAAGCAACGTGAGAGCTAGAAAGCGAGATGAGGGAAAAGTTTCCAGACCTATTCGAGACAAATTTGGGGGACCAAATTTTTTAAAGTGGGGGAAATGTAACGCCCCGCTCACTACTACACTAAATTGTATTTGGAGAATTCCTATTTATTCGGGCTTTAAGGTCACCTCAACTAATTTAATTTTATTTCGCAGTCTTATACTGTAATTCGTAATTTCAATCTTATGTCGGTTTTGTTATTTTATTTTAATTTAATATTTTTATCTGTTATTATTTTTATTTGATTTATTATTATTTTATTTTATTTTGATTTATTATTTTTATTATTATCAATTTTAAAATAATTAATTCTTAGAAGAAAATTGAAAAAGGAAGAAAAATCACGTGGGAAAACACCCTGGGAGTGGGTTGCCCGCGCGAGGCACGGAGTAAGTCCTGCACGCGCGGACAGGGCCAGGTGTCGCACATTATACGCGCGCTGTTTGCGCAGATAGACCTGTGCAGAGAGGCTTGTGCACGTTGTTTGTGCAGCAAGCTTGTGTGGATGCCTCCTGCATGCCTAGTGTGCGCAGGCTAGCTCTTGCGCACGGCAGGGTAGCCTGACGCCTGCAAGTTAGGCCTGTAGTGCGTACTGTCCGGGTAAGGCGCAGTGTCGCCTTGGGCAGTGTGTCGCTGCCCTCCTTGGGTAGTGTTCCACCGCTTGGGTGTGCTGCCGTTAGTAGAGAAAAATTTTCCTCCGGTTTTCGTGTTGTGTCAAATCATCATTTTCCATTCAACACTCTCTCTTTTCATTGGATTTTGCCTCTTGGCACAAATCTGACAGTCCATATTTTTTATAAATAGAGACCCTTCCTCCCATTTTCTCATTACTTCCATTCCTTTCTTCCACCTTCCAAGAGTTTAGAGAGAGAGAGAGAGGGAGCAGAAGAAGAACGGTGTAGAAAAACTTTGAGGTTTCGGTAAAGAATTTAGTATTTTTTTAAACATCTTAAGGAGTATTTTTTAGAAAAATTAAAATAAAGTATATGTGATTTTGTGTAGTTTGCATGTTCTATATTTAATAGTACTAATAAAGTGAATTGTTCTTGATTTCAAACATGCTATGCGATTTATAGACACTTGATGATTTGCATGTAAATAAAATAACATGAAGCCGGAGATGTTATCTGGAAAATAAAAAAAAAAGAAAAAAAAAGTGGAATGAAGCCTGATTGGTCCGAAGTATGTATATATATGTATTGACATGCATAATGCATCAAGTGTCTCGTTAGACTTTTTATCTCTGAGGGGTATTTATTTTTCTTCTCTCCCATCTGTTCTGCAAAGACGTGAGATGACCACTCTCTATGGATGACACATACCCTCTGACGATAGTGATGATGCAAATATCTATTAGGGGTCACCTTTGGCTAAGTACTGTTGTGGTTATAGAATATCTAATAGGACCATTATGGTCAGTACGTCCGTGATCATAGTAATACCATGGTTTAACAACCCAAAAATGTGCCTGAGCAAATTGCTACTATCTGTATCTAATATGATCATTCCACATGGGTAGTCAAAAATCTGTATATGCCCTTAAAGATGGAAGTCGGAATGACTTTGCAAAGCATGAAATGAAAATCTGAGCATTTCGCAATTTATTTAATTTTCTCTATTATTGAGTATGATATTTAATTCTGATTGATGTGACTATGACACGATGTTTACTTAATAAATAAAAATTATTTTCATAAGGTACGATAGGACTCCGACGTGATATAATGGTAAGTATTTATGAACAATTATTTTACCTTTTAAACCTTACGATGTTATTTAAATATTGTTTTCTTTACTGGGCATATGGAACTCACTTTTTCCATGCCCTCCCCCCAAATGAGGAAGATAGTGAGGAACCATCCGCTGACCTACCCCTTGAAGTCTATGAGGATCCTATTGATCCGCAAGCCTTGAGTGCATGATTGTTCCCACACTCTGATGAATCCAATAGCATAATGATAGAAGTGACCCTTTTTGTATTTTGATATTTCGTATTTTGTTGCTATTTCTGACCTCAATTATATATATGTGTAATTGGAACTCATATATTTTGTAAAGGATTCGTAATATTTTCTCTGTTGCATACAAATTTTGTCATACACTCGTAATATATTTCTGTATCTATACCCTCATGCCTTAATTAGCATTTGGGATGTCATAGACACTTCGTCAGAATTAACTGTTTGTTAAGCTCAGCAAATATTCCATTTGGTTGGATTGAGTCTCCTTCCTTGGCCATGTAATTTCGAGTGAAGGAGTTTCGTGGATCTGGACAAAGTTGAAATGATGATCAATTGGAACCCGCCCACTAATATAGATGAGGTACGTAGTTTTCTTGACTTGGCAGGTTATTACTGATGATTCATCAAAGGATTCTTTAAGATTACTGCTCCGTTTACTATCTCACTAGGAAGGGCGTACTTTTTATTTGGGATTATGAATGTGGTGAAAGCTTTATGGAATTCACGTATCGTCTCACCTCTGCTCCAGTGCTGAACCTTCCCAACAACACTGGAAGATTTTAAGTTTACTATGATGCATCTCACATTGATTTAAGATGCATTTTGATGTAGCATTGTAGAGTGGTTGTTTATGGATCTAGATAGTTGAAGCCCCATAGCGTAACTACCCTACTTACAACCTAGAATTAGCGGCCATAATCTTTGTCTTTAAGATATGGCATCATTACCTGTTTGGTTAGACCTCTGAATTTTACACTAACCACAAAAGTTTAAAGTATATTTTCTCGCAGAGGGAATTGAACATGAGACAGAGATATTGGATGGACCTCCTAAAGGACTATGATTGCAAGATCATTTACCAACCTGGTAGAGGAAATATAGTCGCAGATGCGCTGAGGTGGAAGAAGTCCACTGTGTTGGCCCAAACCATGGCCTCTAGTTGGAAACTAGTTAATGCTATGCAGGCACTTTGCCTCAACCATTATTGCAATGGTGTCTATCTTGCTTAGATATGAGTTTTGCCTGATCTTTTTATGAAGATTTGGGAAACTCAGTCCATAGACCAGGAAATCATCAAAAATTTGAGTAAGTTCACTTCTGATGAGTTTCTTGATTTCAGGCTTACCGATGATGGGTTGTGCAGATTCTGGGACCATATTTGGGTCCCTGTCGCTGTTAGGACAGATGTTCTCAAGGTTGCCTATGCCTTTAAACTATCCATCCACCCCAAGATTACCAAGATGTACCAAAATCTAAAGCGTCAATACTAGTAGTCGGGAATGAAGGACATTGTTGACTACGTTTCCCGATGCCTTACTTGCCAATGAGTTAAGGCGGAACACCAGAGACCCAGCAGTTTATTACAGGGCCTCCTGATTCCAAAATGAAAGTGGAAGCATGTAACAATGGATTTTTTCACCTGTCTACCCAGGACCTATTCTGACCGTAATGCCATATGGGTCATCGTTGACAGAGTAACCAAAACTATCCACTTCTTACCCATCAGAACCATTGACTCCACCAGCAAATTAGCCCACCTATATGCCAATGAAATTGTTCGACTCTATGGCGTTCCTTCATCTATTGTATCCGATTGAGATCCTCAATTCACCTCCCACTTTTAGGATAACTTCCAAGAAGCATTTGGGACTGGATTGTACTTCAACACTGCTTATCATCTTTAGACTGATGGTCAGTCTAAACACACTATCCAGACATTAGGAGACATGTTGCATGTTTGCATCCTCAACTTTGGTGATAACTGGTATGAGTATCTTCACCTGTGTGAATTTATTTATAGTAACCGTTATCATTCCAGCATCGGCATGGCTCCGTATGAAGCCCTGTACGGTAGACCCTACCGTTCTCTCACTTGTTGGAGCGAAGTCAAAAATCAGCGTTGTTTGGGACCTGACTTCATCCAAGAGACTATCGAGAAGATTGCTATCATTCGTAGGAAGTTGGCCACAGCCCAGAGTCACCAAAAAAGTTACACTAATAATTGTAAGTCTTCCTCAAGATTTTTTCCTACAAAGAAAAAATGTGATTTGGGAAAAGAGGGAAGTTGAGCCCCCATTATGTGGGACCATTTCGGATCATGGAGAATGTTAGATGGTGTACCGCCTTACTCTACCCTAAGAGTTTGCGAGTCTACATGATATTTTCCATGTCTCCATGCTTAAAATATACCATCCTTACCCTTCTCACATCATTCCTTACGATGAGATGCGGGTGCAAGCTGATATAATGTACGAGGAACTCCCCGCAGAAATCTTTGATTGGACCGACAAGGTTTTACACAATAAGAGGATCCCCATAGTGAAAGTGCAGTGGTAGCACCACACTCCGGAAGAGGCGATGTGGGAGTTGGAGAGCGAGATGAGAGAGAAGTTCCCAAACTTATTCATAACAAATTTGGGGGACCAAATTTTCTAAGGTGGGGGGGGATGTAACACCCCACAAACCTTCATACTTAATTTGTGATTGGGAAACCCCTATTTATTCAAGCCCTAAGGCCACTTGAACTCTTTAAATTATTTCGTAGTTTTTAATATCGCATTTCATAAATTTAATTCATATTTTTATTTTATTTAAATTTATTCTAAAAATTTATATTTTTATTATTTTTGTCAATATTATTTTTTTATTTCTATTTTAAAAATAAATTTTCAGGAGAAAAGAGGGAAAACATGACGCGACGGAAAAGGATCCGCCCTTGCGGGAGCGAGGCCAGTCTGCACCCACGTCCTATTGCACATAGACTAGCACGGCGTTGTGTGCCCTGTACGCGTGCCGTCAGCGCAGTAGGCCTACGCGTAGCGTCCTGCCCGCTGTAGGCAATGCACTCAGCTGACTAACGAGGCATGCTGCTGCCTCAGGCAGTGCACGTTGCCTTAGGCAGTGTGCATCACTAGGGCAGCGTGTCATTGCCGTCTTGAGTGGTATGTCACCATCATTTGGGAGGTGTGCCTCTATTTTTTGCGCTGCCATCGCATCGCGTCACGTCACTCTTTTCCCATTAATTTTCTCTTTCATCATTAGATTTTAACACTTGGCACAAATCTAATGGTTCTTATTTTTTATAAATAGGGATCCCTCCCTCTCTATTTCCTCATCACTTCTATTTCATTCTTCCATCCTCCAAGAGCTTAGAGAAAAGGAGTGATCTAAAGAGCGAATGAGAGGAGAAGAAGAAGAAAGGTGTAGGAAAACTTCGACGTTTCGTTAAGGAATTTAATCTTTACTTTTAAACATCTTAAGGAGTATTTTTAGAGTCAAAATTTATGAAGCTTGAAATTATGATTTGTATGATTATCTTAAATGTCTTGATAAAGCATGCTATATGATCATATATGCACTTGATGATTTGCATGTAATTTTAAATAATATAATTTTTGTGATCAATTTCTGAAATGCGAAAAAATAGATTAAGTATGAAAAATATGAATCTGTATTGACATACATAATGCATCAAGTGTTTCGTTAGACTTTTTATCTCTGAGAGATTTATGTTTTTCCCCTCCCCCATCTGGTCTGGAAAGACATGAGATGACTGCTTCCTGTGGATGACGGTGTACCCTCTAACGAGAGTGGTGATGCAAATTATCTGTTTGGGGTCACCTTTTGCAAAGTATTGTCATGCCTATAGACTATCTAATAAACCTTGTAGCACACCGCCCATTATTGTGTTTAAACGAGTTAGAAACCCTATTTATTCAGGCCTTTGGCCACGTTAAACTTAATTAATTTACGTTGTTTAATAGTTATCGTAATTTTGGTTGCTTTTTTTATTTATTTAATTTTTATTTAATTTTATTTTAGTTAATCTTATTTTATTTAATTAATTTAATTTTAAGTCTAACTCATTTAAATTAAATATAAAAATTTAGAAGAAAATAAAAAAAGGATGAATCAGGAAGAAAATCCCACGGGAAAAATCACGTGGGGAATCAAGTTGTTCGTGCGGGTGCTGGGCATTGTGTCGTGCGCATGCGCACAAATTAGCCGCGAGACGTGTGCACAGGGTGCACGTCGCAGGGTCAGGACCTGCGGGACATTCGCGTGTCACCTCACGGGCGAACAGGCGCCGCACACTGTGCGTACGTCGTCTGTACAGCAGGCCTGCGAAGACAGGCTATGCCTGGGGCCTACGTGCAGCGCCTTGCGATCGGCGCCCAGTGCACCTAGGCCCTGTGCATACGGCATGAGGCCTGTGTGCCTGCAGGCTAGCCTGTAGTGCATTGGGTGGGCCACTGCCAGCTTGGGCAGTGCATTGTCGCTGCCTCGGGTGTCGCACCATAGCTACCGGTAGAGGAGGCCCTTCTCCTTCATTTTTCGTGTCGAACATCTTTTTCTCCTCTCTCTTCACTGGATTTTTCCACTTGACACGAATCCGAAAGTTCCAAAATTTTATAAATTGCCCTTCCCCTTCTTTTCCTCTCCACACTTCCATTCTTCCATTTTTCAAAGATTTAGAGAGAGAAAGAGAGATAGTAGTCTAGTGAGAGAAAAAGAGAAATAAATTATAACGGTGAAGGAGAAAATATCAAGGTTTCGATAAGAAATCTAGTATTTTTTTCGATGTCTTAAGGAGTATTTTTAGATAAATTAAATTAATAAGTCGAATTATTCTTATTTTCAAGCATGCTATGTGAATTGCGGACACTTGATGAATTTGCATGTAATAAATATAATATGTAATATGTAATAGTAAAAAGTATAAAAGAGAAGAAAAAGAGAAAAGTGGAATAAAGCCTGTATGGGCCGAAGTGTATCTGTATTGACATGCATACTACATTAAGTGTATCGTTAGGCTTTTTATCTCTAAAAGGTATCTGTTCCCCTTACCTTTCTGAGTATCTGTTTACCTCTTCCCTATCTGGTCTGCAAAGATGTAAGAGGACCGCTCCCAATGGATGACAGCATACCCTTTGACAAAGGCGGTATCGCACTCTTTGTAGGGGTCACTCGTAGCTAAGTAATGTCATAACTGTAGATATTTGTTAAGGCCACTATGGCTGGTACGACCGTAGTCATAGATCGTACCATGGTTTGGCCAGCCAAAAATGGGCCTAAGCAAATTGTTGTATCTGTATATGATATGTTCATTCCACTTGGGTAATTAAAAATCTCTATATGCCCTCAGTTATGGAAGTTGTAACGACTTCGCAAAGCATGATACGAAAATCTAAGCATTTCATGATTTATTTGATTTTCTCTATTATCTAGCATGATGTATGTCTGATTATCTGTATTAACATATTATTTTTCTTAACAAATAAATGGTTTTCCATAATGTGAGATAGCTAAACGAGGGGGTTAAGTGGTAAGTTAAAATAATTAACTTTTGAAATCTTACGATGTTAATTTATACTGTTTTTCTTACTGAGCATATGGAACTCACTCTTTCCATGCCCCCCAGATGAGGAAGAAAGTGAGAAACCGTAGCCTAACCTGCCCTTGGAAGTCTATGAGGATCCCGTGAATCCACCAGTCTGAGTGCATGACTGTTCTCGCACTCTAATGAGTCCAATAACATAGTGAAAAAAGTGGCCCTTATGTTTTGTTTTTTATTTTGCAGCCATTTCTGGCCTCAGTATATGTATGTATTGGAACTCATATGTATTTGTAAGGGATTTATAATAGTTTTTATTCCGCTGCATAAATATTTATCATGCACTCGTTATTCTGAATTTGTATCTGACACCCATTTGCCTTAATCAGCACTTGGGATATCACAAAACCACTGTAGTTGGCACGGTCGTGGTCATAAATCGTGTCATAGTTTGGCAAGCTGGAAATGTGTTGTTAGCAAATTACTGTTATATATCTGATCTGGTCATTCCACATGGATAGTTAGAAATCTGTATCTGCTATGAGTAGATGGAAGTCAGAATGATTTCGCGAATCATGACACAAAAATCTAAGCATATCATGATTTATTTGATTTTTTCTATTATCAGCATGATTGAATTGATTGTTATGACTATTACATGATAGATC
The DNA here is from genome assembly GCF_054855325.1 of Carica papaya. Lineage (NCBI taxonomy): Eukaryota > Viridiplantae > Streptophyta > Magnoliopsida > Brassicales > Caricaceae > Carica > Carica papaya. The sequence goes on along the minus strand of NC_142310.1, from coordinate 19,111,220 downwards.
TGATATTTTCATAAATAAATAAATTATTTTGATAAATTAAGAAAGGACCCTGATGTGACCCCTAATGGTAAGTGTTGATGACATAATTATTCACTTTTAAAATTCTATTATTTTATTTAAATACTATGTTCCTTACTGAGTACATAAAACTCACCCCTTTCTGTGCCCCCCCAGATGAGGAAGATAGTAAGGAACCGATCGCTGACCTACCCTTTTAAGTCTATGAGGATCCCATGGATCCACAAATCTTGAGTGCATGACTTATCTTGCACTCTAATGAGTCCACTCACATAGTGAAAGAAGTAGCCCATTTTGTATTTTAATATTTTATATTTTTTCGTCACTTCTGGCCTCAGTTATATATGTGTAATTAGAACTTATATATTTTAGTAAGAGATTTATAATGATTTGCTCTGCTGCATATAATTATTTATCATGCACTCGTAATTTCTTTCTGTATCTGGTATCCTTATGCCTTAATTAGCATTTAGAATGTCACAGAAGGATGCAAAAATTAGCAAAAGCTAATTCTTAAAGAAAACTCAAAACTTTAATTTTATTGATAAATTAAATTGTGATTACAGCTTGAACTTAAGCCTTTATCTAGGCTTTTATTAACTACTTCTAATTGAAATAGGATTTATAATTCTTATCTAAAATCTAGAACCTATTTTAATTAGAAAATAAATACATAAATATTAAAGTAATTAAACTTTATCCTAAACTTAATTTAAATAGTTAAAATAAACTAATTCTAAATCGAATAGAAATCAAAATAATAATTAAAGACATAAAAGGCCTTCCATATAACTAATCTTGCACTCCTTCTCAGTTTAGGCCTCTTTTTTGTAGTCGGCTTCTAAGTCTTCTTCCTTTAATGGTTTTTCTTGAGTTATTCAACTAGACTTGCTGGAAAACAAAGAAATTGGTGTTGGAAAGTGAATGAGGCAATCGGCTTTGAAGTCTTCTTCTTGGCTAATTATGGAAGGACCTTGGACTCCTTCTTCGAGTTGAATTCCTTCACTCTTTTCTTGAGTGTTCTTCTCCATATTGAATTCTGAAATTTCTAACAAAGATTCCTCCATGGATATATAGAATTCTTCTTGTTTTTGGATTCCTAATGTGTGTAGGAGAGTGGTCTCCTTATGGAAATCAAAGTCCCCATCTTTTTTTCCTTCTCTTCCAAGATGTTTGAACTCATCTAGACTTGGAAATTCTTTGGCCAATTATTTCAAGGAGTCTTCTTCTTCCCTTTTCTTCTTGGAACCAAATTGCTCACTCTCCTCCTCCTCATCGGATTCATAGACAACAAACCACCTTTTGTAGCTAAGCCATTTTTCCTTTAATGGCTTTTGGTTTTGGTCGACGGGTGCAATAACCATTCTTGACTGGTTCTTTTTTGCCCTTTTTGGTGGGGACCAAGCTCCATCTTAAGCCTTCAAGATGGACCATGAGCTTAAAGCCCATTCTTCCTCTTGGGTTGGGCTTTTTAAGCCCATTTTGGACTAGCTCTTGGTGGTTCGATCCACGGGCCTCCGGGTTCTTGTCTTGGGCTTGTGGCCCCACTCTATTGTATCTTCACGGGCCTCTTCTTATGCCGTGTGTGTGGGTTTGGCTTTGAGAAGGCTCAGCCCACTTGATCACAAGCCCACAAAGTCACAAGCATGGGCTTGGGCGTGAACAACATGTGCCCTCTTTGTGGGTTGTCTTATTGGTAAATTCATGGGTTTGCAGGTATCTGGCTTACGGGTCGGCCACTTCTAACTGGGAATCATAGTTATCTGATATCAAGTCAAAAAGTGAAGAGATAAGAAATATGCACAAATGAAAACAAAAGCATGATATGAAATACGAATAAGATTTAGTATAATGAAAAAGACTAGGATGGGTGTTTGCATATTGATTATGTTACAGTGTATTTTCCTTTTCAACATTTTGTGTGATATTTTATTTAAATTAAAATTGCATTATGTTTTATATATTTTTGCATAAATGTATTTATGTAATCCTAGTATAGAATCTTATTTCTTACTGAGCTCGTGAAGCTCACCCCAATTCACACCTCTTTCAGATTAGAGAAGATGAGAAACAAGTCCAAGATTAATAGGAGTTAGTGAAGTAGACCATTTCGCTATGGGCCCATAACCCATAAGTCTCAAGATTGATAGGAGAAAAACATATTAATTTCCATTTTATATTTGTAATTAATTGTGGTGCCTCATGTATTTATGGCTTGTATTTGTTATTTCTGTTGTGATGTGAACTCACCTAGCATATTAATTGTCTATGGGCCTATAACTCACGAGTCTCAAGATCGATAGGAAAAAACCATATTAGTTTCAATTTTAAATTCATAACTAATTTTGGTGCCTCATGTATATATGGCTTGTATTTGTTATTTCTGTTATAATGTGAACTCACCTAGCAAATGAACTACTTTGAACACGTACTATAGCCGTAAATTCAGATATTGTCCCACAAAGACTAATATAACAAATACTAGAATCTCAATTGACTAATATTATCTGGCTAACGATTAAGGGAATGAATATATAAATTAATGCTTGACTAAGAAACTAATGAATTAAAGCTGATTAACAATCGAGATATAATAACTGTTAAGATCTTAAATACACCCAATTTTTAACTAGAAGTTTTGTTATTTCAATATATAACAAGAAACTTTCACCCAGTTTTATTAAATCATATAGTTATCTCTGTCTCAAGATCAATTACCCTACCTAATTCATAATAACACACATATCTCTATGGATTAGTATGAATTAGTGCATTAACATTCAATCATCAAATACATAGATCATGGCAAGTATCTCTACTCATATTCAATCTATTTTGCTAACTTGATATTATAATGAATAATCAATTTCTCAATTCAATCATTCATTATAAGTCAATAAACAAGTGATCAATCTATTTATGCATTAAGCCATAAGATAACACATAAGAATTGGAGAAAAAGAACTTTGATAGATTAAATAATGAAATAACAAAGTATCCTTTAGGGTTTTATCAAAGATCCCAATAAAAGAGTTTAGTTACTCATCCTTAAAAAAAAGTGCAAGAAACAAATCTAAAGAAAACATAAAATAACTCATAAAATGATTGAAAATAAACCCTAGAGAAAAAGCTCTGGCTGTCTACAGTCATTTTCCTTCTTTTTTTTTGTTCTCCCCCAATTCCTAGATAACCCTCTTATAACTAGTTTAAAACCTAATTAATTACAAAGTCCAAATCTAGTCTGGCATGTCCCACGGCCATGTTTTCCTCAGAATCACCTCAATTTCTAGCTTTTGGACACAACACGACCGTGTTTCTTTCACAAAAAGAAGCAAAAGTATTTTTCTAATAACACACAGGCGTGCACTTATGGCCGTGTCTTAGCCCAGTATAAGGCACATGATCGTATCTTCAGTCATATGGCTATGTCTCACTCCTCAGAAGAAGAAGAAATGTTAGCTTCTTCTTAACACATTGTCGTGTGTTATGGCCATGTTTCCCATATCTTTGTTTTTCAACCCTTTTTCACCCAATTCTTACTTCAGTCTACTCAATTAGCTTTGAAGTCCCAAAATCATTCCTAAAAAGTGTCAATAACAATTCAACAGCATATGCGGAAAACATTAATCAAAATTAGTTCAAATGAAATAGGAAATATAACACCCCAAAACCTTCACACTTAGTTGTTGTGTAAAACCTCTATTTATTCGGGCCTTAAGACCATTGACTATTCAAATTATGTTTTTAGTTCTCGTATTATTTTGGGTTTTCATTTATTTATTTTTATTTTTACTTCAAAATTTTTATATTTTGTTTACTTTATGAAAATATTACGAGAATTTTTAATTCTTGGTAAAACAGAGGAGAAATGGTGGAGAAAACCCGCAAAAAGGCTGTAGGAAATTTTTACCGCCTACACGGGTCTAGTGCGTGACCAATCAGACGTGTACCTGCAGCACGTCCCATCTGCACAGGGTGCTAGGCGTGCAGTCTGTGTGCGCGTCACACCATGCGTAGACAACGCGTAGCTCCATGCAACAAGCTTTTGCAACAGGCGCCCCTTGGGGGGTGTATGCCACCCCATGGAGGGCATGCATCGTCGTTAAGCCAGCAAGCCATTGATGTTTGGGAGGCATGCGCCATCCCTCAACTAGTGTGCCTTCAGTTGCTGTGCCACTATCGCGTCGTCGTTGTCTTGTCACTCATCTATCAGACGTCACATCGTGTTAGTCACTTTTTTTCTCCTTCTCTCTTCATGGATTTGCACCACTTGGTAAAAATCCAACAGTTTCCTTTTTCTATAAATAGGGACCCTTCCCCACCACTCCTTCATCACTTCATCTTCATTCTTCCATTCACCAAAATAATTCTAGAGAGAGAGAAAAGGAAGGAATAGAAGAAAGAATAGCATAGGAAAAGATTCAAGCTTCATTAGGAAAACTTTGTTTTTATTTGTACGTTCTTAACAGTATTTTTAGATTAATAAATGGAATATTGCATGAATATGTATGGCTTGTTACATGTTTTAATTATTGTTATGTCTTTAATATATTTACATGTTTATTGCTTGATATTGCATGTTTGTATCGCTCTAACAAGTAAATAAGTAAATGAAATGAATATTATGGCATAATAAGAGATGACACAAGAAGTATGATAATATTTACAGAACATATGGAATGAATATTAAAGTTCGCATGCATAGTATTTAAACTAATATAATCCGTTAGGCTTTTTATGTCTGAAGGGTTTTATTGCTCCCCCATCTAGTATGAAAATACGTAAGATGACCACTCACTGTGGATAACAGCGTACCCTCTGACGAGAGTGGTGACACAATATAATTATAGGAGTTATCTTGGTGACATACGATCGTGATCATTGTTTACATGTAGGACCACTGTGGTTGGCATGGTCGTTGTCATAGAACGTGTCATGGTTTGGCAAGTCATAAATATGTTGTGGTTTAGCAAGCTGCAATGCTGAAAATGATGTGAAAAGAAATTGTCATTTCTACAGTGTTAGTCAAAAATCCATATTGCCCTCAGTAGATAGAAGTTGGAATGGCTTCGTACGAAAAATAAGTAAAAGATGAAAAGAAAGCATTATATAATATGATTTCTTTGATTTTCTCTATTTTATACATGACATGATTATATGTTTGATGTGATCGAGTTGATGTTGATACTTTTCCATATAAAATAAAATATTTTCTTTATTATTAAAATGAACCCACATGCACGTTCTTCAATGGTAAGCACATAAAGTATTATTTCTAAGTTTAATTACTTTTAAAATATTAGCAATAACAATTAAATACTATTTTTCTTACTGATTATACGGAACTCACCCCTTTCCATGCCTCCTTAGATGAGAACGATAGTGAATAACTACTTGCTAACTTGCCCACTGAAGCCTTCGAAGACCCTGGATCCATTAACCGTTACGAGTGTATATTTTGTTTTGCACTATGATGAGTCCAACTTTTGAAGAGGCTTCTATTTACTTTTATTTTACCTCAGTATTTTAATATTTAGAACTCCAACTTATTTTGTAAGGGACTGTAATATATATTTTATTCTGCTGTGTATAATTATTTCAAATGCAATCATATATGTTTCTGTATCTGGCATCTGACACCTTTATATTTTAATTAGTATTTGGGATGTCACGGAAAAATATCTATAAAATTCAATTATATCAATTCCCCCACACTTGAATTTTTTCTTGGCCCTAAGCAATTTGAAATCCATTCCACAGCAAAACCAATAATGAAATCCTCCTCATCAAGATTATAGTATCTCAAGATAATGCAAAATAATATGTACGAAGGTACAATCATCTATGGAAAACAATTCAGCAACTTCAGGACATACACCCCATCTAATCCCATCTTATTCATATAAATTAAGTATCTAAAACATTCTATGAGTCATTCAATCATTCACAATATCCACACTTTATAACCCGAAACACAATCAAGCTCAATTGGCAAAAGAATATATATATATGCAACTTTATTTTTATTTATTTATTTAACACCTTTTTGCCTTTTCTAGAATGTCAGCCAACTTTTTTATGTGAATGCAAACATTTGTGATGTCAGCATCTAGTTACTCAGTTGGTCATACTTCTGAATTACTACTAGTTTTACTCTTGATCACTTACTATACGGTACGATCATTCCCATATGATCAATGGAGTATTTTATTTTGGTATTTATTATTATACGATATTTATTTATTTAACACCTTTTTGGCTTGGTCAGAATGTCAGTAATCTTTTTATGCAAATGCAAATATTTGTGATGCCAGCACCTGATTACTCAATCGGTCACACTTTCAAATGGCTACTAACCCTCCTTTTGATCACTTACTATATGGTACTATCATTCCCATGTGATCAGCAGAGTATTTTATTTTGGTGCTTATTATTATTTTATTTTTTTTATTTCGCATACATATATATCTAACTCTATACCAAAATACACCTTCTTATGTAAAAAACTATTCAGTTTAGCGAAAGAATAAATTTCACAGCTCAAAGGATGTTGAAGTTACTAAATTCTTAAAATTTAAATAAACTAAATAAGGTCAAATACTTTCATTGCTAAATTATTTGCACAAACAATCTTGTCACAGTGCATATAGATTTGATGCCATAATTATCATCATAGGTAGTCATGATACAACAGGACACGTCAAGATCAAACCATGGAACTTTATTAAGTTGAGAGGATAATAGCAAACATAAAGAATTAAAACCCCTCCCCCTCACTTAAATGTGACTATGTCCCCGTAGTTCACAAAATAGAAAAATAAAAGACAATGAAAACAAAAGAAACTAAAATTCCTTGAAACTTTGATGGAGTAGCATCCACTGCAGCCTTGGTGAAGTTTGTTAAAAACCTAGAAACATGATAACAAATACTAAAGGATAATTAAATAAACAAGTTAGTGGTAAAGGATAAAAGGGAACTAAGAGATATAAAATGCAAAGATAAACTAAAAAATAAAAAGAAAAAGAAAAGAAATGCAAAAGTATAACTAACTATCTAAAGGTGGGTATGGTGGGGGTTGAAATCCTATATGCTGAAAGTATGCCATCATATAATGCTCCATTCGCCTTTGGCATTCTTTAATTCTTCCTTATCCCACACTAAGCTACTCCAATCTCTCCTCTAGGTGGAACTCGAACTAGAACCTTCTCCTACATCGGCATGGGTTCATCGACCACTACATTCCCATCATCAAAACCCAAGTATTTCCTCTCATCTTAACCATTCCTATTCTTTGAGGACACGTTATGTCTAGGGGTTCCACGTCAGAAGCCTTGGTTAAGCTATGTGTTGCTTCATCAAAAACTCCTAAGTTCTCCGCTAGCTTTATGACATATGACCCAATAACTATAACACCTTTTTTCTTATGTGCAGTGTTCCTTATTTGATGAGCAAACCATGCACCCAAATTCATCTTTTCATTCCTCATCATGCATCATAAATAGAACAAGTTAGTTTTAGTAACTACCCCTATACTCTCCTTTCTACATGAAACACTACATGCAATGTACCTATGGAGATATTTGAAGGTATAGCTATGAAGAAGAATGCTTTTGGAGCTACTCGGGTTATAATGAAGATCTATATGACGAATCTCAGTCCAAAAGTGAGCTGGTATAAATGAAGTAGGAAAATCAACATAACTATTTCTATATGCAACACGATTCACATATTCAGAAGTATAAAAGCCACAATGCATTGCAAATACAAAAATAGGCATGCTAAAGTCCCTATTTATGAGATAAAATTGGATTGCATCCTTATTTTCTAAATCATCATCAAAAGGTACGAAAGTGGTTAAAAATTCATGGGTTAATTCCCTCTAGGATGGCCTACAGATATCCACAAGATGTTCCCATCCTACATTGGTAATTAACCCCATAATTTCACACCGCAAACCTAATTTTTCCAAATCAGAAAAGCAAATATACATATGGGGTTCAATTTTGTGCTTCTTTATGTATTGAAATCTTTCTTGATGTTCTTCATTGTTGAATGTAAGCATTCGATCAATCACCACCACGGGTGGTTTAGCAATACTCCTTTGGGCAGATATCTTCGATCATTTTCTGCTAGTAGACATTGTCCTACACTTAAAAAAATTGTTCAAAGTGGGGTATAATAGAACAATGAGCAATACAAAGCATACCCATAGTAATCATGTTATTACTTTTTAAAACAAATAAAAATTAGACTAATATTAAGTATTTTGCATTTAAGAACAATTCCTAAAGCACTTAATTGAATTAATCTAATTTTATCAATTAGTTTCATAATTTTAACATGATTAACAATGGTGAAAAACATCAAGCATAGGCATACATTATGTACAACAATACCCAATTTAGGTTCAAGAGCAATTATACAATTTAGAACACCAAATTTGAAATTCATGGCATAATTAGGACAAAATCAAACATAAATCACATACCCAAACAAAACCCATATCAATTCAACCAATAATTCACATCAAAATTACCCAAAACCCATAAGAATTTGAAATTGAAAATTAAACCGAGAATAAAAGAATAAACATGAGAAGGCGAAAAAGCTTATTTTATGATGTGAATTCCTTAATAAAGTGCAAGGAAATTGAGTGAGCTTTGAAAAAAAAAAGATTGGGGTTAGAGAGGGAGAATAGTGGAAAGGAGGAAAAAGAGGAAGGGGGAGTTTTAAACACAGGTCCAAAGGGGCCCGTGTTTTATTTTTCCCTTAAATAAATGCAACATGGTCATATTGTACTCCTACACAGTCATGTTGTGTTAAATGAACTTTGCAAAATGTCCCCTTTGACAAAATACAACACGATCGTGTGTCAAAACGACATGGTTGTGTCTTTGATTCAAAAATTACATAAACAACTATGGCTTAAGCCATGACTGTTGCTTGCTTGTGCAAGAAAAGCACAGGCGTGTGCACTTGACAGACGACCGTATCGAAGGTGCAGTGAGTTTTCATAAATGGTTGTGGCATAAGCCACACCCGTTTTCTCTGCTCTATGCAATATAACACGGGTGTGTATTTAGACACACAGTCATGTGATAATTACTGCATGTTTTGAAACTCTGTATTTCCTATCCTAAGTGAATGTAAACCTACTAGTTACCACTACTTCCTAAATTCCTAAAGTTTGAAGAAAAAATATCTGGGTTGCCTCCCAATCAATACTTGTTTTCTATCCTTAGCTTGACGTAACAAACATCTTCAAGAGTCAACAATATGGATAGTAATGGTCATAAGCTCATATCCCGCATTGTATGGCTTTAATCATTGACCGTTAACCTTAAAAGTACCTTTCTCCAGGTGAGTCACTTCAATTGTTCCACTTGGCCATATCTAAGCAATTATGAATCGTCCTAACCACCTTAATTTCAACTTACTTGGAAACAATCAAAGTTAAGAGTTGAAGAGTAGTACATGTTGTCCAACCTTGAATTTTTGCTACAATATGTGTTGATCATGCCACTTCTTTATCTGTTCCTTGTAGATCTTTGCATTCTCATATGCATTGAGATGTAACTTCTCTAGCTCATTGAGTTGGAGGGCCCGATGTTTACCTATATTTTTCAAATTAAAGTTTAGAAATTTCAATGCCCAATATGTTTAATGTTCTAACTCTACCAAGGAGTGACATGGCTTCCCAAAGAAAATCCTATATAGAGACATACTAATAGGAGTTTTAAATGCAATCCTATATACCTATAAAGCATCGTCAAGTTTCAATGTCCAATCTTTCCTAGTGTGTGTAACAGTTTTTTCAAGGATTTTTTTAATTCTCTATTCGAGATTTTCACTTGGCCACTAGTTTGAGGATGATAAGGTGTTGCTAATTTATGCTTCACACCATATTTAGTTAGAAACTATTCTAATTGTGTGTTGTAAAAATATGTACCCCATCACTAATTAAAGTTCTTGGTGTGCCAAACCTAGTGAAAATCTTTTTCAAGAACTTGCAAACTATCCTAGTATAATTAGTAAGAGAAGTTAAAGCTTCAACCCATTTATACACATAATCTACAACACCTATGATATATATTACCATAAGAACTGGGAAAGGGTCCCATGAAATTTATTCCCCATATATAAAAAATCCCACAAACAAATATGTTGCTTAAAAGTAACTCATGTTTTCTAGAAATATTACTTGTTATTTAGCATTCAACACATGATGAATATACCTGTGGGCATCTTTAAATACATTAAGCCAATAGAAACCTGATTAAAGCACCTTTACTGCAGTTCTTATGGCTCTAAAATGTCCTCCAGCTTCTTTACTGTGATAGAATTTGAATTGGAGAATCTCTCCAATGTCATAGTCAGGGATGCATCTCTTTATCACTTCATCTACACATATCTTATACAAGAATGGATTCTCCTAAAAGTAATTCTTAATATCATAAAAGAATTTCTTCCTTTTTATAAGAAAAATCACTTGGGATAATATTAGTAGCAAGGTAATTAGCAAAATTTGCATACCAAAGAGAGTTACTTACCTTAACCATGTATAGTTTCTCATCTGAAAAATTATCGTTGAATGCATCTTCATGAGTTGTTTTGTCTTCTAGATTCTCCAATCGAGAGAGATGGTCTACTGCCAAGTTTTTAACTCCCTTATTGTCTTTGATCTCCAAATTAAATTCTTGAAGAAATAGGATCCATCTAATCAATCTTGGTTTAAAAACTTGCTTAGCTAGGAGACGTCTCAATGCTGAGTGGTTTGCAAAAACAGTCATTTTAGATAAAATAAGATAAGATCTAAATTTATCAAAAATAAAGACAACGGCTAGCAACTCTTTTTTAGTTGTTGTGTAATTCTGTTGGGTGTCCCATTGGAGTCTTGCTAGCATATTAGATAGGTTGGACGTATTTGTTCTTTCATTGTTTGAAAATAGCTCCGTTTGCATAATCACTCACGTCACACATGATTTCAAAATTGAGATCCCAATTTGGTGCCACCATGATGAGTGCATTGATCAATTCTTCCTTGAGAGTCTCGAATGCCTCTCAGAAGTGGAAGGACACATCTTTCTATAAAAGGTTGGTTAATAGTCGTGCTATCTTAGAGAAGTCTTTTATGAATCGTCGATAAAATCCTGCATGTCTTAAAAAACTCATTATTACTTTGACTAAAACTAGCAACAGTAACTTCTCTATTACCTCTATATTTATCTTGTCCACTTCAATCCCCTTGTGTGACACCTTGTGACCCAAGACTATTCTTCCCTTACCATGAAATAACACTTCTCTTAATTGAGCACCAAATTGGTCTCCTCACATCTCTTTAATACCTTCTCAAGATTGTTCAAACATTCATCAAATGAGGTAACAAAAATAGAAAAATCATTCATGAATACCTCCATAGTTTTCTCCACCATATTAGCGAAGATTACGATCATGCATCTTCGAAAAAATTATTAGAGGATTGCATAAGGCAAAGTGCATCCTTCTATAGGTAAAAGTGCTATAAGGACATGTGAATGTGGTCTTCTCTTCATCCTTTGGTGCAATGGAAATATGAAAATAACCCAAGTATTGGATTAAAGAAATAGTGGTAAGCATAACTCAAAAGTCTCTCCAACATTTGATCAATGAAGGGAATTGGAAAATGATTTTTCCTTGTAGCATCATTAAGTTTCCACTAGTCAATGCATACATTCCAACCTATCACCGTTCTAGTGGGAACAAACTCATTATTCTCATTAAGAATTACCATTATTCCTCGTTTCTTTGGTACCACATGAACTGGGCTCACTATGGAGCTGTTCGAGATTGGATAGATGATTCCAGCATCAATAAGCCTGATCACCTCTATTTTTACCACCTCTTTCATCTTGGGATTTAACCTCCTTTGGGGCTGCACACAAGGCTTGTGTCTTTCCTCCATTATAATTTTATGAGTGCAAAAAGAGGGGTTTGTCCCCTTTATGTCAACAATCTTCCATGGTATGGCAGCTTTGTGATCTCTCAATATCCTCAGTAGCTTCTCCTTTTCTAGGTTTGATAACTCTGAAGAAATAATCACTGGTTACCTAGAATTAGGTGTGAGGGCAGCATTTTCAACTCCAACTTTGTTGGCTCCTTAGTTGATGGCTTGTCTTTTTCTTCACTAGAGCTACAAATCTCCTCAAATCTGAAGTTCTTTGGTGTATTAAACTGAGGTCTCGCTTCTAGCAAAACTACTTGCTTTTGAGTTCTTCATTCTTCATCACTCATTTCTCCATTCATCATACCTTGTTCCAATGCATCTTTAAAGTAATTTTTCTAAAAACACCTTGCACAACCAGATCAAGTGTATCAATCATGAAACAAGTATCATCTGAAGTGTCGTATAAAAAGTAATTTTCTCATCAAATACTGTAAGAGTCAATTTACTATCATGAATATCAATTAAAGCTTTAATAGTTGCTAGAAATGGTCTTCCAATGATAATTGGTATCTTAAAGTCCTCTTCCATATTTAAGATCACAAAGTCTACTGGAAATATAAACTTATCAACCTTAACTAGTACATCTTCTATTATTCCAACAATTTTGATAGACCTATCTATCAATTGCAAAGTAATCCTAGTAGGCTTAGGTTCTCCCAATCCTACCTTTTTGTAAATATTATATGGCATCAAATTAATGCTAGCTCCTAAATCACATAATGTTTTCAATTGAAAGATCACCTAAGTCACATAGAATAGTAAACTTACTTGGATCCTTCAACTTTTGTGGCACCTTGTATATAGAATAGTTGAGCATTCTTCGTTAACCATCACCATGGCCACGTCTTTCAACTTCCTCTTGTTAAAGAGAATCTTCTTTAAGAACTTTGCATATCTAGGCATCTATTTTAAAGCTTCAACCAAAGGAATGTTAATATGCAATTATTTAAAAATATCTAAAAACTTAACAAATTTCTTATCCAATTGTTATTGCTTCAATCTCCCCGAATATGGAATGCTGGAGTGTTCTCCTCCTCGATCAAGTAACTCATTCTCTTGATCTCTTTCCCATTTTTCATCTTTTTCTTTGTTGGGTTGCTCTCATCTGCTTATGTTCTCTTTCTTGGTTCCACTTCCATTAATTACTTTTCACTCCTCAATGTTATAGCATTCATATGCTCTCTTGGGTTGGTCTTTGTGTTGTTTGGCAAAGTTTCTTGGGTGTGCTCAAAAATCAATTTTACCAATTGCCCAATTTGGTTCTCTAGACCTTGATGGAGGCTTTATTACTTTGTAGTCTAGTGTCCACTATTGTCATGAATTTGGTGAGCATATCCTCCATGTTTGGCCTTCGTTCATTAGATTGCTGAGCTGGTGGAGCAGCTTGTTTTTGATTATTTTGGTTGCCCCATGAAAAATTAGGGCGATTCCTCCATCCAGGATTGTATGTATTATAATAAGGATTCCCTTGTTGTCTTGGAGTATTTCCAACATATTTCAGTTATTCAGCTTGTTGAGACAGACCCCCTTGTTGAACTTCAGAATTCTGAACTTGCACTGCTTGTACTATTGCCATACTCATGTTGTCTATCTTCTTAGTTGAGGTCTCAATTTGTGCAGATATAGTTGTATAGTTGTCAACACTATGCAAGCCTGCATTTTTTCTTAATGAAGATCTCTCCCTCTCCCATCGGTAATTATTATTCGCCATCTCCTCAATCAACTAATAGACCACCTTAAGTGTCTTATTATTCAATGTTCCTCCAACTACTGTATCAATCATGGTCTTAATGTTGGTGGCAAGACCATTGTAAAATGTTTATACTTGAAGCCACAAAGGTAGACCATGGTGAGGAACTCTACTTAGCAAATCCCTATAGTGATCCCAAGACTCATATAATGATTCTCCATCTATTTGTGCGAAGGTGATGATGTCATTCCTTAACCTAGCTATCTTTGAAGGTGGAAAGTACTTGGCTAAAGGTGTTGAGTCATCTCCTCCCACGTAGTGATGGAACCAGTCAGTAACAAATTCAACCAAACTTTAGCTTTATCCTTCAATGAGAAAAGGAAGAGCCTCAATGTGATTGCATCATTCCTCACTCTATTGTGCTTGAAAATGTCACAAATCTCCATAAAATTAGCAATGTGCTCATCAGGATCTTCAGTTCGGAACCAATAAAATTTTACACTCTGCTGAATCATCTGGATGATGGCTGGCTTAATCTCAAAGTTGTTAGCTATTACAGCTAGCCTTATGACACTTGATTCAATTCTACTAAGAGATAGAGTAGCATAATCAATTATTGTGCGCTCCTTTTGCTCCTTTTATTGGTCAACCATTGTTGTTGTTCCTCTTCTGAACAAATTTCTGACACGAAAAGGGAGTCATCTACTCCTTGTGTGTACTCTCAGTCTACGGCAAGTCCTCTCATTTTCTTAATATAAAATTAATAGTTCTTCGCTGCTTCTGGTCATGCACTGCACAATCAACTGCGAATAACTAGACCAAACAAAACAAATAAAGTAAAAATACCTAATTAATAATAATTAATCTATTCTACTATTGCTAGTATTAGTCCCTGGCAATGGCGCTAAAAAATTTTTGTGATGTGAACTCACCTAGCAAGTGCACTAGTTCGAACACATATTAAAGTGATGAATTCAGATATCATCCAATGAAGACTAATATAATAAATACTAGAATCTCACTGATTAATATTATTTGGCTAACAATTAAGAGAATGAATATAAACTAATACTTAACTAAGAAACCAATAAATTAAAATTGATTAATAATCAAGATATAATAACTGTTAAGATCTAATAATCCATCGTAAGTGCAACTGTAAATTTCCTTAGTTCAATCCATAATAAGAAACTTTCACTCAATTTTATTTAATCATGTAGTAATCTCTTTCTTAAGATCAATTACCCTACATAATTTATAATACACATATATTTCTTTGGATTAGTATGAATCAATGCATTAACATTCAATCATCAAATACATTAATCATGTCAAGTATCTCTACTCATATTCAATCTATTATGCTAACTTGATATTCTAATGCATAATCAATCTCCCAATTCAATCATTCATTATAAATCAATAAATAGGTGATCAATCTATTTATGTATTAAGGCACAATATAACACATAACAATTGGGGAAAAAGAACTTTTATAGATTAAATAATGAAATAACAAAGTATCACTTAGAGTTTCATTAAAGATCTCAATAAAAGAGTTTAACTCATCATCCTAAACAAAAGTGCAAGAATCAAATCTAAAGAAAAATATAAAATAACTCACAAAATGATTGAAAATAAAACCTAGAGAAAAAGCTCTTGCTGTCTACAGGCGTTTTCATTATTTTCTTTTCTTTTTATATTCCCCCAATTCCTTGATAACCCTCCAACTAAAGAGTTCAAAACCTAATTAACTACATAGTCAAAATTTGGTCTAGTATGTCCCACGACCATGTCAGATTGAAACACGACCTTGTCTTCCTCAGAATCACGTCAATTTTTAGCTTGTAGATATGAAACAATTGTGTCTCTTTCACTAAAAGAAGCAAAAGCCTTTTGTTGATAACACACAATCGTGCACTTCTAGTTGTATCTTAGCCCAATATAAAGGCACACGACCGTGTCTTCAATCACATGGTCATGTCTTACTCCTCCTCAGAAGCAGAAATGCTAGCTTCTTAACACATGGTCATGTGTTATGGCCATTTCTCTCATATCTTCATGTTTCAACCCTTTTTCGCCTAAATCTTGCTCCAATCCACTCCAATTTATTTCCAAGTCCCAAAATTATTCCTGAAAAGTGCCAAGAACAATTCAAAAATATATGCGGCAAAAATCAATCAAAATTAACTCAAATAAAATAAAAAAAATATGTATAAAATTCAATTATATCAATTCATTACAAGGGATGTATAATAAAATATAGTACCGCTACATGTAACTATATTTTTATTGGTTCCACTAATTAGAAATGGTGCGCAAATGTTCGTACCCACCAAAATTGAGGGTCAGACTATCACAGATAAGTCATTTTAAATCTCAATTAACTAGTTAAAAATGAGGTTTACTATCAAAAGGGGCTAGTTACTCTCATCGAAAGCACATTAGCTAACGCTCCCACATATTTTGTCTCTAACTACTGATGCGGAACCCCAAGACCCTTGCTTGAACCTTAGAACTCTTCAATCGGTTTAGAACAGAATTTAGATCACAAGTAAAAAAGGAATCAAATTTGTTCAATCACCGAAATGGTAGAAGTTAAAGAGAACCTAAAAAAGATAAATAATATCCCTTGAACCCAATCCAAATAAGCACCAATAACAATTGAAATAGGAAATCAAAATTTAAATACAAGTGAACAATTGTATTCCAAATCAACATTTTGTGCATAAAGTGAAAAGAAAGCCAAAACACTCTCAACTCAATTCTGAAATGTTTGATTACAACTCTTGATGTCCACAAAAAAGAGTTCTTTTGGTATTTATAGCCAAAGAAATCAATGATAAGTTACAATATAATAACTACAATTGTAACCCATAATAACTAGGTTAATTATGTGGTAATTACAATTGTAACTCCAATAATAACTAAGCTAATTATAGGCATGTAATTGTTATGTAACTCCTTGTAACTCCAATCTTCTTAACTAACACCACTAATTATTTGTGACACCATATAGTTATGAGCTCATTCTTGTAATGACACTAAGACAAGACTTAAGCCCAAAATGAGTTATACTTTAACTATACAAGCTTAATTAACTCAAACTAAAATAAAACAATCCAAAATACTTAAAACAACTCAACTAATCCAACCCATACACAAGTCTTATTCATCCATTATCAATAAGACTCAAATAAGCCAAAATTATCCCAAATCACTTAAATTCGATTAAAGTTACGAATTTGGACTGTTCAAAAAGCTCATATTTGAACTTTTCACAATTGGTCAGCCCATCATCCACATGTTTTTGAGTAAAAACTTGGAGCAACTCTTTAAGCTTCTTTTCCTTTGATCTTGTTACTGGTCTACTGAAACTTTCCAGGTTTGGAACTGTATTTGTGTTTACATCATTTGAAATTTTCTCCAAGTCACCTTCTGATGCTCTTTGAGTATCTTGAGTGTTTTTAGCCTTATTTGCATCATTCCCCCTGCCCTCAAAAGGATTCGTCCTCAAATCAATTCCTGCATCAATTTTAAATGGGGATAAATCAGATATATTAAATGTAGCCGAAACACTATACTTACCTGGTAGGTCCACTTTGTAGGTATTTTCATTGATTTTGTCTATGATTTGAAATTAACCATCCCCATGAACATCCAACTTAAATTTCCTTTTTGACGGAAATCGTTCCTTGTGCATATGAACCCACACCCAATCTCTGGGTTCAAATGAAATCTTGCGCCTTCCTTTATTGACATGGGATGCTACTTGTTCATTTTTCTTTTCAGTGTTCTACCTTGCTTTTTCATGAATTGCTTTAACCATTTTTGCTTTCTTATGTCCATCCAAATTAAAAATGTCACTTATAGGAATAGGCAACAAATCAAGTGGAGTTAAGGGATTAAAACTATACACAATTTCAAAAAGAGAAAGCTCAGTAGAAGAATATGTACTCTGATTATAAGCAAATTCAACAAATGGTAGCATATCTTTCCAAGTTTTAACATTCCTTCCAATTAAAGCACGTAATAATGTACCAAGTGTTCTATTTACTGCTTCAGTTTAACCATCCGTTTATGGATGTGAAGTAGTAGAAAATAAAAGTTTGGTCCCAAGTTTGGACCACAAAACTCACCAAAAGTGGCTTAAAAACTTAACATCCCTATTGGACACAATGGTTTTAGGAATGCGATGCATTCTAACAACTTCGCGAAAAAATAAATCTGCTACATGTGTGGCATCATCTGTTTTGTGACATGGTATAAAGTGTGCCATTTTGGAAAAACGATCAACAAGAACAAATATTGAGTCTCGGCCTTTTCTAGTCCTAGGCAAACCCAACAAAAAGTCTATAGAAATATCAACCTAAGAATGTGTAGGAATGGTTAATGGCGTATATAATCCATGTGGTTGAACTCTATACTTAGCTTGCCTACATGAGATGCACTGCGCACAAATTTTCTCAACATGTTTGCGCATATTAGGCCAAAAGAAATGTTCATGTAAAATGCTCAAAGTTTTGCCAATCCCAAAATGTCCCATTAAACCACCACTATGTGCTTCACGAACAAGCAACTCCCTAATAGAACTATTAGGCACACATAATTTTTCCTTTTTAAATAGAAAACCATCATGCCTATAAAAGTATTGAAATACCGCATGTTCACAAGCCACATAAACATTTGAAAAATCACTATCATGCACATACAATTCTTTGAAATGCTCAAATCCCAACAATTTTGTAGAAAGAGTAGAGATAAGACTGTACTTTCTTGAAAGCGCATCAACTACCACATTTTCTTTTCCTTGCTTATATTGGATCACATATGGGAAGGACTCTATGAATTCTACCCATTTTGTATGTTGTTTATTAAGCTTGCCTTGCCCTTTCAAATGCCTCAAAGATTCATGATCGGTGTGAATCACAAATTCTTTTGGCAACAAATAATGTTGCCATGTCTCTAATGCTCTTACCAAAGCATAAAACTCTTTGACATAGGTGGAATAATTCAATTGTGCACCATTGAGCTTCTCACTGAAGTAAGCAATGGATCTTTTATCATGCATAAGAACAGCACTTATCCCAAGCCTAGAGGCATCACATTCAATTTCAAAAGTTGAATCAAAATTAGGCAATCTTAATAAATGCGCATTACATAACTTTTCTTTCAGTAAGGAAAATGCATGTTCTTGTTCTTTTCCCCAAATAAACCCCTGATCTTTTTTCATGATTTCAGTTAAAGGGGCAGCAACGACACTAAAATCTTTTACAAATCTCCTATAAAAACTTGTCAAACCATGAAAACTACGCACCTCACTTACACTTTTAGGTGTCGGCCACTCTTGAATAGCCTTTACCTTTTCACTATCTACCTCGATTCCTTTTGCACTCACGACATATCCTAAGAAAATGATGCGATCAATGCAAAATGTACATTTTTTCATGTTAGCATATAGTTGAAATTTGCGCAATATGTCAAACACTTGCCTCAAATGCATGACATGCTCATCAATAGATTTGCTATACACAAGAATGTCATCGAAGTAGACAACCACAAACTTTCCAATAAATTCACGTAAAACATGGTTCATTAAATGCATGAAAGTACTTAGCGCATTAGTTAAGCCAAATGGCATAGCCAAACCACTCATATAACCCTTGTTTTGTTTTAAAATTAGTTTTCTATTCATCTCCTGGTTTCATTCTTATTTGGTGATAACCACTTTTAAGATCAATTTTAGAAAATACACAAGCACCATGCAACTCATCTAACATATCATCAAGTCGAGGTGGGTGTCGATATTTTACCGTTATTTTGTTGACGGCTCTACAATCAACACACATACGCCAACTACCATCTTTTTTGGGTACTAATAAGACAGGCACTGCACATGGACTTAAACTTTCTCGAATGTGCCCCTTTTGTAAAAGCTCATCCACTTGCCTTTGAAGCTCTTCAGTCTCCTCAGGATTGTTCTTATAGGCTGCTGGTCTATTGGTATGGCAGTCCCAGGAATGAAGTCAATTTGATGCTCAATCCCTCTCAAAGGTGGTAAACCTTGAGGTAGATCATCGGGAAAAACATCGCTAAATTCCTGCAAAATTTCAACCACAACACTTGGCAAAGAAGGGTCAAGTTCGTTAGTTGAGAAACAAACTTCCTTGTACATGAGTACAATAATTGGCTTGTTAGAAAATAAAGCTTTCCTCACATCTCTCATTTTAGCATAAAAGCTCATTTTCATTCCCTCATTCTTTTCTATGGTCGAATGCATCTCTCTTTCTTTTTCCTTTTGATCTTTATTTTTCCACTCTAATTTTCTCTCACTCTCTTTTCTTTTCTCTTTTTCTTTTTCTTTTCTTTTTCTCTCGGTCTCTCTTTGTGCGAATTCATCATGGGACTTTTCAAGTTGCATTTGGTCTTCAAAAACTTATTTAGGGGGTTAAAGGAAGAAGAGTATACTTTTTGCCCTCTTTTCCTACCATGTACCTATTGAGATACCCATCATACATCACTCTCCTATCCCATTGCTATGGTCTACCTAGCAAAATATGACTAGCTTGCATAGGAACTACATCACATATCACCTCATCACTATACTTTTCAATAGTAAAAGGCACCCTCACTTGCTTATTAACTCTCACCTCCCCACTATTGTTAAGCCATTGCAGCTTTATAAGGTTTAGGATGTTTTGTAGTTTCCAAACCCAGTTTATCAACAAATAAGGTACTAGCCAGATTTACACAACTACCCCCATCAATAATCATGCTACACAATTTTTCATTCACTAGACATCTAGAATGAAAAATGTTATCTCTTTGCAACTTAACCCCCTCATCATCATTCCTTACTTGCATATTCAAAACACATCTAGAAACTAACAATCTACCTTTCATAGGCGTTTCCCCATCACTACAATCCTCCAAAGGAGGCATTTCATCCTCCACATCATTCTCATCATCTATTTCAACACCATCACCACGCATCACCATTACCCTTTTATTTGGGCATTGAGATGCAATATGACCAAAACCCAAGCATCTGAAATACTTGATATCTCTATTCCTAGGAGTTTGGGAGTTAGAAATACCTTTTTTAATTATCATTAGCATTTTTTGGCTTGGTTTTGTCATCTCTTTTGAATTGGACAGTCTTGTTATCTCCCCTCTAATTTAGTCTCCAATTGGAATTTTGGGCCGAGTAAGTGTTGGCTTGCCTTGTGTTCCCCGTTTTCTTTAATTGTCTTTCAATCTTTATAGCCATGTGCACCATATCATAAATCTCCACATAATGTTGAAGCTCTACAATATTGGCTATGTCTTTGTTAAGGCCATTTAAGAACCTTGCCATAGTAGCTTCCCTATCCTCTTCAATATTAGCCCTTATCATGGCTATCTCCATCTCTTTGTAGTAGTCTTCTACACTCTTGTTCCCTTGTATAAGACCTTGTAATTTTTTATGTAAGTTCCTATAGTAGTGAGTAGGAACAAAGCGCCTTCTCATGATAGCCTTCATTTCGGCCCAAGTGGAAATAGATCTCTCTCCATTTCTCCTTTTACTTGTGATGAGTTGATCCCACCACACAATGGCATACTCTCCAAACTCCACAACTGCAAGCTTTATCTTTTTCTCCTCCGAATAATTGTGGCACTCAAAAATAAGCTCCACTTTGCACTCCCATTCAAGATAAGCATTCGGATCATTCTTGGCTAGAAACATTGGGAATTTCATTTTGATGTTCCCAGTGTTTTTATCAAGATCGTTTTGACCCCTACCATAATTTCGACCTTCATTGACCAAAGAAGCTTGGTCATCAAATTCTTCCTCCAGTTCCTCATCAAAAGGTGGTGTTGGAAGTCTTCTTGCCCCTGGATTGGTTTGGGAAGCTTCCCCTCTCATGGAATTTAACTCACGTTGTTGTTTCTCTAGTTTCTCATTCATGTTGCCAATAGCTAGTTGAATCCTCTCAAATTGTTGTTGCATTGCTTTGAGGATGAATTCTTGATCTTTTGATGTTCTTTCACTCCCTTGTGGCCCCATCTTCAAATCTGAAATTTTAATGACAAACAAAATAGATTGCAACCTCACAAATCACTCCCTCACGTGTTTACTCTCATAGTATGGGCACTCGTGTTTCACTCAATTTTGGCTTTTACCCTCTTTTGAGCTCACACTCTCTTGCTTTTTAATACTCAAGCAATCTTTTATAACTTTATACAAAATGGCCAATTCAAACAACAATTAATTATCACTATGTACTCAATTTTAATTAGAGATAACAAAGAACTCCTAAAGAAACAAGATAAACGAATTCAACTGTAAAAGCAAACTAGAACAATCTAACAACGAAGAGCGCACACTTTATATAGAAATAAGTGTATGATGATTTTTATGTTAATTAGGCAACAATGAATCAATATTATTATCTCAAGATGTAATAAGAAGCAAATGGGCAGAAATATTAAATGAAAATTAAGGATGCAAGAAAAAAAAATGGTGAATATGGAATTTAATGCATGAAACTTGTAATTCTCTAATAGAACCATAAATTATCACCAAAAATACTCAAATTAAGTGAAACAAACAATTTTGGATGAAAACAAACTCAATTGAGGTGAGTTGTTTCCAAACAGCCTCAAAAATTACACAAACAATCTCAACTAAACAAACAGCCTTGAAACGAATTTTCCTTTTAAATTTTAAATGTATTTGAATATTATATGAGATAAATAAAAGGAAAATAACTGCAGCTGTGTTAATTACACAAGGTAGAATATGTAGAAATGTGTTTTGCACAATTAAGCAAATTAGGCTAATCTATTTTTTTTTTTTTTGCTGAATGCAAATTTTGTCTCTTTTTTTTTTGTAAGAAATAATGAAAATAAAGACAACAAAATAAAGATAGACTAATTTACTTGGTGAACCAATGCTCTGATACCAAATGATGCTGAACCCGAAGACCCTTGCTTGAACCTTAGAACGCTTCAATCGGTTTAGAACGGAATTTAGATCACAAGTAAAAAAAGAATCAAATTTGTTCAATCACCCAAATGGTTGAAGTTAAAGAGAACCCAAGAAAGATAAATGATATCCCTTGAACCCAATTCAAATAAGCACCAATAACAATTCAAATAGAAAATCAAAATTGAAATACAAGTGATAACAATTATATTCCGAATCAACACCTTGTGCATAAAGTGAAAAGAAAGCTAAAACACTCTTAACTCAATTCTGAAATGTTTGATTACAACTCTTGATGTCCACAAAAAAGAGTTCATTTGGTATTTATAGCCAAAGAAATCAATGATAAGTTACAATACAATAACTACAATTGTAACTCCCACAATAACTAGGTTAATTATGTGATAATAATCATTGTAACTCCAACAATAACTAGGCTAATTATAGGCATGTAATTGTTATGTAACTCGTTGTAATTCCAATCTTCTTAACCAACACCACTAATTGTTTGTGGCACCATATAGTTATGGGCTCATTCTTGTAATGACACTAATACAAGACTTAAGTCCAAAATGAGTTATACTTAACTATATGGGCTTAATTAACTCAAACTAAAATAAAACAATCCAAAATACTTAAAACAACTCAATTAATCCAGCTCATACACAAGGCTTATTCATCCATTATCAATAAGACTCAAACAAGCCCAAATTATCCCAAAGCACTTAAATCCAATTAAAGTTATGAATTTGGACTGTTCAAAAAGCTCATATTTGAACTTTTCACAATTGGCCAGCCCATCATCCACATGTTTTTGAGTAAAAACTTGGAGCAACTCTTTAAGCTTCTTTGCCTTTGATCTTGTTACTGGTCCGCTGAAACTTTTCAGGTTTGGAATTGTATTTGTGTTTACATCATTTGAAATTTGCTCCAAGTCACCTTCTGATGCTCTTTGAGTATCTTGAGTGTTTTAGCCTTGTTTGCATCAACTACTATCCCTTCTAATGTAACCGAAAAATTGGAGAGGATCCAATATCGATTTTTATATGTTGACTTTGGTTAGACGAGAAAATATCATGTTGTGGTTTTGGGTTAAAGTTAGACAACCACTGTCGGATGGAGATTTGAGCTTAAGGTTACTAGTAGTCTTTAATAAAATGCTTTAAGGAAAGTGATCATGGAGATTTTTTAAGGAAGAGAAGAGTTCTTGGACGAAAGTGTTAATTACTAAATATGGTAAGGATAGAAGATTGATTTACACACTTCCTTAAAGGTCCTCATGGGGTTGACTTCTAAAAGAAAATTCTTTTAGATATAAAGGTCTTTCAAGAATGTGTTAAATAAAGAGTAGAATCAGGTGGCAAAGTGAGCTTTTAAAGAAATGAGTGGAAGGAAGGGCGTTGATTTTCATGATATTTTTGTTTTAACTCATTTAACGGAAACCACCATCAAAGAATCCTTGATAGACTCCATAGGAAGTGTGGAGGGGTCAGTTTTACTTATTGGAAATATAAATGACAAGGAGATTCATGAGTATTTGAGGTTGTTAAGGTGTTCAAAGAGATAAAAGTGTCCTAAGATTATAAAGAATAAACAGTATGGAAGTTGAATGGGTTGGGTATCTTACCAGCAAAATTGTTTTCTAAGCATTTGAACAGGAGGATGAGAAATCATGATGACTTTTCAGCCACCCTAATCTAAGAGGTTAGAGTAACTCCTGGGTGACCTTCTTTTCTTAGGAAGTTATAAGGGGAAAGCATTCTTACATAGACAAGTTAATTAAAAGAGAAAATATTTTAGTAAATGAGTATTATATGCGAAAGAGAAATGCAGAATCTGACAACCATATTTCTTCTGTGGTATTTGTATGCTCATTGGATTTGTTCTTTAGCCAATGGTTTTTTGGAAGTGGACTGGGTGATATATAGTTTAGTTAGGGAAGAGTTATAGCTTTAAGTGGCATCAAATGTGATAAGAAATTAAGGCTTATTCTTTAGTTATGTTTTTGTGTTATTTGGAAAGAGAAAAATGAAAGAGCTTTAAGACAGACAAAATCTAATATCTAATTTTGATGAATTTAAGGGTTTATGGTTCCAAACTCTAAGTTTTTTGCTAATAGGTCAATTGCTTTATGCTAAAAAGAATTCGGAGAATTCAATTGATATATTGATTGATTTGTACGTACTTTACATATGAGTTTGCATCCGCTTGCTGCTCTTAAATATATTATCATATTTTTACTTTGAAAAAAAAAGTATTTTTTATGTGATATAATATGCATGTTTATCTTGTATGTGACATAAATATGTATATGCATAGTTTTATAAAAAAAAATACAAGTTTTTGTTAAATGCAATTACTATAAAGGCACTACATTAGTTATTGGACTACAAGATCAACGCAATAATAATTGAATTATCAAGCAAATTGAATTGTTTAAAGCAAAAAAAAAGGAAATAATTTAATTAATTGAAGTAATCTTTTTTTAGAAATCAATGGATGGGCGTTAGATATCATTACGAAAGAATAATAACATTATAGACTTCATTTGATTAATTAGTGGACCCCGTAAGTCATTTTTTAAGCCTATATCTTCTCTTAAAGTCCATGTAAGAGTGGAAAATGTTGGAGAAGGCATACAATTAAAGCTTTTAACTTATTTTTCTCTATTCCAAAAAAAGCTAAGGTTTTCTCCCTAGGGAAAAGAAAAACCTCAATCACTGTACACAAGACTAAATTAAAAAAAAAAAATGCAGTAGTCTAGTCACAACTCTTCATTCCTTGGAGTTTAATTTAATTTGAAAGTTAAAAATAGAGGGGCATACAACCGAGTTACTCGCTAACTCGGTTTAGATTGAATAGATAAAAATTCATAATTAATAAATTATATAATGAGTGCAGGTATAAAGTTGTATAAACATTAAACTGGTGCAGGAGAAGTATCAATTTCAAATTTATCCGCACAACAACGGTCTCACCCTACCTCATTATTTATATACTAACAAAAATTTTAGTTTTATTTTTAATTCTAACAAATTAATCAAAATTTTATTGACCAATGTTGAATATTGTTATTTATAATGTTAATTTATATTTATTATTGAGCAGATTATACTTAAATATTATTTTAAATTATAATTTATTTTGATTAAAATTTAACATCTTTTAATTAAGTTTAAATTATTTATCTATATATTTTATAAAAAAATTTCAATTAAAAGAACTAACATGTGAGATGGACAACAGATAAAATAAATTTGTCTATCAAATGAATAAGGATACTTACTTCAAGTATGAAGTAGATATGAGTTTATATTTTTCCAAAAAATGCAAATATGAGCTTTAACATACTTGTCCATTACTCACTCTATGCTCATCTTTGCCTAAAGGTACTTCAAAAATTTTATTCTTTAATGTTGCTACTTGTACCAAGATGGATAAAAATTTGTGATAGAAATCTTCACTATGGAAAGTGCTTACTTGCTAGAACTTTTTTCTAGTTGGTATGGACTCTTTGTGGCAGAGGCAAGACAAATTTGATGCAGCAATCCATAAGCAAAGAGCTTGAATGCATCATAAATTGGAGGAAATTGCACCATAAAGCTTCATCAAATCGGTCCTATCATCTTTCAGTATGTGTCTATAATATATGTCTATTAAAAAGCATGGTTATTGGTTTAATTGGATCAACATTAATATAAGGGAAGTTACAACATGTTTACAAAAATTTTTTAAACCCATTATACTGTATATGAGGTATTTTTTGGAACTCTGCACTTCGCAGGATTTAACTTTTCTAGGTTCTTGTGAAGACTCTTTGTTCATAGTCATTTCTATACGTTATAGTTGTATGAAGTTATTTTTAAGCATTTATCAAACGTCGTACATATTTGGAAATATCTGAAATCATTTATGGATATTTTAAGGATAAAAACTTTTTTAATTTTCACATAACTCAAACATGAAAGTATTTCTAAGAATTCTAGATATCAAACATATTAACGGGCATTCAAATAAACTTGATATATTCAAGCACATTTTTGGTACATTTAAACAAGTATTATGGGAAATTTGATAATTATGCATATTATTAATTCAACTTTTCTTCCATCTGACCCCACATAAAAGCAATTAGGCGTCCAGTGTAATGAATGGACATGGAGGAAGAAATGCAATCCTCCATTTTCTTTTGTAGATAGATTATAAAAATATCCTCTTCACTTAAATATTGTAGTCAAAGATAATCTTGTTTAGAAAAATACTTCTTTGGTTAGCAATCTCATAATTATGTCCAAGGATTAGTTATACTATTTGTCTATAAGATGATTGTCTGATTAACATAAAGGATATTATATAATAAAATAAGTATACTTCTCTAGTTAAAATTAAAATTAAAATCAAAATCATACTTTTTGTAGATTACCATTTTCTCTCTCTCCGAAATATGAACTCCCACAGAAGGCCCACAGTTCTCCTTCATTTTTCCTTCCATCCAAAGCATTCCCCAAGTCCCAACCTCAAAAGTAATTACCGTGGTCAAAGAAGAAAACCTGGTAATGGCAAAAGAGGAGGAACTGCACGATGTTTTTTCCTTTCTTTTTGTAGACAATGTGGGACTTGTGCATTTTCCAATACAAGCTTTTCAGCTTTGCCAGATTGATTTTGAGTATATGTTCTGTATAAATTGATCTATTCCTTGCATAATCAAATTAGCCTTTCTTCTCTCCGAAGCTAACATGTAACTCTTTTTTCGAGAGGGTCGATATAAAAATAGATGTCTAAGCACTTGAGCACCAAGCAAAGAGAGCAACAATGGCATATGCCGATTGGGTTATACAAGTTGACAGAAAACTGGAGAATCTGGAAGAAGCCTCAGCAGAAACTGAGCGGTGGAGTAAGCGATCCATTTATAAGGTATCATCAAGCATCAGTGAACTGAACAAGAAAGCGTATAGGCCTCGAGTAGTGTCATTTGGACCTTACCATCATGGCAAAGATCATTTGAAGCCAATGGAGGATCACAAAGATCGGGCACTCCTGCACTTTCTCAAGAGATCTGGAAAACCTATTGGAGCTTTTATTGATGCTCTGGCTCAAGTGATTCAAGATTTAAAGGACGCCTATGACCCGCTGGATCAAGAATGGCAAGAGGATACCAATGGATTCCTGCAGCTGATGATTCTTGATGGATGCTTCATGATGGAAATCTTACGCACTGCTACTCATGCATTGGATGATTACGCTCCCAATGATCCAATCTTCAGCAATCATGGCAAGCTTTATATCTTGCCCTTTATCAAGCGAGATATGCTGATGCTTGAGAATCAGTTGCCACTACAGGTTCTTTACAAGCTAGTTGCTGTTGAAACCAACAATGCTAAGGTCAGTTCTATTACTCTAGTTATAAACTATATATTGCCAATCACAAAATCTAATTAATTGACGCCTACATAAATACATACATTATACTTATGTATGTATACATGCAGGACGAAGAGTTTGTGAACAAGCTTATTCTTAAGTTTTGCTCTCCCAGCACGCCAATCTCACCAATGGGAAAATGCTTGCATGTACTAGATGTCTACAGAAAGAGCCTCATTCTGGAGAAGCCTCATCGAAGATCACGTCGAGGCCGGAGATCCCCCAGTGTACCTCACGAAAGCGAGGACGACATTATCCCATCAGCCACTGAGCTTAATGAAGCTGGAATCCGGTTCAAGAAAAGCACAACTGTGAGCCTAAGGGATATCACATTCCGTGGTGGAGTCCTCAGACTCCCTCTCCTGATTGTGGATGATGCCACAGAGTCCATGTTTCTGAATCTGATTGCATTTGAAAATTTCCATGTTGGGGCGGGGCATGAGGTGACTTCCTATATTTTCTTCATGGATAACATTATAGACAATGAGCGAGATGTAGCCCTACTGTACTCCAGAGGGATTATTCAAAATGCCCTTGGAAGTGATAAAGAGGTTGCTAACCTGTTCAACTCACTGTCAAAAGACATTACGCTGGACCCAGAAAGTAGTCTCAACATCGTGCAAAAGAGAGTCAATACTTACTGCAAGAAGCCCTGCAACCAGTGGCGTGCTAATCTCATCCATACCTACTTCAGAAATCCATGGGCTATACTCTCTCTAATTGCAGCCATCTTCCTTTTTGCCCTCACCATTGCACAGACTATATACACCATATACCCTTACTACAATCCCAAATGAATTTCCAATCCCACTTCCTCCTGCTGGTATCATGTTTTGTTGTAACCTGCTTCACACATTTAACAGCTCCAATATTTTCATAACAAAATTACAATTTCAATGATAAGTTTATCGTTGTTCCTTTCCTCATCAGTCAGTGCAATAGCCCAATTTAGGCAAACAATGCTTGAAGCCTCTCTAATTTGAGATGATAAAATATTAAGCATGTGTTATTATGAATAGATAACTCAATAATACACTTCTCGTGTTATAACTACCTGTACAAGTAACAGCCATAATTTTCCAGATCCAGTTTCTCTGTGCATCTGGTAAATATAGAAGCTCCAACACTAAAAAGAGAGAGGGAGAGCGCAAAGGTATTTTTCCACCGATTACAAAGAAGACCTCAGCTCTCTAATAATAAGATTGACTACAACTAAACAAAGTTTTAAAGGCTGTCGGTAGTCTGTTTGGATAAGGATCTTGTAATGCAATCCCTTCATCTCCTTCCGATTCCAACTAAGCTAAGCTGAAGAGATGATGAAGTACAAATCATCAGAGAATCTCAAAGGCCAAAAGAGAACAACAGAAATTTGTAACACTGCAAAGCTTACAATATTATTCTGGGGCTGCCTCCAATAGAATCCATGCACTATGAGAGGTAAGATATTGCATGCTGCAAATATATAAATCATTAATGCATGCACGCCCATCCACTCCAATGCGAAACTTACGCGCCTATATCCGAACACATCAACCTGTAGAAAAGACCCGGAATTACCTTCTAGAAAATCAATAAACTCAAGCATACGAACATCTTACTTCTAACCTAAATAAATTCCAAATAATATATATTATATATAAATTTCAGGAGGAAATAAAAGCAAATGTTTGGCATAACAAACCAGAACATAAATTGCAGCAAAGAGAATGCCAGCAGCACCAGCAGTGACACACATATAACTGAATGAATAGAGAGCCTTGTTTAGACGCATTCCTACGACAAAGGAGCAAATAGGTCAAATGACACGGACTTAACTGGTAGTCTTTAAACCACCAAAAAACAAGAAAAACGTAAAGAAACAACTTACCAAAAATGTCCAAGCCAAGGCCGAAGACTAAGAGACAGGATGATAGGATCATCCACTGAAAAATTCTGTCCCTGTGATCCTGCAACAGGCACCATGAATCAAGCGTCACCAGAATAGACTGGAACTGGGGACCAAAATTCAAATGAGAAGAAAAAAGAAAATAAACTTTGACACATGGTAATTTTATCACCTTGAAATGGACAATGGTATGCCCATAATGCAAACCAATCAAGCAGGTAACAATGGCCATCACTGAACTACAAACATAACAGGAAATGACTACTTAGAAAAAAAAAATTAAAAAAAAAAACATTTACAGCTTCTCTTTTCAGATAGTTAAATTTGCCTACATAGAAGCACCAAAAAAAATAACAACAGACCAAGTTCTATTAGTTAAAAAGCATAGTTGCAAGGAATAGAATTCTCTTTTTCTTTTATCCCTAATACACTGCACATATTCCCCATTTTTGACAAGGAAAAAGAAAACAAACCTCAGAAGTCCTTCTGGATCAAAGGGTGCTTGACACCATGAAGGGGCGTCCGGAGGTAAAGGGCCAGAATCAGGCGAGTTAATACTGCATTCCTGCAAACAAGATGGAAAATTAATACTGAATACCCAAGAGTTAGTGAGAAAAGATGCTAAGGAATACAAATAAGCAACATAAACTAACTCTAGAAAGAGAGATACCTTGGTTCTTGCATATATTGGCCTTGCATATAAATGGTGAATGCCCAGTACTTTACGATCAATCATTCCTACAGCATTGCAAGCTGGTCCAGTGTCACTGCACACTCCACATTTTACCTTCAGATGAAATGATTAACACCAGGCCATTAGCCACCAAGCACATAATAGACTTACTCTGCAATTTTCAAAAAGTTGAAAGGAACTAAAAGGCCCGGGAGAGTAGGATGGCTCACTGAAAATATCTGTGGTGGTGCTGATGAAGGAGCTTCAACTGGAATCTGGTATTCCCAGTCAGGAACATACAAGCCATACAACAAGGATAGATATGTAGTTGTAAGCACAAAAGCTACAACCCTGGAAAATAGAGAAATAGGGATGGCAATCCATCAGATTAAGTGAATACAACAACAAAGAGAAATGTAAATTACGTTCTAGGACTTGCACAATCATCTAGTGACAGTACAAACATACATAAATAGAGGGAAAATTATAGTTCTACCCCTTGTATTTTGACCCTTCTCAAAAATAAAACCTTGTGATTGTTTTTGACAGTCAACAAACTTGAGGATTCATTATTAGACAACAAGTAATATGTTACTTTAGTAACCAATATGAGTCTCAAATAACTTTGATACTGTTTCTATTGGATATTCTTTTACAATCATCAATACATGAACAAAATTAGCTGTGATTACGGAGTTTTACAATCCTTTACAGACAAAAAACGATATCCATGATTGTTTATTAGAATGAAAAAGAAAAATGACAGACTTTTTTTAAGTTCCTCTGCGAAAAGATGAACCATAGTGCCATGCAAAACTTATGCACTCATTCGAATACGAAGTCATTCATTGTCTAACTATGAAACCTCAAGATAGTAAGCTGTAACAAAACAAAAGACAAGATTTTGTTTTGAAATGGGCCAAACCACAAAGGGGTAAAACTGTAATTTTTCCGTTAATATATTATGAAAAATGCAAAAACCTACAGTTATGGTCCTCCATAAGAAACATGACTGGATCTATAACCAGTGGTGACTGAAGTTTGCCAGGAAGTAAAAGCTACAAAGTTTGGCTTTCACTGCACCAAAACACAAGTAAACTATACATAAGTAATGACTATTCAGTCAACTATTCCATTCATAAGACCCACTAAGGATGCTCACAGCAACATCATACTGCATTTATTCATGAGAAAACCTTAATCCGCATTCCTTAATTGTTCACCATAACATATCCTATCCTAATCTTTTCAATCTCTAATGATTCAAACTATCTATTAGAACAACTACAAAAGAGTAACAGGAGTATAACATATATCCCCATCCTAACCTTTTCGATCTCTAATGATTCAGATTATCTCTTCAAACAAATACAAAAGAATAACAGGTATGTAACATTCATTCATTTATAGTACAAGTGTCAATGAAAATCTCGTAAAACTCACCAATGATATTGATATTTTCTCATCAAAGATAGATCTGAACCAACACGATCATCCCACTTCAGCCAAATCTCACACAAAGCAGCTACTAAATATGCTACTGCAATTCTCTGATGGAAAATAGCATCTGTTAGGCTTCTGTCTCTTAAACTTCTTTATTGATCGGTTAAGCTACATGCAAACAATATAGGGCATAAAATCCTGTAGTGGAAAATCTTCTCATGGATTATTTTTAGCAACGATAAAATTTTATCTACCTTAAATATCCAATTGAGAAAATATTAGCAAAAAAAAAAAGAGAAACCTAGCAAAGAAGGCACACCTGAAGTACACCCAACCATCTCATTTTTTCAATGTCGACTCCATAAGTTAAATTCTTGATACCATGGAAGAAACCTCCTGACAGAAGAAATTATAGGGATTTTTAACAAAATCACAAAGCCAAAATTTTAGCTCCAGTGTACTTTTATAAACCATGAATTTTTAAAAAAAATAATAATAAACCATGAAATATTTTAATTATTTTTCCATTTTAGCCTTCAGCTCTTGTTGAAATACTAAATGCTTAAAGTCAATTAATTATACATGATATGAACTTAAATATTATAGATCGCTACCTTGAAGAAAAAGGCCTAACAGTAGGAGCTTCAATGCCCGAAGTATAGCTTTTCTCGTTGCAGTTGATCTGCATGACACTTTCTGCAAGAATCAGAAAGAAAAGAACAAAAAAAGAGAAGTATCCAACATTAGGATATTATTGGTTCCCATAGCATTAGTGAAGTTCCAGCATTCCTTTGCATGAAAAACATCAGTGAATATGTCAACTAAAGAAACCAAAGTTTAGAGGGAAAAAAATAAAGTTCCCTATTTCCCTAGAATAATTACTTAATATTGGAACCGACTATAAAGGTGAGAGTGGGAAGAATGGATCCCTGAAGGCAATTGAATGTTAAGGGACAGGTACCTTGTATGCAAATGCCAGCGAAACACCAACAATGAAGAGGAAAAATGGCATGACAAAATCTGCAATGGTTAAACCATTCCATGGTGAATGATTGATGGCAGGTAGGATTCCTCCAATATCATCCACAACTATCATTAGCTGCATCAAAAAATTGTGTAAAAATATGGAGATAGAGCATTTTCATTAAAAGTAGATGACTAATATACTGTGGTATCATACAACTAATTAAAAGGAGAAAAACATAAAACTTTCTACTAAAATTATATGAAAGAATTAAGCTGGTTGACCAGTTACTTGAATATTTAATCTAATAGAAAAGAGTTCAATCCAATTATTTATATAGTTCAAACACCTGTCAGGCACAAGCCCACAAGT
Source organism: Carica papaya (assembly GCF_054855325.1). Lineage (NCBI taxonomy): Eukaryota > Viridiplantae > Streptophyta > Magnoliopsida > Brassicales > Caricaceae > Carica > Carica papaya. The sequence goes on along the minus strand of NC_142310.1, from coordinate 19,077,802 downwards.
TGTGGACAAAGAACATTTATGTTATTCTTTTTACTGAATTTAATTTTTAACCTTGAGTAAGCATTTGAAAGAATGTAGTTAGGTAGGAGCAGCTATATATTCCCAGGTGGTCTTTGGCAAATTCAACAAGTACCTATATTTCCACTTTGTCTTTTACAAATTTTATTGGGAAGCTGTCTTTTATATAGTTACAAGTAATAAATTATCTTTTAGAAATATTTAAGTAATAATATAGATATTACTTACCTCAATCTTCTACTTTTGAATTTAAAAACATTCAGACATAAAAGACAAGCTAGAAATATAAGTACTCGTTTACCTCAATCTTTTACTGCTGGATTTAAAACATCCAGACAGAAAGAGTTTTAAAGAGAAAACAATTTGGCTTTGCTCTGCCATGTCCCAGCAGGCATTCCCTGTTGGGGGAGGATCTAAAATCTTAGACAGGTAAGGAACAAAAGAGTCTCTCCATCCTGCCCTGTCCCTGATATATATATCTGTATGTGTATTTATTTACCAACTCCACACATCTAAAATCTTAAACAGGGAAGGGAACGAGAGAGCCTCTCCATCCTGCCCTGTCCGCGTCCCCATATATATGTGTCTGTGTGCGTATTTATTTATCAACGCCACTCATAGTCGTACCTCCATACTTTCAACTTCATTGTCATGGATATATATTTCCATTTGTTAAATAAGGAATCACAAAAACACCAAATAAAAGCATAGTATTTATTTGGAATTAAAATGCTGTGTTTATTCAAATTGCTATCTCGTCTGGTTTGTACTCTCATTCTCATTCAACATAATTAAAATTTGAACCAAATACAACCTTAGTCCCCTCCCTCCCTCACCAAACTCACCAAACGGAGTCTTATTATAGGTTAAACATATATGTGTTTTAAGAAGTAAAAGTATGACTGCCTATTCCTTGAATGATATAGGTATTTTAAGAAGCAAAAGTATAAATTTTCATTATTCCTTGAATGCCATAGCTCATTCATATGTGTGATTATTTGATGATTTGATGATAACATTTTCAACTTTGGAAATTTTGAAGTACATATTGAATTCTAAAAGAAAAAAGGTAAAAAGACAAACTTTCTGGTTTTTTCCAGTAAAGAAACAATATAGCTAATTGGTTTTTTCAAGTTACATCTTAAGCGTTAAAAAAAAACAAAAAAAAAAAGAAACATGTTCGTCAATATTTGTTACCTTGATATCTTTGGCAAAATAAAACAAGCTCCCTCTCAATTTTTAAACAAAAAGGCAAAATAACACAAAGCAGAAGAAAAAACAAAAAAAAACTAAGTTATTCCCATCCCATATTCTCAGCCTAAAAACTTATGGCAATTCATGTGATGTAAAGCATAGTAAATAGCCTAGTGAAACCTTTAAATCATGAAAAAACTCTTCAAAATTTGGTGCAGCGGGAGATTAAATTAAAAAATTTTTGGTTTAATGTAAGTTATCATATTAAAAGGTAGTTGGCTCCCCAAGGGGAAAGTTATGCAACAAGATATTAAAATTTGCCAATTTTCCATGATGTTTAAATTTGGTATATGAATTTTAGGTTTCCAAAATAACTATTTACTTATTTACATTTTAAAATATATATACATTTATATACATGAAATTCTCATCTTCACAAAAGGAAAAGCCAACTCCGCCTGACTGAAAAGTAAATCTAGTGAATATGAATTCTCGTTAATAAATAAATGAGAAATTAGAGATAACAACAATGACATAATAAGAAAAGATATAACAAATAAACAAAGTTCTTCTCTTTTTGGAGGGTCCATTAAGAAATGAAGTTTTCAAAACATAAAAACATATATTATTTAGACCAACAAATTTACTCTGACTTTCCATACACTTGGGAAAAAATAACAGAAGAAGAAGATTTAACAGTGCAATTTTTCCTGAATAGAAAAGCATTGAAGACTGAGACCGGGAGAATATGTAACCAATAAATGGAAGGAAGCAAGAGGGAAAAGAAGTTCACAAAAGTGGGGTCACGCGATTAAAGCGAATATAATTATTAGATCGTCATAATTTTTGGAGGGACGTTCCTTCTTCCCTTTCCTAGCATTTTCCGTTCATCGTAAACGTTATTTTTTTTTCTTAAAAAAAGAGAGACTGAAGAAATAATTAATTCTAATACACATGAAAACTGAAAATGATTTGTTTCTTACTTGTAGCAATGATTGCCACAATAATTAAAGATACAGAAGTATTTGGACCAAGATCGCATCATAGTGTGGAGAAGAGGGAATAACAATAATGATTTCCCCATCAACCAAACAATAAAAGGATGACAGATTTTATAACGTTTGCTTTTTGCGTGCCGTAGTTGAAAAGAATTTCTTTATTTTTCCTCGAAAAAGGAAGCTAATTTCCTTTTCATAAAAATTTTTGTTAAAGAAACAGCAAAATGGGGAATGGAGTTTCTTTATCGATTTTATTATTGTTGCTGGGTTTTGAAGGGAAGATTCGCCATTGATTAGGAAATTTCTTATCGAACGAAATGCAATCTCCAATTACATTAATTTTTAAAAATTCAGAAGGCAAGTCGTTTCCTTACCTACGCAGAGAGAGTATGGACTGACTTCAAATACAGAATATATGCATATATATAACATATAGATAGCAAAAGAGAGATTTTCTGCCGACTTTATAATCAGCACTCCATGCATTTTAGTTTTTTCTTCTTCCAAAGAATGTAATAGTAAACAGATACGAACAGAAAAAGAACTTTTAAAAAACAGATAAAAGAGAAGAATTACCGCGACGGTGAGTCCGCGAAAAACGTCGAGAGAAACAAGCCGTTGCGTTTGTTGCTGCTGTTGTTGTTGTTGTTGTAGAGAAAGAGGAGAATCACGTTTCGCAATCGGAAGGCGAGGCGATTGAGAGATCTGGAGAGCCGATTCGAAATCATCGGCGGCACATTTACGATCCTTGTCATTCATCAGACACTTACTCTCCTCATCACTACCTCTACCCGCGCCCTTCCTCCGCCATTCATCTTCCTCCTTGCAATATCCCTTAATAGACTCGTACATTGGCATCGCTCCTTCTCAGAACCCCAAAATATAGTACGGAAATCCACTGATCGACAAAGATCTTCAAAAACCGAAATCCAACCTTCTCCGCACCGAAACTTTACCAAATTTTCTCCTATCCCCTTGGCTTCAATGCGGTTACAGCCAGGAAAAAATTATGAGAAAACAAGAACAAGATTCTTTCCGTGAGCAATCTAAAAAGGTTAGGACACTTGTGAATGGAGTTTTGAGGAAGAACGAGGCGCCTTTTTTTTATATAACTTGGTTGTGCACAGGAGGCGCGGCTCCCTGTCTGTGGATGGGCTGTTGATGAGGAGGAGGAGGAGGAGGAGGAGGAGGAGGAGGAGGAGAGAAAGTTGATGATGTGATGTGTGCGTATGAGCCTCTTTTCGGCCTTCCCGTATTTATAGAAAAGAAAAGGGAGGCAAAGAAGAAGAAAGAGATTTAGTCTGATATTTTCCTAATTTTCATAGGATACGATTGCTCCTCCTCCCAACAAAATTTCAAAAATTAATAACAATGCCTATTTCTCACCTCACCATCCTATCACTTCTTTTGATTTTTCCACGTGGCAACTTCTGATTCGACCTTGCTGATACTAATTTCACCGCCTCTTTACCTTGAAAGTTTTACTTCCTCGAGTTGCAGTCAAAAAAAAATTATCCTCAACTCGGACTCTTTTTATTTTTTTCTGTTTCGATCCCGTCCTCCCACATGGCAACAGTCCTCGGATTGTACTACTCATAGGCCTTGTACAAAAATTTAATTAATTAAACAGCTAATTTTACACACACACAAAAAATAAATAAATTCAATAGAATTTTTTACTTCCTTTTTTTGTTTTTATCAATTAAATTACGTTAATTATAGTTTAAAATTTAATTCCCATTACTTGGGCTTTTGGGTTTTGGGAAAGATCAAGTAAACTTTTTTATTTGTTACTATAAATAATTCATAATTTTAAATTTAGTATATAGATATAAGTATAAAGATACGTACGAGGATGGTAAGGCAATAAATGAAATTAAAAGTGGGTGGACAGCCACCGACTTGAATAGATAAGAAAGAAAGAAGAAAAAGGTGAAGCAGGAGGATTGGATTCTTTTTTTACTTGTTTTTGTTTAGGATAAATAAAAATAAAAATTGAATGCCCACTCGTTTTTGGAATCTAACAACGAGATAAGCTTTTCTTTATTTTGGTGAATAAGAAGGACATAAGTTGTAAGCTATTCTCCACTAGTACATACAATGAATGGATATGGTAGTGTGTGTGTGTGTGTGTATATATATATATATCTATTTGACTACTTACCCTTGCCTTTTGTTTTATTTTCTTTTTAAATTCTCAAATTTTAGTCATTTTACTTGTAAATATTTTTTTTCAACCAAATAGTTCATTAACTTTTCAATGTTTTTTGCAGCACTAAGTTACATTTGGTTTTTTTTTTTTGTTAAAAAAAGAATTTTTTTTTGGAATTAGGGCAAGTACATAGTCTTCTTCTTTTCTTCCATGTTTAACTTTATTTTCTCTTAAGTTTTCTCATTTACCAGATAGCCATAACTAAATTAGATCAAATTTTAATGATCTAAAGTCTCATGTCTCCTTATTCCCCAATCTTTTCAAAAATTCTACATTTTTTTCTGAGTTATTTGAAATACACCCGTTAACAAATTTATTTAAACAATCCTAATGCAGGAGGAATTGAAAGGATTGTAATACTCTCGAAATATCACACCACATATGATCAGAAGATTTCAACTACCTAATTATCTATTCCTATTTAAAACTATACCCACCAATAAGGAATAAAATAATCAAGATAATTGAGAAATTAAAAAAAAAAATGTCACGGCTTACCTAATAAGTCAATCCTAATTCACTGACCCAACAAACTTCTCAAAGCTCTCTAACTTGAAGAACACTCACTAACTTGGGAAATTAGCCATGCTAATTTTAATAAGCAAGCAAAAACTTAAAACTTTCTTAATTTTTTGAATTCTTGAATTGTGATTACAGTCTAAGTACTAAAGTCCTTATATAAACCTTTATTTTCTAATACGACTCGCAGTAAGATTACATATTCCTACTTGAAATCTTAGACACTAATTTAACTAGGATTTTTGTTAGAAATTAATTAAATAAAGGAATCATAATATAAAATTTCAAATAAATTAATAAAATAATGATAGTTTAATTTAAGTAAAATTCTTCCTCTTATTTGGTCGATTCTCCCTTTGCTTTTTATGCTGAAAATTGCTTGAAGTTTTTTTAGGAATCTATAATAAAGTTAGAAAGCAAAAAAGAAAAAGCAAAAGGAGTCCAAATCAGACTCAAAATGCATGGACAGGCTGCCCGCGAGCGTCTGGCGTGTGCGCCTATAGGTGGCGGCATTGGGCATACACAGAGGTTCCTACGTGCACGCAATCCTGACATACGTACGATAGGGACCGCTCATACATAAAGCCCAAGCATAAGGTTGGTTGTCGTGCGAGCACATACGCGCTCCTAAGGCATGTGACTGGTCTATTTACACATGTGCCTCCTCCTACGCACATCTGATTTATGTGTGCGTGTGCGTATGTGCACTCTAACTGTGCATGAGTGTGGCTCTCTCGCATGTTCCGTACGCTCTCTTGTGCAGATGATCTTCCCACATGTGCAGGAGCTATAAGTGTACGTCAACACATGTGTACTTTATGGGTAGCCATACCAAAATGGCGCTTTGGGCTTCCTCTTAGGGTGAAATCTTTGGGTTGAGTCTCTCCTTAGCTGTGAGGCCCAATAACTTCATCGTCTTAAGTTGTCTCTTATTTATTTTTCTTTTAGATCGTCATCCTATCGGCTTAAGTCCTTCGAGGGTCTTAATTTACTCTTTTTATGGTCTTGGTTCTGGATAGATTTTCTGTGATCACTTTCCATTTGGGCGTACTTCCAAATGTGTCTTGGAAGCACATAATTGCATATTTGTTTTCGTCCTTCTATTGTCACATAAATCTCTTGTTTGTCACCAAATTTCTCCTCATTTATTATCACTTCATATCTGATGTGATATCCTGAAGCCTAACTTTTATATTTGGAAAAGAGTCCCAAAGGAAGCTGAAGACCTGCGGGATTCTTGAAACCCGCTAACATACTGCCCACGAGCTCACGAAGTCCTACGCTTAGGCCTTCTAGAAGTACAAAAGTTGTTCTAAGCCCAAGGCCCAACTGAGGACCACCAAAAGGCCCAACCCAAAAGGCCAAAGCCAGCAAGTAGGAGGCCCATGGGCCTTACCGGTGAGGTGCAATACAGTCGGGGCTGTCCAAGCTTGATCTACACCATACCAAGAATCCTAAGCTCAAGCTCAATCTTAAAGGTCCAAAAACAAGGTGGATCGCAGCCTAAAAAATGATTCCAGGCCCAGCCCAACCCATGACCTTCACGACCAAGAAAAAAAAAAGAGATAAAAGGCTAGCCACGCACAAGAAAAGGTGTGTGGTGGAGGAGTCCAATAGTGAAGAGAAAGAAGAGCAAGTGTCAATGTCCAACTAGGAAATAGATCAAGGAGATCGACTTGGAGAACAGACGGCCAAAAAAATCTGTGGCCTTAAAAGGCCAAGAATCTAAGCAAGAGGAGGAGCCGAAGTGGGGAATTCGATGCTAACTTGGAGAAGCTTTTCCTACCTCATTCATGAGTTAAAAACTGAGTAGAAGACCTTTACATCTTGAAAGATAACATGTTAGAAATTCTGAGAAATTAAAGGAAGACAACAATTCAAGAGAATAAGAGGTCGAACACGATTTGGAGACCAAACCCGAATGGGAAAAAACATTAAGCCATAAAGGAGCTTTATGCTTTTTAATTTATTTTATTTTGTTATTTTTGTTTTTTATTCATATTACGATTAGTTATTTAATTATTTTAAGTACTTAGGTTCCGAGTAGGAATACTTAATCCTACTTTTGGTAGAATAAGTAAATAAGAGTCTATATAAAGGTTTTAGCTCAAGCCATGTAAACACAATTAATTCAAGAGATTAATAAAATTAAATGTTTGAATTTTGTTTGAGAGTAGTCTTTGTCTAGTTCTTTTAGCATCTTCAAGTTCTTCAAAAGATAGGGAACTTTTCTGAAATCTTACAAGAGTCGATGAGTTGAGATCGATTTATCGAGTAAGTCGTGACATCTTTCTTTTTCTCGTTTAGATTCTTGATTATCTTGTTTTTGCATTCCATCATTGAGAGGGTGTAGAAACAAGTATGGAGGGTGATTTAGGTTGCTAAGCTATCTGATCATACGTGGAGTGAGGTTCCGGGAGTATTACGGTCCTTCTAAGTCCGTCCTACGTCACTATCTCCCTTCTTCGAGAGGATTCATCCTCAAATCTGTGATGTTTTCATCATTTCTTTTAGTGTCAAAACAATTAAGGAGAATACCAAACAATCTGTGATATATCTAGGTATATCATAATGATCTTATATGAAGAAATGGTTCTTGGTCCTTGTTTAAACATTATCTGTATCTGTTGTTCGCCCTGCGAACTTATCATAAAACTTCTTAATTTTGAGTTAATCCGAGTATGTTTCTCTCCTTGATAATAGAGTTAGGACATATGTGAGATCTCTCATAGTCACGGAATGATGATTCTTCCCACTATTATGATTAACATTCCCATAATACTGCTACAGTCTCCCTAATAATAAGTGTCCTGTTTGCATAGGGACAACATCACATAATATCTTGTCTTTATAGTTACTAAAAGAAAATGAAACTTGTACCTGCTAAGTGACACTAATCTCCTTAATGTCATCTAGTCGATGTAATTTATAGGATAATAGGTGTGTTTATGCAAATTAACCATGCCCTCTCTATTAGTAAGGTGTTGACAACATTAATACAGCTTCCATTATCAATAATCACACTAAAGACCTTTTTATTGACGAGACATCTGGTGTGAAATATGGTTACTCTCTTATCATCATCCTCTGACTTAACTTGCATATTCAAGGTTTATTGGTTGACAAACACTTCGCCCGGAACGGTTGGATAATACTTTCTTCACTAACCTCAAATGATGGCATGTCTTCATATTCACTATCACATCCACATCATCTCGTATGATGATTACTCGTTGATTAGGACATTATGATGTAATATGTCCAATTTCCAGACACTTAAACATTTGACAGTACTCTATCTTGCAGCAAGTGTGTTAAGGTTTCTGACCGGGTTAGTAGTAAGTGGTTTGTCTTTTTTATCCTCAATCAGCTTATTCTCTCCCTTTTTAGGCCATCTAGAATTGAATTAAGGGGTGGTACTAGCAATCCTTCTTATAGCTCTTCTGTCCATTAACTGTCTTTCAATTTTAGTAGCTTTGTATACCATCTCTTTCATATCAACATAGTTTTATAATTCAAGGATACTAGTAATTTCCTTGTTCAAGCCTTCTAAAAACTTAGCCATAGTAGCTTCAGATTTTTCTTTAACTCTAGTTCGAGTCATAATGATTTCCGTCTCCTTATAATATTCCTCTACTGACTTGTTTCCTTAAGTAAGGCATTGTAGCTTCAAATTCATATCCCTGTCAAAGTAGGATGGTGTAAATCTCTTTTGCATAATAGATCTTAACTCTCTCTAAGTTGAGATATGGTCATCTCCATATCGTTCTTTAAGAGTAAGCAACTTATCTCATCAAACTGAGGCATAATCAGTGAACTCAAGGGTACCAGGTTGATGTTTTTCTCTTCACTGTAGTTATGAGTTAGTCTTCCTTTACTTAGGCAACTAAGTGAAATAAAAGTTTTCACGTACATTTGGTTGGTGATGTAATATTCCTTTGACGAATCAAAGGTTTTTGTCATACTGGTAGATGGTTAATCTTTTTTTTTATTGAATGCAAACAGAGTGTCAAATGCCTTATGATATGCAACTAGATATTTTTATATTTTGTCATTTTTCTTTTTTTTTTTTTACAAATGAAGGATAATAACGATCACTTAAATTATGACGAATATGATAAAATTAACTGAGATGCAAACAAAAAAAATTAGCCATAGGATTATTTAATTGATAATTTATGTAAAAATAAGAATACTAAAGCAAGATAACATAGTAGGCTCAGTAGGAGTTTAGCTCTGATAAAAACTAATGCGGGAGGGACTTAGAATGATTGTAATACTCTCGGAACCTCACATCACATATGATCGAAGATTTCAACCACCTAATTCACCCTCCATACTTGAAATTACAACCACTAATAAGGAATTCAATAATCAAGATAATTGAAAAACTAAAAGGAAAAGGAAGGACATCACGACTTACCCGATTAGTCAATCTTGATTCTCTAACTCAACATGACTTCTGAAAACTCTCTAACTTGAAGAACACTCACTTTGCTAATTTTAAGAAGTAAGACTTAATTAATTTTTTGAATTCTTGAATTGTGATTACAACCTTAAGTACTAAGATCCTTATATAAACCTTTATTTTTTAATATGACTCGTAGTAAGATTACACATTCCTACTTGAAATCTTAAAAACTAATTTAACTAGGACTCTTCCTGAAAATTAATTTAATAAAGAAATCCTAATCTAAACATTCAAACAAATTAATAAAATAATACTACTTTAATTTAAATAAAATTTTTCCTCTTCTTTGGTGGATTATCCCCTTGCTTTTTATGTTGAAAAATACTTGAAGTTTGATTAAGAATCTGCAATGGAGTTAGAAAGCAAAAATGAAGAGCAAAGGAGCCCAAATCAGACTCAAAGGCCAAGGACAAGTTGTCAGCAAGCATCTGACACACGCATATGGAAGGTTCCTGTGCGTATGTGGTCTTAGTGTGTGTACGGTAGGGACCACTTGTACATGTATGCCCTACCGCAGGGCTAGTTGGGCCTGCGCGCACATGCACCTCCTCTTATGCCCATCTGGCTGATACGCGCGTGCGTGAATGTGTGCTCTTGCTGCGTTCGAGCGTGACTCTCTCACACATTCTGTGTGCTTTCCTACGTAGATAGTTTTCCTGCATGTGTGAGTTCTCTTGCTCGCACATGTATACGCCCAGACGTGTGTACTTGACGGGTACCCATATTCAAATGGTGTTTTGTGCTTCCTCTCGGGGTAAAATCCTTAGGTCGAGTTTCTCCTTGGCTATGAGACCTAATAACTTTCTCATCTCGAGTCACCTTTTATTTTTTTTTATTCTAGATCGTCGCCCCTGTCAGTTTAAGTCCTTCAGAGGTTCTAGTTCTAGATAAATTCTTCATTGTCACTTTTCATTTGAGTGTACTTCTTAATGTGTCCTTAAAATACACTATTACATTTTCATTTGCGTCCTTCTATTGTCACATGGATCTCATGCTTGTCACCATATTTCTCTTCATTTATTATCATATAAAATCTAAAAACGTGAAGCTAGATCCATGATAATGATAAATAAGATGACAATAAAAAAGAAGAGAAGTAAAAGAAGAAAAACAATCATTTTTTGTGTATCTTGAATTTTTGAAAAACTTTTGATGTAATTTGGCTTTAAATCTTAATTTATGAATAAAATATTATCGGGATGTAAACAAGTAGAAGTAGCTAATTTAAAGACAATTCCATCAAAATTCTTTTAAAATTAAAAAAAAATAAAAAATAGTGAAAATATTTTTTAAAATTTAGAAATTCTTGAAGATTTTAGTTTAAAAAGAATTGAAAACAAAAGAAAACAAAATCAAAATCAAAATAAAAAGGTTTTTGGGAATTTTAAATATTGAAGAGTATGTTTTTTAAAAAAAATTGAAAACAAAAAAACAAAAAGAAAAAAAAATATTTTCTTTTATAACTTTTTGAATTTTGAAATATTTTAAAATGAAAATCCATAAAAAATAAAAGATAAAAAAGAGTTAAAATTTATGTTTGAATTCCTTTGTTTTAAGTCTCTATAAATTAGAAAGTATGAAAATAAAAAAAATAAAAAAAAGGAACAAAGAGCAAAGAATTATATTTGATTTCTTTTAAAGATTTTTTCAAGGCTCAAAGTTTTATTTTAGATTTTCATTCAAAAGAATTAAACAAAAATCAAACAATTAAATTTATTTAGAAAAAAAATGAAAAAAAAAAACATGAAATTAGAGCAAAAAAAATTAGAAATAAATAAAAATTTGAACTTGTGTCCTGATAAAATTTGTTAAGCTTAAGAAACATTGAAATAAATAAAAGGATAGTTACAAGAGCCTAACAAATGAAGACTATATATTAGATGTTTGTTTCTTTATTACATTCGTTGAAAAATTAATTAATACCCGAGCCCAGAATTTGGCACGAAATTAATTTTAACATTCTAAAAATATAAAAGGATTCATTTTTGAAATTAATAAATTTTAATTCAATGTGAAATTATGAAAAAAAATAAGTTGAGAATGAAATTGAAAATAATTTTAAAAAAAATGGTAAAAATTCAGGTTCGGATGGTATTTTTGAAAGAAAAAAAGAAACTTAGGGTCAAAACACAATTAAAGAAAATTTTGCCATGCAGGACCGCCCAATCAGCAGTCTCGATGAACCGCAGTGCGCCGCGCAACAAGGCACGCTGACTCGGTGCCACGCGGGAGGCTACACTGGCGATCTGCGTGCCCCGCGATTGAACGACCTAGAAGCATTCCCACGCACGTGGACAGTCCGGATCTGTTCCCTCCTCAAGCGTGATCGGACGGTCGTGATTAAACACAATGAATAGTTCAGATTCGTTCCCTCCTTAGGCTCAATCGGATGATCGAAATCAAATACGATGAACGGTTCAGATTCGTTTTCTCCTTAGGCGCGATCGAACGATCGACATAACACACGATAAATGATCTGGATTAACGTGAGATGGGTATAAATATTTTGCATCACACCGAACCTGAAATCCAGCCACCAGCCTCCCATCAGAGAAGAAGAACTGGTCGCTAGAGAAGGGAGACAACCGCCGTCCGCCGCCGCTCCGAAGTCACCTCCGACTGCCAAAAAAGGTAAAAATTCTCCCACCTACTCGAATTTGATTCCGAGCACCCTTGTGGCCGTATCAGAGCAAAAAAAAATGGTGGATGAGCCAAAAATCACGGGCAAAGCTCGGTAGAGTCGCCGCGGACAAAACATGCAACCGCCTCCGATGATCCCCTTCCCGTTTCCCGTTTCGTACGATTTTTCCACCTTGTGTTCACTGTTATGTTTTTTACAGGTTGATCGAAGACAAACGCCCAACTGCGAAGGTGAGCTAGCGGAGCCGCCGCACCGGAGAATTCCACCACTGGTAGGTTTTTGTTTTTTGATTTTTTTTCGGCTAACCGAAACCCTCTAACATATTTTTTCGCAGGGATGGGTATAAAACCAGCCAAAACTAGTCAAAAAGGGCCAGGCTGAGGCAAACCACCACCGCTGGGCAGCGGTGCCATCGTTTGAGCACGGCGATGCCGCCGTGCCGGAACTCCGAAATTGGTCGAAAAAAGATTTTTAACACCGATTTTGGATTTTTAGGGTATTTTTAGGTACGTGAAGCGTGTTTTAATCTCTGCAGAAAAATTCAAAAAATCTGGGGACCGCTAGTAGAGACAGTATAAAGTTCGGTATTTCAGACACCGATTCGAGTAAGAATCCCTCACTTTATTCTCTGTTATGGAATTAAAGCTTAATAATCGATAATATGGTATTTTGTGTAATTTAAAAAACTTTGAGAATAATTACAGGTTACAATGGAACTGGAACTGGTTAGTTATTTATTTATTTGTTCTGTGTAACTGATTGTTTGCTTGTACAACTTTAAATACATGAGAATATACTCCAATGGTTAAATGATTCAGTTATGCTTCCTTAATGTATATTCATTGCTCGTCTTGTATAATTTACAGTCAATTTATGAAATTAAAAATTTATATACAAACGGAAAATTGCTTAGTTATGTGAATTAATGAATGGTTGTCTTACTGGATATCTAGGGAGATGGTAGACAGACTGGGTACATAGGGAACCCTACCATGAATATTGCCTTATACCGAATGGGGTATCGAAGAATGGTATTTTTGGCGCTCATATCGAACGGGTTATGGGGATGGCCGGTTAGTTGACAATGTTGGATATTGGTTCACGCGTAGTGGGACATCCCTATTGGCCCCCCAAGGATACCAGTAGGCAAATAAAAAGAAAAAATTATTATTTTTCCTCACTTGAATATGAGATTAGAATGTTATTTGAGTTATTGTCTCTATAGGTTGATTTTAGAAATCTCGCAACGGTAAATATATACAATAAATGATTTTCCTTATGATAAACGAATTTACTTAAATCAAGAGCTCCATTGGTTGTTTTTATGATTTTTACCAACCTTTAGTTTTTGTATCAGTGAGTAGTGTGATACTGTTACTGGGCTAGTGTACCTCACCCTTTCATTAACTATTTTAGATCAAGAGGACCAAGATTTAGATCTCAATCAATAAGAGGGTTGTGAATCGTTCACTACCCGGACTCCCTTCAAAAGCTAGTGAAGGTCGTCCTAGAATGCTCAGTTATTTACCTTTTGTTTATTAACCCTATTAGGCATTTTAAATTATTGTGTAAGAAATGTAAATCCTAAACTCTATTATTTCACTTATGTATTTAACATATGACTTTATTTCCTTTTAAGTTCTTAGCCTTTACAGTTAGTATTAGAGCCAGGTTCCTCGGAACCATTTCTTACACAAAAACCTAAGGAAACGCCAAAACAATAAATTATCGCTCAACAATTCCTTGTGAAATGCAGGTACATATAGATGAGGAGAGGAAGACCTCCACTAAACCGAGTAGCCTAAGAGGATTTGCTTCGAGAGGATGTTGACCGACTCTTTGAAATATTAGAGAGACTCATTGTTGCCCAACAGGACCGAGAGGAAAGGAGGGAGCTACCTGACCCTCCCCCGTTACAACAGTTTGAGCCACTCCTGCAGCGGGAGGATCCTGAGCCACCCCGGTATAACCCTGCTCCTCCACAGTACCATCTGACACCACCATAGTATGGTCTAGTGCCTCCATCGTATCACCTGGCACCACCACAGTACAATTCGGTGCCTCCACTATATCATCCAGTACTACCACATGGCCATCCAGTCCCTGTCCAGTACAATCCAGTCCCTCTTCCACGGGACTCAATTCCACCTATGATGGACCCGAGCTACATTAAGATGTATAAAAGACTAAACTCATCTACTTTTACAGGAGCATCATCCTTTGAAAAGGCCGAGTACTGGTTAGCTGAGATAGAGAAAGCTTTCACGACTCTTAGGGTGGTTCCCGAATAGAGAGTTATACTTGCCACCTACATGCTAGTGGGAGAGGCAAGTCGCTGATGGCAGCTCAAGTAGGCCACCTTGTCTAATCCAGTCACTTGGGAACAGTTTTTGATGGCCTTCAATGCAGGGTACCTCCTAGAGCATCTCTAACATCTGAAAGAAATGGAGTTTGTACACCTAATCTAGGGTGATATGACTGTGTCAGAGTATACTCGAAAGTTCCTAGAGTTGGGCCGATATTCCCCTAAGAGCATGATGGATGAAGGCAGAAAGGCAACGAAGTTCGAGTGGAGCCTCCGTCCTGAGATTAGACAGTAGTTGTATGTGTTCGAATTCAGTATTTACTCAGCTGTTTTTGTCAAGGCACAGTTAGTAGAGAGAAACTTTCACATTTTTCCTCCAACAGTGGAGAACTTCAGGCTCCCGGTTTCACATCGCAGACCAGCACTCACTGCACCTATTCAGCAGAATAAAAGACTTAGGCTAGTGACTCAGGCTCCTCCTCATATTCTGGCAACAGGACGCAGTAGGACTTGCCAGCACTGTGGCAAGGATCATGGGGACCGACCCTACTATCGCCTCAACAATACTTGCCGTATATCCCAACATTATGCGAGTGAGTGCCCGAGAAATCACAACCAGGGCAGACTTCCTATCCAGGACAGAGCTTACAACCTCACTCAACAAGATGTAGAAGCCAACCCAGATGTGACACAGGATACATACGCTATCTGTAATCATCTTACACATATTTTGATTGATACTGGTGCTTCACATTCATTTGTCTCACATGTTTTTACACTAAATTTGAATGTATTACCTGAAAGATTTGATTCTGTACTGTTTATGTCTACTCCTAGGAGTAAAACACTACTAAGAGATGTTATATACAGAGTCTGTATCATAGATATAACAAATAGAAAATTGAGTGTGGACCTAATTGAGATTGACAATGGGGACTTTGATATAATCTTATGAATGAACTGGGTAGCGGCGTATCACACCACCGTAGATTATTTTCATAAGAAACTTGTATTCAACCCTCCTAATGAAGAGTCATTTACAAATTAATAAAAAAATTTAAACATTATTCCCTCATGGCAATTTTTCTATTACCAAGTACTTTAACTCGATTGTTTTCTCTAACTAGACAAACCTAAGAAAAAAATTTACATTTGAGAGATTTCAATAGTCCGAGACTTCCTGGATGTGTTTTCTGATGAACTACCCAGACTGTTAGTGGACAAAAAAGTTAAATTCACTATAAATCTTCAGCCAGGAACCCAGCCTATCTCGATTGTCCCTTACCGCATGATCGTGTTGAGATGGAAGAGCTGAGAAAACAGATCATTGAATTGCAAGATAGTGGGTTCATCCGACATAGTGTGTCCCCTTGGGATGCTGGAGTCACATTTGTAGGGAAGGGAGATGAGACATTAAAGTTATGTATTGACTATTGGAGACTGGACATGGTCACAATCAAGAACAAGTACCCCCTCTCTAAGATCGATGACCTTTTTGATTAGTTATAGGGTGCCCAAGTCTTCTCCAAAATAGACCTGCATTCAGGTTACCATCAGATAAAGATTAAGGCAGAAGACATTTCCAAAACAGCTTTCCGAATCAAGTACAAACACTATGAGTTCCTGGTCATGCCATTTGGATTAACCAATGCACTGGTAATCTTTATGAATTTGATGAACAGGGTTTTCAGATAAGTTTTGGATTAGTTCGTCATTATATTTATCGATGATATATTGGTCTATTCCAAAAAGCAGAGAGGAACACGCTTACCATCTAACTTAGGTTTTGCAGGTTCTTAGAGAAAAAAAGTTGTATGCAAAGTTGAGTAAGTGTGGGTTCTAACTCGAGTAGACTACCTTTTTAGGGCACATCATATTAAGATATGGAGTGTCAGTGAACCACAAAAAGTTGAGGCAGTGCTTGGTTGAGAGAAATTGACCTCGATCAAGGAAATTCGTAGCTTTTTGGGGATAACAGGTTATTACCACAGGTTTATAAAAGGATTTTCTAGCCTAGCTGCTCTTTTAACTCGACTCACAAAGAAGAACATCAAGTTTGAGTGGAACGAGGACTGTGAAATGAGATTTTTAGAACTAACGAAGTGGTTGACTACTGCACTAGTGTTGGCCTTGCCGAGTGGGACAGGTGGATATACAGTTTATAGTGATACCTCGTACCTAGGGTTGAGTTCTATTCTGATGCGGCATGAAAAAGTCATAACCTATAGGTCCAGATAATTGAAGAGTCATGAAGAAAACTACCTCACCCACGACTTAGAACTTGCCATAATTATCTGCACCTTCAAGACTTGGTGCCATTACTTGTATGAGAAGATTTTTCAGATCTATACCGACCATAAGAGCTTGAAACATATATTCACAAAAGGATAGAACTCCTTAAGGACTACGATTGTAACATTTTGTATCACCGGGCAAGGGCAACATGGTGGTCGATGCACTAAATAGAAAAAGTCCAGGTATGTTAGCTCACCTAATGGTTTCAGAATGCAGGGTAATAGGGGGTCGCACAAGAGGTTCGACTTCAGAACCTGAAAAGAGTTACATATTTGGCTTACTTGACTATTCAACCTGAGTTTATTCAGAGAATAAAGGAAGCACAATCCGCCGATTCCACCCTAGCAGTCCTCAGGAAAGATGCAAAACAGAGAGTAAATTCAGAATTTCGAGTCTCTGTCGATGGGTTGCTCAGATTTTAGGATAGGATGTGTGTTTTATGTGACAGTGAACTAAAAAGGGACATCATGACAGAGGCTCATAACTCAAAGTTTGTCATGCATCCCGGAAGTATTAAAATATATCAAAGTATAAGACCTCAGTTTTGGTAGAACATGATAAAAAGAGAGGCAACTGACTTTGTTTCCAAGTGTCTAGTATGTCAGCAGGTCAAGACAGAGCATTAGTGTCTAGACAGCCTGTTTCAGCAATTACCAATTCTGGAGTGGAAGTGGGAACACATCACAATTTATTTCGTGACAGGATTGCCTAGGGCACGCTCTGGACATGATGCTATTTGGGTAATTATTTACTGGCTCACCAAGTTTTCTCATTTCTTAGCCATCAAGATGACCGACCCCTTAGACAAACTAGCAATAATGTATATCCAGAAGATAGTCAGGTTACATGGAGTGTCGGTGATAGTAGTATCCGATAGGGATCCAGGTTCACTTCTCGGTTCTAGTCTAGTTTTTAGCAAGGCATGAGAACGAAACTGTCTCTTAGTACCGCATTCCACCCTCAGACCGATGGACAATCAGAAAGGACGATTTGTACATTGGAGGATATGCTCCGAGCTTATGATCTTGACTTTGGATGCTATTGGGATTGATCATTTACTCTTAATAGAATTTACTTACAATAACAGCTACCAAGCAAGTATCAGCATGGCTCCGTATGAGGCGTTATATTGTTGCCTATGCAGATTGCTGATCTGTTGGGAAGAGGTGGGCGATAAAAAATTATTCGGCCCAGATCTTATAGAGGAGACTACAACCAAAATAGTTAAGATCGGGAAGAACATTCAGACGGCTTAGAGTAGACAAAAGAGTTATGCGGACACCCGGAGGAGGGATTTGGAATTTGAGAAAGGTGATCGAGTGTTCCTTAAGGTCACCCATTTCAAGGGAACTAGAAGTTTTGGCAAGAGAGGAAAACTAAATCCCTAGTTTATTGGACCATTTGAAATCTTAGACAGAATTGGTACTGCCGCCTACACACTCACATTACCTCCAGAACTATCCAGAGTCCATAACGTATTTCATGTGTCCATGCTACACAAGTACAACTTGAACCCCTCTCACATCTTGGCCCACGAACCCCTTTCACTCCAGGAGGATCTGTCTTATGAGTAGGTACAAGTGAGTATTACGAACCGAAAGAGTAGAGTACTTTGCAACCGAAAAATTTTCTTCGTTAAGGTCCTATGGCAAAATCACACACACAGAGAGCCCACATGGGAACTAGAATTATACTTCAGAGCCTAGTATCCTCAATTATTTGATTAAGTGTGAGGGAGACAAATTTGAGAGACCATATTTTTTTTAAAGGGGGAAGAGTTGTAATACCTGGGCCCGAAATTTAGTCCAAGATTAATATTAATATTCTAAAAATGTATAAGAATCTATTTTTGAAATTAATGAATTTTAATTTAATGTAGAATTATGAAAAAAATAGGTTGATGATGAAATTGAAAATAATTTTAAGAAAATTGCGTGAAAATTTGGGTTTGGATGGTGTTTTTAAAAAAACATCAGAAACTACGGGATTAGAACGCAATTAAAAAAAATTACGAAATATAGGACCGCCCAGTTAGTAACCTCGACGAACCGGAGCATGCCGCGCAGTAAGGCACGTTGACTCGGTGCCACGCGGGAGGCCACACTAACGATTCGCATGCCTCGCGATCGGACGAGCCAGGAGCGTTCTCGCACGCGTGGACGGTCCAAATTCGTTCCCTCCTCAGGCGCGATCAGACGGTCGCATTCAAACATGATGGATGGTCCAGATTTGTTCCCTCCTTATGTGCGATCGGATGATCCAAATCAAACGCGATGAACGATCCAGCTTCATTTCCTCCTTAAGTGCAATCGAACGGTTGAGATTACACGTGATAAATGGTCCAGATTAACACAAGATGGGTATAAATATTTTGCATCACGCCGAACCTGAACCCTAGCAGTCAACCTCCCACTGGAGAAGAAGAACTAGTTGCCGAAAAAGGGAGCCAACTGCCACTTACCGCCGTGCCGGAGCCACCTCCGATCGCCAAAAAAGGTACAAATTCTCCCCCTCACTCAAAATTTGATTCTGAGCACCCTTGTGGTCATATCGGAGCAAAAAAAGAGTGAGTGAGCTGAAAACTACATTTAAAGCTCGGCGAAGCTATCGCGGGCAAAACTCACAGTCGCCTCCAATGAGCCCCTTCCCGTTTCCCGTTTCATGCGATTTTTCCACCATTGTGTTCACCGTTCTGTTTTCTACAGGTTAATTGAAAAAAAATGCTGAGCTACGAAGGTGAGCCGGCGGAGCCGCCGCGCCGAAAATTTTCATTATCGGTAGGTTTTTGTTTTTTTTTTTTATTTTTTTGGGCCAACCGAGGCCTCCTAATTGTTTTCTCATAGGGATTGGTATAAACCCGGTCGAAACTAGTCAAAACTGGCTGAAAACGGCCAAGCCGAGGAAAACCGCCATCGTGGGCGACGGTGCTATCATCGGAGCAAGGCGGTGCTGCCGTGCCTGAACCCCAAAATTTTCTAAAAAAAGATTTTTAACACCGATTTTGGAGTTTTTGGGTATTTTTAAGTACGTGAAATGTGTTTTAATCTCAGTAGAAAAATTCAGGAAACCTAGGAACCGCCAGTATGCGCAGTATAAAGTTCAGTATTTTTGATACCGATTTGGGTAAAAAATCTCTCACCTTATTCTCTGTTATGGAATTGAAGCTTAATAATCGATAATATAGTATTTTGTGTAATTTAAAAATTTTTGAGAATAATTACATATTACTAATGGAGTCGGAACCGGTTAGTTATTTATTTGTTTGTCATGTGTAACTGATTATTTGCTTTTACAGCTTTAAATACATGAGAACATACTATAATGGTTAAATGATTCAGTTGTACTTACTTGATTTATATTTATTAGTTGTCTTGCATGATTTACGGTCAATTTATGAAATTAAAAATTAATTTATATACGAAAAATTGTTTGGTTATGTAAATTAATGAATGGTTGTCTTATTAGATATCTTGAGAGATGGTGGATAGATCAGGTACATAGAGAACCTTATCATGAATGTTGTCTCATACCAGATGGGGTATTGAGAAATAGTATTTTTGGTACTCATACTGGCTGGGTTATGGGGACCGCCCGATTCACCTTCATACCGCACGAGGTATTAAGGGATGGTATTTTTTGTGCTCATACCGAACGAGGCATAGGGACGGCCGATTAGTTGACAATGTTGGATTTTAGTTCACGCGTAGTGAAACATCCCTATAGACCCCTAGAGATACCAATAGGCATTTAAAAAGGAAAAGTTGTTGTTCTTGCTCACTTGAATATGAAATTAAAATGTTATTTGAGTTATTGTCTCTATAGGTCGATTTTAGAAATCTTAACAATTAAATATATACAATAAATGATTTTCTTTATGATAAATGAATTTATTTAAATCAAGAGCTCAATTGGTTATTTTTATGATTTTTACCAACCTTCAGTTTCTGTACAGTGAGTAGTGTGATATTTTTACTGGGATAGTGTAGCTCACTCATTCATTAATTATATCAAATCAAGAGAACCAAGATCCAGATCCCGATTAACAAGAAGATTGTGAATAGTTCACAACTTAGACTCGCTTCAAAAGCTAGTGAAGGTCATCCTAAAATGCTCAGTTATTTGACTTTTGTTTATTTCTTTAATTTTTGTTTATTGTTTTAGAATGGACATTCTCGTAATTTTATTAGGCTAAACTCTATTGTTTGAGAAATGTAAACCATAAACTCTATTATTTCGATTCTACATTTAATTTATAATTTTATTTTCTTCTAAATTCTAAATTTTTATATTTTTATTAATTATTAAATACTTATTTAATTTATTGGTTTGATTTCTTTTTCGTCAAAGTACAAAATAAATATAAATAAAATAATGTTTAAGTTAGTGTCTCACTAAAAGAGTTAATGAGAGAGAGAGCTTAAGAGAGAGAGAGAGAGAGAGAGAGCTTAAGAGAGAGAGCTTATGATGATGAAGCGTGAAGGCGAAGAAGGTGAGTCGCGCAGTACCAAATCAAGGCCCGAGGAGGAATGTAGAGGATAAGCGGTATACGAAGCTGTTAAAGGAAAGAGAAAGAGCAACCTGCTGCATCAGAAGAAAGAGAAAGAAAAGGGAAAATATAGAAAAGAGGAGAGAATGGAGGAAAAAAAAGAAGAGGCGAAAGGTACGAGTGAGAACCGAGCGGGAGAGGAGCTAATACTGGGACACTTTTGGGATTGCTGGGGCTATGAAACAGAAAAGGGGGAAGTGAAATTTTCGAAAAACAAATTCAAAGAGAGAGAAGAAGAATCAGTAATCCGTTCATATACTTATTCCAGAAATTGCCCGGAAGACAGGTATAGTTTGAATTCATTGATATGAATTTGTTTCCTTTTTTTTTTAATACCGTGATTATTGATAGTTGAATAATGCAAAGTTGTTGTAAAACACATCTTTAAATATCTGTATGAAAAGTGAAGAACAAATGCAAGAAAAATAAGACAAACTGAAAGAAAGCGAAGAGTAAACGTAACGTCCTGACTTCTTTTTCAAGAAGGAAACATTACCACACGTGTAAATTTCCCTTAATGAGCAGCAATATGATAAAATTTAAAATTATTTACAAAAATCAAATACCCGAAACTTTATACTACCTTTTTACAGAAATTATTTTATTTTTATTCTTTTTACAACCAAAAGTAACGAAATTAGAAAACTTCTTCATAATCTACTACTCGTTATTGAACTTCCTTCGAACCTGTCCTAATATGAAACGACTGTAGAAATTTGAGGTGAGAATTCTACTATCTCAATAAAAAAGGGCAGTGCCCATAACAGATATATGCAAACAATTAATTATATAAGTTTAATAAAATAAATGCAGATTTTAATGAAAAAAATCTCTATTTGAAAGAAAACAATCACAACAACAAGTCTTCTCATTTATTATTTCACATATTGGTTTCCTATTCATTTGATATCAATCTCACATATCCAAATTCCATATTTCATATCTGAATTTCTCTTTCACATAATTAAACTTCACATTAATACATCATTTTCCCTAACATCAAAACATCATTCTTTTCCTTTATACATTTCCATACTCATTGACAAACATTTCCATACTTATTAACGAGTTATCATTAAAACATGTTCGTATTTAAATGTCATACATATCAATCAAACTTAATCATTTGTCATTTGCCATTCCATTTTAGAATTAGAGTTTTATTTCCATTTTAAATTTCATCGCATGATGTCTTTTTTACCGGTATGGTTGAGGGTCCATAAGAATTTCTTCTATATGTGGATACTCAAACATTACCATATTTATTAATAATCATTGGTCGTCCTGATTAAGGAAAGAGAAAATCCCCATGAGATTTTATTTCTTAATCCCACAAAAAATCTTTCTTATTGAGAGGGAGAATTGACCCAAGAAGGAAATTGATCTTATATCGAAAGATATCTTAAGGAATAAGAAAACTCTTTAAATGTCAAATCTTACAGAAAAGAAAAATACTTGAGAAAAGGAAAAAAATATTGTCAGAATTTCTTTTCCTAAATCTCCATAATTAATTAAGATCTTCTTTATTTAAAAAGGGAGATCATATCTATCATATTTTTAGTTGTAATTCTCTTAATTTTGTTAGTTTCTTATTCTAATCTATATTTAGTTTTCTTTGTAATTTCTTAATTAAATTAGGATATTATTTCCTTTATTATTCACATGACCTACACTATAAATAGGTCATCAATTTATACTTATAATTATTTAAGTTTCATTCAATAAAATTATGAAGTTGTTGTTTTCAACTGGTGAGTTTTCTTCAACCTTCTTGTTGAGTGTGGAATTGATGTCAACTTATCAAGATAAACTGTGGCATCTTCATCATTCTCTTTTTTCGAATTAATTTTAACTTATAAAGATTCTTCTTGTGGTATTCTAATCAATTCATTTATCTCTATTATTTTAGTTTTGACTTCCATGTTGAATGCGGGTCAAGTAGGGAGGGTTTATTTAGGGATACGTTTCTGCAAAGTAATGTTATATGTAGAATTTTGGATTACATGTTTTAATCTTGGGTTCTGCATTATTATATGAAAGGTTTTTTATTAGAGCTTAAACTTAAGATAAATCTTATTATATTGCATATTTTATCCTTATATATTTTTTAATTCTTCATAGTTATAAAAAAATATTTTGCATCCGTTCATACACATAGAAAACAAAAAAAAAATGATATTCATATTGTCTTTCTTGCACTCTAAATGTCTTTCTTTCATTGTGTTTTTTATTCCATTATATCCATAAGTAACTAATTACATCCTGCTTTGTGACATCCAAATGCTAATTAAAGCATAAGGGTGCTAGATACAGAAACCGATTATGAATACATATAAGAAAAATATATGTAGCAAAATAAATAATTATAAATCCCTTATAAAATAATAATAAAGTTCCATAGATCATTGAGGCAAAAGCAAAATTAATTACAATATTCTATAAAAGATAGACTCATCAGAGTGCGGGCCAACTATGCACTCATAACGACGGTTCATGGATCCATGTGATTCTCAAAGGCTTCAAGAGGTAGATCAACGAACGGTTCCTCACTAGCTTCTTCATCCCGGGGGGGGGGGGGGGGGGGTATGGAAAGGGGTGAGTTCCATATAATATGGAAAGGGGTGAGTTCCATATAATATGGAAAGAAGTGAGTTCCATATACTTAATAAAGAAAACAATATTTAAAGAACACCACTAAGATTTTAAAGATAGTTAAAAATTACAATAAAGTACCATCATTATTTACTATCAGGAGTCATGTATGGGATTCTCTATTAATTATAAAAATAATTTATTTTATTAAATAAAACATCAAGCCATAGTCATATCATGTCAATCAAATCAATCATGCTGAAATAGAAAAAATCAAACAAATTATGACATGCTCTTTTTTTCATTTTTATTCTTCACATGAATCGTTTCGACTTTCATCTACTGAGGGCAATACGAATACCTGACTACCCATGTGAAATGATCAATTCAATTTATGTTATAACAACAATTTGCGACTTGCCAAACCAACAGCACATTTATGGCTTGCTAGACCAACAATACGCCGTACCAACCACAGTGGTCCTATATGTAATTTATGGCCACAATCGTACTTTGCCAAAAGGTGATCCCTATAATCATATCGCGTCAACACTCTCGTCAGAGAATACGTTGTCATCCATAAGAACTGGTCATCTCACATCTTTTCAGACCAGATGGGGGAAAAACAAAAATTTTTTAGAGATAAAAAGCCTAACAAAATATTTTATAAATCATACATGCCGATACCAATATATTTTTTCATTCTTAAATATCATTTCATGCTTTATTACTCCACCATCATACCATATATCATACATCAATGTTATTCACAAACATTTAATTATTTTAGTTAAACATGCGAATAATCGATTTATATATGTTCATATAAAGATGCATTAACATGTAATCATTTTATTTTAAACATATAAGATTAAGCACACATCCATTTAATTTAAAATTTTGTTAATTTAATCTAGAAATACTCCTTATTATGTTTAAAGTAAATACTAAATTTCTCACCAAAACCTTGATGTTTCATATTTCTATCTTTCTCTCTAAAATCCTTTGGTGGATAGAAGAATGAAGTAGAAGTGGTGAGAAATGGTGACGTAGGGGTCCCTATTTATAAAAAATAGGAATCGTTAGATTTGCGGTAAGTGGCAAAATCTTGTGAGGAGGGAGAAAGTTAAGATGAAAAGATGAGATGTGATGATTGACGGATGTGATTGACAGATAGACGATACGACGTGATGACAATGCAAAAATCGAAGGTACACCATATAAACGACAGCGGCACGTTGCTTAAGCGATGATGGCATGCCCGAGTTGGCAGTGGCGCCCCGCCCAACTAGCGGTGCTCGTTGCCCAAAAGCGGCGCCCGACGCCCAATGGGGCAGCATGCCCTGCTCGAGGTAGCACACGCTGTCCTAGCTTGCTATCCGCAGACTGACTGCGTGCTGGCCTATTAAGCACATGCCTAATGCGTGGACATAGGGCACTCAAAGCCGCGCGCCTGTTTATGCACGTAGACCGCGCCTCGTGCCCTGTGCGGATGGGACGTGCGCACAAGTTGACGTCCTGTGCTGGCCGCGTGCCTGTCTGCGCACATAGACCACGCCTCGCGCCTTGCATGGATGGGATGTGCGCACAGGTGTACGTCCTGTGCTGGCCGCCCACAGGCAGGGTCTTTCCTATGGGCATTCCTGTAGGAATTTTCGTCATTTCTCCTATGTTTTTCCTTGAAATCTTTTTAATTGAATTTAAATATAAATTATCAACAAATAAATTAAATAAAATAATTTTAATAATTATTTAATTAAATAATTACGAAATTAAAATATGAAATTTATTCAGAAATTACGAAATTAAAAGAGTTTAAACATCCTTAGGGCCTGCATAAATAGGGATTTACATTACAAATTAAGCATGAAGATTTTCGGGCTATTACATTTCCCCCACCTTTTAAAATTTGGTCCCCAAATTTTTTATGAATAGATCTAGAAACTTATCTCGTATTTCACTTTCCACTTCCTATGTCGCCTCTTCTGGAGTATGGTGTTGCCGCCGCACCTTCATCATAGGGATCCTCTTGTTGTGTAAAACTTTGTCAGTCCAATCAAGGATTTCTATGAGGAGCTCCTCATAAGTTATATCTACTTGAACCTGCATTTTTTGGTGAGGAATGATGTGAGAAGGGTCAGGGTGGTACCTTTTGGGCATAGATACATGAAAAATATCATGCAGACCCACAAACTCTGGGGGTAGAGCAAGGCGGTACGCCTTAGGTCCGACGTGATCCACGATTTAAAAATGTCCCACATAACGGGGATTCAGCTTACCCTTCTTACCGAACTGCATTTTTTCCTCACAAGGGAAGATTTTAAGGAAGACTTCATCACCAACAACAAACTCTAAGGGTCTTCTACGGTTGTTGGTGTAGCTTTTCTCGTGATTATGAGCAGTGGTTAGGTTCCCTCGAATGATGATGACTTTTTTGATAGCCTCTTGAATGTAATCAGATTCCAAGTGATGCTGCTTCTGAACTTTGTTCCAGCAAGTAAGAGAACTACAGGGCCTGCCATACAGGGCTTCATATGGAGCCATGCTGATACTGAAATTATAACTGTTATTATAAACAAATTCATATAAGAAAAGGTACTTAAACCAGTCATCACCAAAGTCGAGGACATAAATGCACAACATATCTTCAAGTGTCTGGATAGTACGTTCAGATTGACCATCAATTTGAGGATGATAGATAGTGCTGAAGTACAATCTCGAACCAAATTCTTTTTGAAAGCTGTCCCAAAAATAAGAGGTGAATCAAAGATCTTTATATGATATTATGGATGAGGGAATGCCATGGAGTCGAACAATCTCTTCGACGTACAGGTAGGCTAGTGAGCAGTCTTAGTCAATCTGTCAACGATGACCCATATTATATTGCGATCGGAACAAGTTTTAGGCAAACCAGTGATAAAGTTCATAGTTACATGCTCCCATTTCCATTCCAGAATAGGGAGGCCTTACAACAAATGGTTGGGTATATGATATTTAGCCTTAACTCGCTGGCAAGTAAGGCATCAGGAGACATAGTCGACAATGTCTTTCTTCATTTTAGGCCACCAATATTGATGCCTCAGGTCCTAGTATATCTTGGTACTTTTAGGATGGATGGACAATTTGGAGGCATGGGCAACCTTGAGAATATCCATCCTGACTGTGGCAGAGACCCAAATACGATCCCAAAATCTACACAATCCATCATCTGTGAGTTTGAAATCAAGAAATTTGTCATAAGTAAACTTACTCAGATTTTTGGTTATTTCTGGGTCAGTGGATTGAGCTTCCCAAATCTTCATGAAAAGATCAAACAAAGCTCAAATCTGGGCAAGGTAGGTACCGTTGCCATAATGGTTAAGGTCGAGTACCTGCATAACATCAACTAGTTTCTAATTGGAGGTCATGGTTTGGGCCAACAAAATAAACTCCTTTGGGCTCAGAGCATCAACAACCACATTACCTCTACTGGGTGGGTAGATGATCTTGCAGTTATAGTCCTTCAGGAGGTCTATCTAATGTCTTTGTCTCATATTTAATTCGCTCTATGAAAATATATACTTCAAACTCTTATGGTCAGTATAGATTTCAAATGTCTGACCGTATAGATAATGGTGCCATATCTTTAAGGCAAGACTACGGCCACCATCCAAGTCATGAGTGGGGTAGTTACAGTCATGGAGCTTTAATTGTCTAGATCTATAAATAACTACCTGACCATGTTGCATCAAAATACATCCCAAACCCACGTGAGATGCATCACAGTAAGCCTAAAAATCTTTCAGTATTATCGGGGAGGATCAGCACTGGAGTAGAGGAGAGATGATACTTCAACTCAACAAAACTATCATCATATTCATAGTTCCAAATAAAAGGTACATCTTTCCTGATGAGATGGGTCAACAAAGCTGCAATCTTGGAGAATCCATCGATGAATCACCGATAATAACCTGCTAAACTAAGAAAACTGTGTACCTCGACGAAATTTGTTGGTGAATTCCAATTTATCACTGTTTTAACCCTGGATGGATCCACAAAAACTCATTCGTCAAAAATTACATGACTAAGGAAGGAGACTCGATCAACTTAAAAATAGTATTTACTAAACTTAGAATATAAATGATTTCGGCGAAGGGTTTCCAATATCTAAGACAAGTGAGCTGTGTGTTTTGCATGGCTCTTAGAATACATTAGAATGTCATCAATGAACACGATGATTTATTGATCTAGTGCATGCCGAAAGACCCTGTTCATAAGATCCATGAAAGTAGTAGGGACATTAGTCAGTCCAAAAGGCATAACCTTAAACTCGTACTGGCCATATCGATATCAAAATGTTATTTTTGGAATATCTTCTTCTTTAACTCTCAACTAGTAGTATCCCGATCTGATATCAATATTCAAAAAAGTTGTAGCACCTTACAAACTGATCAAAGAGATCATCGATACGAGGTAAAGGATGTTTTCTTTTTATTATTACGTGGTTGAGCTCTCTGTAGTCTATGCACAATCAGAGGGAGCCATCATTATTTTTCACGAATAACACTAGGGTGGATAAATTTTTGTCTAAGAAGTTTAGAGAGCTGGTTTTCAAGTCCAGCAAGCTCAATGCGACTAATGCGATAGACAGGTTTTGAGATAGGTTGTTTTCTGGGAAGTAAATCGATAGAGAATACTATCTCCTGTGGGGGAGGTAAACTAGGTAAATCCTCTAGAAAGGCGTCCGAAAAGTTATAAATAGTAGGAATGGTGTATATGGCGGGATCGACATCCATATTCATGTTTATTCAAAATTTATAAGATTTTTTTTTTTCATTTTTAATGAACATAAAGTTATGATCTTACTTTCACAGTTGATAATTGCCCTATATTTCTCTAACAAGTCCATACCTAAGATAACATTGGATCCTAAAAAATTAAGAGTATAAGATCTACTAACAGTTTTACTCTTGAAACTTTTATTTTACAATTTTTATACACATAAGCTTCTAAAAGACCCCTAGAGAGAGTTTCTACTGCTAACACTTTATTTAAAGGTTCAGACCTAATATCTAACTCACAAGCAAAAGTATAAGAAATAAAGGAGTGAATAGCACCTGTATCAGTCAGAGCTCGAGCATAAATGTCATAAATAGAAAACACACCCTGGATAAGAGCAGGAGTGGCGAGGGAACTAGATTCATTAAGGTGGTACACACGACCTTGAACTACTAGTTTGGACATGTCCTTTAGCCGCTGGGAACAGTCTTCATAAAGTGCTGAATGCTTCTGCACTTATAGTAGGCCTTGTTCAAACGTCGATAGGGCTGATCACCATGCAAGCGACCATAATGTTGACATGGTTGGGTAGGTTGGGTAGGGTGTCCAGTAGGCTAAGGCAAAGCAGGAGGATGAAAAACTTAGGATTGTCTATCAGGATGGCTACTAACTAGCTCAGACAGTCTTCTTATTGGTTGTTGGGTTTGGTGTTGCTGTTGCTAGGTACGAACTCGGACAATGCGTTGGTGCTAGATCGAGATTAGATCTCTAGCCAACTGGGAATGTCCAACACCTTGGTATATGAGTTAGGTCTCAGCATCACGACTGATCGTAGATATTAGCACGAGATCCCTTAAGAAACTTCTTAACCTTACGACACTCAGGGGTGACCATCAGTGGAGTAAACCTAGACAGCTGGACGAATCGAGTTGCATACTGGGCAACTGACAAATTTCCCTAGCAAAGGTCCTGAAATTCCTCCTTTTTCTCTCAAACATAGACATGAAAGAAGTTTTAAAAAAACACATCCATGAAAACCTCCCAAGTGATAGGGGTAGGTAGGACTTCCTTTTTAAGTCGCTACCAATGTTCGGCTTCATCGATTAGCATGAAGGCTACTAGGGGAACCTTTTGTTCCTCTGTTAGGTTTAAGATAGAGAAAATCTTCTCTATTTGCAGGATCCAGGCTTTGACTACTAAGAGGTTGGGGCCTCCTTCAAAGTAGGTGGGTTAAGTTTCCTAAATTCTCCTATGTAGTAGGAGATAGATCTCTCGGTTGGGCGATAGTCAGGGGCGGGGGTGTTGGCTTTGGTTTGCTTGGTTTTGGCCTATAGCTACAGTTAAACTCTAGGTGGCTCGAAAAAGTTCAATAAACTTGGCCCTGGTTGGATGATCGTGGGTCTTACATCTCTCAGTTCTATCTACAGAAGGTCTTCCTCGTGTTATTCCTACAAAAAAAAAGAAGACACGAGTTGGTGGTTTAGTTTTTGAAAGAAGAAATATCTTAAGTATCTTAGAAGGATTTACTAACTACAATCTTAGTTGTAAGGGATTATTCTGCGTAACTGCTATGATACCATTTGTGACATCCCAAATGCTAATTAAAGTATAAGGGTGCCAGATACAGAAACAAATTATGAGTACATATAAGAAAAATGTATGCAGCAGAATAAATAATTACAATTTCCCTATAAAATAATAATAGAGTTCCATACATCACTGAGGTAGAAACAAAATTAATTATAAGTTTCTACAAAAGATGGACTCATTCGAGTGTGGGATAACTATGCACTCATAACGGTTCATGGATCCACATGATCTTCAAAGGCTTCAAGGGATTAATGATTGGTTCCTCATTATCTTCTTCATCTAGGGGGACATGTAAAGCGGTGAGTTTCATATAATCAGTAAGAAAAATAGTATTTAAATAGCACAACTGAGATTTTAAATGTAATTAAAAACTGCAATAAAGTGCCATCATTACTTACCATTAGGAGACATGTTAGGGGTTCTCTATTAATTATGAAAATAATTTATTTTATTAAAGAAAATATCAAGTCATAGTCATATCATGTCAATCAAATTAATCATATTGAAAATAGAAAAAATTAAACAAATCATGAAATGTTCTTTTTTTTTATTTTTATTCTTCACGCGAAGTCATTCTAACTTCCATCTACTAAGGGTAATACTAATTTCTGACTACCCATGTTGAATGACCAATTCAATTCATGTTGTAACAACAATTTACTGCTTGCCAGACCAACAACACATTTACGACTTGCCAAACTATGACATGATTTATGACCACGGTCATACCAACCACAGTGGTCTTATATGTAATCTATGGCCATGGCCGTACTTTGCTAAAGGTGACCCCTATAATCATATTGCATCACCACTCTTGTTAGAGGGTATGCCATCATCCATAAGGAGTGGTCCTCTCATGTCTTTTCAGACTAGATAGGGGAGAAACATAAACCTCTCAGAGATAAAAAGGCTAACGAAACATTTGATGAATCATGCATGCTGATACCAATACATTTTCTCATGCTTAAATATCACTTCATGCTTCATTACTCCACCATCGTACCATATATCATACATCAATATTATTCACAAGCATTTAATTATTTTAGTTAAACATGCAAATAATCGATTTATATATGTTCATCTAAACATGCATTAACATGTAATCATTTTATTTTAAGCATATAAGATTAATCGTACATCCATTTAATTTAAAACTTCGTTAATTTAATATAAAAATACTCCTTATTATGTTTAAAGTAAATACTAATTTTCTTACAGAAACCTTAGTATTTCCTACACCTTTTTCTTCTTCTTTTCCTCTCCTTCTCTCTCTAGATTACTCTCTCTCTTTAAAACCCTTTGGTGGATGGAAGAATTAAGTAGAAGTGGTGAGGAAATGATGAAGTGGGGTTCCTTATTTATAGAAAATGGGGACCGTTAAATTTGCGCCAAGTGGTGAAATCTTGTGAGGAGAAAGAAAGTCCAGGTGAAAAGATGAGATGTGACAACTGACCGATGTGACCGATGGGTGGATGATGCGACATGACGACAGTGCAATAACTGGTGACATGCCACCCAAATAGTGGCGTGTTGCCTAAGCGATGGCGGCACGCTGCCCAACCGACGGCACACGGTGCCTATGGGGGCCGCACGCGTAGCCCCAGCCTACCGTGCACGCTGCCCTTGTTTTTTCCTAAAATATTTTTAATTGAATTTAAATATAAATTATCATCAAATAAATTAAATAAAATAATTTTAATAATTATTTAACTAAATAATTACGAAATTAAAATATTAAATTCATCTAGAAATTTAAAATACGAAATTCAAAGAGTTTAAATATCCTTAGGGCCTGAATAAATAGGGGTTCACATTACAAATTAAGCATGAAGATTTTCGAGGTGTAACATACTTACTTAATATTATACATCTACATCCGTATCTTTATCAATCATCATCTATACTCATTTACTACTTTCCTCAATTAGGATTTCTTGAACAAAACTTTATTATCTTGGTTCAAGAAAATTCAATTATGACATTCAACTTTAATGAAGAAGGTTAAATTAGACACAGAGAGTGAAACCCGTGAGAAACTATTATTTTTTTACTAACCGTTCTTTGAATATGTTTACAATGACCTTATACAACTTCCTAATCGATGATATTTTCTCAGAGAAAGCAAAATTGGTGAAACCTTGACATAAAAAGTGCCTAAATTAAGGACGAATCATTTTTGAAGAGGGAGAGGATAATGTGAGCAAGGAAGAGGAAAACCTCCATGGGATTTTCTTTCTTAATCCTATAGAAAATCTTTCTTCTTAATAGGGAAAATCGGCCAAGGAAGGAAACTAATCCTACATCGGAGGATATCTTGAAGAATAAGAAAATTCCTTAAATGCTAAATCTTACAGACAAGGAAAACACTTGAGAAATAGAAAAGTATATTGCCATAATTTCTTCCCCTAAATCTCCATACTGAATTAAGATCTTTTCTATTTAAAAAGGAAGATCATATCTATCCTATTTTAGTTTTAATTCTCTTATTTTTGTTAGTTTCCTATGTAATTTCTCCATTAAATTAGGATATTATCTTTCTTATTATACACATGGCCTACACTATAGATAGGTTATCAATTTATACTTGTAATAATTCATGTTTCAATCAATAAAATTATGAAGTTGTAGTTTTCAATTGGTGAGGTTTTCTTCAATATTTTGTTGAGTGGGGGAATCGATGTCTACTTATCAAGATAACTTGTGGCGTCTTTATCATTCTCTTTTATCAAATTGATTTTAACTTATCAAGATTCTTCTTGTGATATTTTAATCAATTTATTTATCCCTATTATCTTAGTTTTGACTCCTCTGTTGAGTGTGGGTCAAGTAAAGAGTGTTTATTTAGGGATAACTTTATGCAAGCTAATGTTATGTGTGGGGTTTCGGATTGCATGTTTTGATTTTGGGTTCTGGATCATTATATGTGGTGTTTTTGATTATGTTAGTTGATCCTGAGATCCGCATCACATCCTCATATGCTAACGTGTATGAGAACCATAATCATAGGTTGTTCTCAAAGCCCAACCCCTATGGCCACTATTAAACCAGTTCCCAATTTTGTCTAGTATGGGACTTCTTAGTCTCGTCTGACTAAGGCCTATCCACTGTAGGGTTTATTACATATATTACACACATATAATCCCTCTCTGGTATTTGCTAAACAAATTTCCTCGTCTTTAATTGGTTCCTATTTTATTGTTTTGCTAATCAAATTCATCACTCTAACACACATATATTCATAACCTAGATGCTTACCTATTTAAATCCATAACCAATATACACAATTCACACATATTCCTATGCACGATTTAAATACATATATATTAAAAAATCATCTTACATATATATGTATTTCCATGTACATATGCTTACATAATTTATTTGTATATAGATTTTTCATATAACCCATACATATATACATATAGCTTATATCATATATACATGCACACTATTCATACACAGTTTTATACATACACCCATAATCTATTAATCAAACGACCATGTATAAATATGTATATCAGACACACACAATACATTAAACTGATATATACATAATATGCACCTACATGTTTTACATATAAATTCTTATATTACTCTACATACATTAAACATTGCATGTATAGATAATTTACAAACACAGATTGCACATAATATATACAATACAAAACACATACATATTCATATGTATAACTATTTAGACACATATTCTTAGTTGCCTATGTACTTAAAACACACAAAACATATTTGCACCTATATCAATATACATACATAATCATAAAAAGTCATTCATATACAATCTACATTCATATGCATATTTTTATAAAAAGTTTGCCAAGACAAGATTTGAAAATAAACTACAAAACTTTAAATAATTATTTATTATAAAATCAATAAACTATTTTATAAAAACATGAGTCCCCAAACAAAAAGTGACCTAATTTTTACCTGAAGCTTGATCGGAAAAGATACTGAAATCCTTATTGGGTTCAAGTTTACCATCCTATCTAATTCCAGCTGCTATCTAGATAATTTCCCTCATTTATAAATAGGAAAACATATGAACTAAATGGTGAACAATTTCGAAAATGACATAACACGAAAGGGGAACTAATTTTACCTTGGATATACAGTCCTCGCTTGCCGAAATCACCACGTGCCACCACATGCGTCACCACATGCATGTCACCAGAATTGTCACGTGCCATCGCATGTGCCATAACCAAGACCACCATGCGCCATCAAATGCATCTTTGTTGTGATCGCCACGTGTCGCCGTGCTTTGACCAGAGCACCACAGGCCCGTGGCGCGCTCACATATGGACCTATGCCAAAATTGCCACACGTACTGCCTCCTCTCCCTAGCTAGATCAAGCTTAACACCATACTCGAATCTGGTTTCCTCTTCTGAGTGGAAACGTTATGCCGTGCATCAGAAATAAATCTAGTGTGGTTTCTCTTCTTATTATTGCAGTGTGCACATCCTCTAGCTTCATGATTGCACGCGGATCTCCTTCTTTGGCCACCTCCTCCCTATCGTGAGCACCAAGTCTAAAAAGTCTTGCACGTGGATCGATTGTTTGTCGTTTCTCCCTTTTTTTCTTTCTTCTTTTTCTTCTTCTTCTTACCACGACCACTGATCTCCCTCTCCCTTATTTTTTTTCCGTCGCCATGGTGTCATCTCTTTCCTTATAGTCACAAACATGTCCTTTCCCTTTTATTTACTCGTGCTCTCCCTCTACTCTGCTCAGGCTCTCCCACTCCTCCTAGAGAAAAACTAATTTGATGCAACGAAGAATGGAGATGGATCGTTTTGACTCTCGAAACCTCACTCAACGTGACACCAGAAAGCTTAACCACTTAATTTACCCTCCCTTCTTGAACTACACCCAACAATATGAATGTAAATTTAAGATAACTGGAAAAAGTAAAAAGAATAAGAAAGGATGTCATGACTTACCTGATAAGTCAATCCTGATATCTTGCCTCAACAAGTCTTCTGAAGCTCTCCAACTTGAAGAAACTTGAAGAACACTCACAAAATTAGTTTAGTTAATTTTAAGAAAATAAGACAAAGTTTAAACTTTACTAATATGAAAATGTGATAGTTGTGAGTACAAGCCTAAGATTGAAGTCTTTGTATATACTTCACTTTTCTAATGAGTAAAAGTAAGATTACGTGAACACTTAAACTTAATTAAACTAAAAACCTTAAACAAAATAATAAAATAATTATAAGGATAAGGATTAACAATTAAATATTAATATAATATTCAATAGATAATTCTCATTTGTTTTACCATATTTTCCATGTGTTTTAATTCCTCAAGTAGACTTCAATTTGTAGTAGAATTTTAAAAAATCAACCATAAAAAACACATGAGAAAATGGGCATAGATGGAATCCTTCTTGGTATTAAACTCCCATCTATATGCCCCATCCGCATGACTATGTCTTCTAGCATGCGTGCGGGTATCCGTATGTGTGGCTTCCTATGTGCATGACCTTGTGTGCGAAATGAGAGCACTGATACTTGCGAGACCTTTTTCCCGCATGAGAAAGCAAGCTACGCGTGTGGCTCCTCTTGGACCACGGCTGCCTTGGCCAAAAATGCCTTGAATCTATCTCTTGTTGGGGCCAAGGTTGATTTTTCATATCTCTTAACAATGTTTTAAGCCCATAAATTCTCTCATGGACCTCATGCCCATTATTTTATCTTGTCTTGGATGTTCAGCCCTGGTTGGGCCTAGCTTGAACCTTTTTTTTAGTAACCTCTGGGCCTCCAAGATTTTCCTAATCTTGATCCAAGCTTGGTCACAAGGTTTGCACCTCTTTGGGCGATCATTGGGTCGAGTACTTGGCCCCACGTTGAAGAGCTTTGAGTTATCCTCTTTTGGACCCTTGGATTGATTGCAAGTCCCTCTTTAAAAAAAAATTTGGAATTGAGCCGCTACTGGACTTCTTCTTGGGCCAGGCTTCTTGGCTCTTTCAAAGGTGGGCTCAGCTTGGATTTTCAGGATTATTTTTGGCCTAGCTGGGATCACATCATAATCAATTGCCTTAAATATCCTCTCCTAACCATTCGATCTATCTCTTACACTCTTGGCCATTCATCGCACCTCTTTATCTCAGCTATCCATTTTGCCTCTTCATATGTGCCGTTCATTCCTAAATACTTTCAAAGTAGTTTGGCCTCACTTTTGAATATTTTATTCAATTTAGTCTTTTTTCTAAATTTAATTAATTTATAGGATTCCTTTTTACATTTTAGGGTCCCTAATTAAATCTTTAAAGCACCCAAATGTGAAAATTAAATCCCAAAAGCATGACTTCATTTTGGATTTAATTTACGCAAACCAGGGTGTTAAGTAGACGATGGCTCTATGAGAAAATCCTAATAGGATTTTAATTTTTTTTTTATTCTAAATAATTTAAATGAGAGAAATTGAGGTATTTATACCTTAAAAATTGAGTTGGGTGTACACATTCTATATGTAACACCCTAACTTTCTGGCCCTTAATGGATTTTAAAACTATGATATTTGTGGTCTATTACCTTGCAAAAATTTTCACTTAGAATCTCCACATCTTTTATTCTAATTAGCTTTTCTAAAATTTTATCTGAGTTTGCCAAAACTTTTGGGAGAAAAGTGAATAAAAATAGCTCGAGAAAAACTCGGACCATGACCCCAGCCCGCAACCCACGACCCTTGTACAGCAGCCTGTGAGCACAACCTGTGACTGTGGACAGCCCGTGCAGGCTTGCTGTGTGCACTGCGCACGCCTGTGCGCGCAGTCGATGGCTTGTATGCTACAATGGCGTGCTGTCACCGATGTGACAACCTTGTCCTGTCGGTCAAATGGCCACTCTTGGCCTTTCTTTTCTTCTTTTTCTTTTTGCCATGCTTGGTGGGCCTCAAATCCACCTCCTCACTCCATTCTGCCAACTTTTACCAAGTGGCGCAGATCTGGCCTTCCTTTCATCTCCATTTTCTCTACACCATTCTTCCTTCTTCACTTTCCCAAAATTTAGAGAAAGAAAGAAGAGAAACTTTAGGGGGGAAAGAGAAGGTTTTTTTTAGAAAGAATAAGGAGCAAGGAAAAAAAAAAGCTTGGAGTTTCACAAGCTTGTTCAGAGGATTTCTAGAAGCTCTCCCTTTGCTATCAAAAGGCTAAGTCAACCTAATTACGATTAGAAATTTAGTATTTACTTTTATGCCTCTAAGTGCTCTTTCTAGCTAAATAAAATAATGATAACATGAGATGGTTGTGAATATTTGCTTGGTGTCATATTTTGTTTAACTTGGTCGATAATCTACTCGGATGTCTTTACACTCATTTTGACTAAATAGAATTTGTACGAGTATTGATCCTTTGCCTTACTCTTAGAAAGAGCAAAGAGGGGTTTTTTAATGAGCCACTACTGCGTGAAAATATCCCGATGGTCAAGACCAGAGGTAATGGATTTTTGCCGCATTGGTTGGACCCCCACTAGGTTCCGAACATTAGGCATGATGCATAAGAGTTTGTTACATGATTAAGATGCATGAAACCTTGTCTAGAGTGATGTTTTGCTTGGTTGAACTATTGATTGGTTATATATGCAATGTTAGATACCATTTTCAATGGAAATACTGAGTATACTGCATGAACACATGAAAATTAAAAGTTTGCACGTTGGTTTGGCCCTTCGCCTTACTTAGGTAATGGCAAAGAGGGTTATTCTAGTGGACCTTAGTTCAAGAGGGTGACCTGAAGGTCAAGTTTAGGTAAAATGAGCCTTCAAGCTGGACATGAACCTTCGGGCTGGATAAGTTGAAGAAATCCTTCTCGGACTCGAAAAATAGTTGCATTGAACATATAGCATACATATGAAAAGAATATGAAATTGTTGTGAACATGAAATAAACAAGTGAGAAGAATAAAAAAATTTGTTTGACCGTTATCTCTGAGGGATTTTTGTTTCTCCCTCCTATGAATAAGTATTAGTGAATTGCTCCCTGTGATGATTGGTGTTCCCTATGAAGAGAGAGGAAACACGTTAGGTGAATGTACGGTCCCTAGGACGAATGGACGACCATGGATTAAAGCCTAGATGGGGGAAATGATAAGGACCCAAGAAAGGGGTTGGTGATTCACAGTGGTAGTCGGGGATATCCCTTCTGCCCTCAGTGGATATATGTTGCAACTGCTTGGCGCAAAGGTCAATAAAAGACAAATAAAATTTAAGCATCATTTAGAGCATTATTTTGATCTGTATGATGAAATTTTCTTTTTTTTGGTGTATTATTTATGCATTCTGATATTCCTCTTATCCAACTTCTTTGTTTGAGTATTCTTGGTGAAATATATTTGCTTAAGATGATATTTTTATCATGTTTAACATCTGTTTATCTAGTTTTTATAAAGACAACAGTTTTCATATGATTTAATGGCTCCATTCTGCAATGAACTCTAAGGTAAGAGGTATATGACCTTTACTCAAAATGATTACCATTTAAACCTTAGTCGTGTGATTTGAAATACTATTTTCCTTACTGAGTTTACATGAAACTCACTCCTAATCCATACCTCCAGGTGTTGAAAAAGTTAAGAGTTTGCTCTCTGAGTCACCTTTTGGAGTTCAGCTAGACCCAACTCCAAATTCTTGATGATACTCTAAGACATAGTTCAAGTTCACTAGTTACTTCGCACTCTGATGAGGTTCTTATAAAAGGCCTATCTTGCATTAAATTTTCATCTTATGACCTTATTGTAGGGGGATTGAATTTAGAAGGTTGTAAGGGATCTCCTAATTCTGCTTCAATATAAAAAAATTTATTTTGCACTCGAAATCTATTGAGTTTTCTACATCCCTTTTTTCAATGGGAAATTAGGGATGTCACACTATATATCTTATCAAGCTTGCTCTTAACCTAATACACATATACTTATATATTCACACACATTAATAACACGTGTCTAAAATAAGCTGCCGCAACCCATTTTCTTCTACACTCTTGGGCTTGGTTAATCAAAGTCTTGCAATGAAAGGCTTTAACATCCTCCATCAAGATGGAGAGTAGATAATTTCTGATCTCATCTTGGTTATATGTTAATTAAGGAGGATGTTTAAGAGTGCCTTAGTGGAAATATCTACAATTTTTTGTTTATTGTTCATTCATATTTTTACAATATTTTTGTCCTACATTTTTTTTTGTACTAAATGGCAATCCAGTTCAATATGCTTAGTTCTTTTATCAAATACTAGATTAACTACTACATGCATTACAACCGTAAACTGTCATAGATTTAGCATTACTACTTCTGGATGGTTAATTCCTATAGCATTCAAGAGGTACCTTACATAGGTTAGTTCACAACAAACACTTGACTTTATATTCTACCTCAACAAATAATCTAGAGACTATTTGTTACTTTCTAGACTTTCAGGAGATCAGAGAAGTAGCAAGGAAGATGTAGTATCATGTAATAGATTTCTTTGTGTCTTGACATCCTCCCTAATCACTACCACTATAGGCATTTAGTTCTAATTTTTATGAACTTAGATAAAATAGACTTTGCCCAGGAGTGCCTTTAATGTGTCTTAAGACCTTGTAAGCTATATTTAGATGTTGTTCTCTAGGGTTTTCCATTGGTTTAGGAGTTGTACAGAATAGGCTATATCTGGCCTTATGAGAGTCAAATATATAAGTCTTCTGATTAGTCTCTTATACATAGTTGGGTCAGGGACATATTCATAATCTTCCTTTAATAATTTGAGATTCTAATACAATAAAATTTTGAAGTTTTGCTTCCTAGGATGTCAGTGCCTTTTAACAAGCTAAGAGCATACTTTGACAAACA
The DNA here is from genome assembly GCF_054855325.1 of Carica papaya. Taxonomy (NCBI): domain Eukaryota; kingdom Viridiplantae; phylum Streptophyta; class Magnoliopsida; order Brassicales; family Caricaceae; genus Carica; species Carica papaya. The sequence goes on along the minus strand of NC_142310.1, from coordinate 19,037,817 downwards.
TAAATTCCTTTCTTGGATCTGGCTATCTTAAAAATGAGGAAATACTTTAGATTTCTTGAATCTTTGATCTTGAATTATTTATTCATTGTTTATTTCGGGTCATCAGTCAAGTTATTATTGTTCCTGCAATAATTATATCACCTACATATACTAATGTTGTGGAATTTTTTGCATCTTTTCTCACAAAAGACTATGGTTGGCCTTTGATTGCCTAAACCCTTTTATGAAAATTAAGCTAGAGAATGTTGCATACTATCACGACTACCCCTCTCATATAGGGAATATCCAGAGCAAACTACACTTTACACGTAATTAAATAAAATATAATGAGATTTTCATTAATGAAAAAGTGCAGAGGTGTTACATCCCTTGATATATGTACATCAGATACATGTAAAACAAGGCCCTAAAATTTTTCTTTCTTACATTACAAAGCAAAAGTACAAAATAGTAACTTGAGTTCTTATAGAGCCTAACTTGCAAAAGACTTCTCTGTTATTATCGCTTACTCCGCAGCAGTCTTTGTAGGATCTAAAAATGATGAGGGAGTGAGATACACTATCCTAATAAGCAGATATCATCATGTGATATATATAACTTTCACATACATCAAAATATATATCTCATACATTTGCAAATAATAGATAACTAAATCATCATATTCACTTGGCTACATTGTACAATGAGTTATGCTACATCATCATTGTAGAGGGTCGTTCACATCTTCCTATTGCAAGCATGCATAGGCGCACACTTAACACTTAACACTTAACACATCCCATGCACCCGAAAATGGAACGGTTATGCATGGACACACAGAAGTTTAGCATCATATAGGTGCTTTTGGAATGGCTTACCTCAATAAAAATCAATGCATACTTATTAAAATCACTTTCCAAAACACATGGGCAAAATAACAAATATAATACAGTAACGCTTTCACAAAGCACTTGCACTTTATATATGAAAGTACGTATAAAACACTTATGAAAACACTTGAAAACTATGCATGCTATGCGATCATAAAACTATGCAACCTTGATTTGGGCAGAGTCCCCTCTTACACAAGCTCTAATCACTCTACTTAGTTAGGTAGAGTTTTCCATTATAAAATCTTTAAATTTCTCCGTTGACGTAAATAGAGTCTCCCCTTATGAAAACCTTAATTTCTTGTTTTCAAATGGGCAAAGTCTCCCCTTAGTTTATCTCAATTTTCTACCAAAATTTCAGCAGAGTATCCCTTTAGGAATATTGATAATTTTTAATTCAAAAATACCCTCTTCAAATGGAAATTACATTTATAAGTGATGCGAAACCCTAAGACCCTTGCTTGAACCTTAGAACTCTTCAATCGGTTTAGAACGGAATTTAGATCACAAGTATAAAAGGAATCAAATTTGTTCAATCACCCAAATGGTAGAAGTTAAAGAGAACCCAAGAAAGATAAATGATATCCCTTGAACCCAATCCAAACAAGCACCAAGAACAATTGAAATAGGAAATCAAAATTGAAACACAAGTGATAACAATTGTATTCTAAATCAACACCTTGTGCATAAAGTGAAAAGAAAGCCAAAATGCTCTCAACTCAATTCTGAAATGTTTGATTACAACTCTTGATGTCCACAAAGAAGAGTTCCTTTGGTATTTATGGCCAAAGAAATCAATGATAAGTTACAATACAATAACTACAATTGTAACTCCCACAATAATTAGGTTAATTATGTGGTAATTACAATTGTAACTCCAACAATAACTAAGCTAATTATAGGCATGTACTTGTTATATAACTCCTTATAACTCCAATCTTCTTAACCAACACCACTAATTATTTGTGGCACCATATAGTTATGGGCTCATTCTCGTAATAACACTAAGACAAGACTTAAGCCCAAAATGAGTTATACTTAACTATATGGGCTTAATTAACTCAATCTAAAATACTTAAAACAACTCAACTAATCCAGCCCATACACAAGGCTTATTCATCTATTACTAATAAGACTCAAACAAGCCCAAATTATCCCAAATTACTTAAATCCAATTAAAGTTACGAATTTGGGCTGTTCAAAAAGCTCATATTTGAACTTTCCACAATTGGCTAGCCCATCATCCACACGTTTTTGAGTAAAAACTTGGAGCAAATCTTTAAGCTTCTTTGCATTTGATCTTATTACTGGTCTGCTGAAGCTTTTCAGGTTTGGAACTGTATTTGTATTTACATCATTTGAAATTTGCTATAAGTCACCTTCTGATGCTCTTTGAGTATCTTGAGTGTTTTTAGCCTTGTTTACATCAAAAGTTCCTGAAAGGAGGATAAAGATGTGTGTGGCATTTGGATGAGGATGTAATACTCTAAATTTACTTAAGGGTGAAGGAAGAGGGAAAAGAGAGAAAAATGGATAAGCTTGAGGGATTGAGGTGGCAACCTCACCATTTGCCACCTAAACCCCTCTTGGCCGACCTTTTGGGCTTCCCTCCCCTATAAATAGGGGTTGGGAGATGGAAAATGCATTCTACAGTGAAGGAGAGCAAAGTTAAAGAGAGAGAAGAGAGAAAGAATAGAAGTAAAAGAGAGAAAAATGGTGCCTACCCAAGAAAAGTGAGGGAATTTAGGAGTTTTTCCTTGAGGAAATCCACCCAAATTTGTGAGAAGAAGGGAGAGGAAGAAAGAAAGAAGGAAGAAACAAAAAAAAAAGAGATTAAAAGAGGGAGAGCACTCATAACAAGCAAAAGGGAACCCGCGAGCTTAAGGTAAGTTTACTCCATCAATGGTATTATGTTTCTCTTGAATTTTGAGGTTAGTTTCTAAATGTTGTGAGGGATATTTTTGAGGTTAAAAACATCCTGAAACTTTACTGAATTCTTGGGAGAAACAGGCTCAAAATTAAGCTGAAACTCTGTCAGAGTTAAGATTGTGAGTGATACAAGGTAAGTTCATTTAAACCTCTTTTTCTTATTGATGCAAACAAGGCTAAAAACACTCAAGATACTCAAAGAGCATCAGAAAGGGACTTGTAGCAAATTTCAAATGATGTAAACACAAATACAGTTCCAAACCTGAAAAGTTTCAGCGGACCAGTCACAAGATTAAAGGCAAAGAAGCTTAAAGAGTTGCTCCAAGTTTTTACTCAAAAACATGTGGATGATGGACTGGCCAATTGTGGAAAGTTCAAATATGAGCTTTTTGAACAGTCCAAATTCGTAACTTTAATTGGATTTAAGTGATTTGGGATAATTTGGGCATGTTTGAGTCTTACTGGTAATGGATGAATAAGCCTTGTATATGGGCTCGATTAGTTGAGTTATTTTAAGTATTTTAGATTGAGTTAATTAAGCCCATATAGTTAAGTATAACTCATTTTGGGCTTAAGTCTTGTCTTAGTGTTATTACGAGAATGAGCCCATAACTATATGGTGCCACAAACAATTAGTGGTGTTGGTTAAGAAGATTAGAATTACAAGGATTTATATAATAATTACATGCCTATAATTAGCCTAGTTATTGTTAGAGTTACAATTGTAATTACCACATAATTAACCTAGTTATTGTGGGAGTTACAATTGTAGTTATTGTATTGTAACTTATCATTGATTTCTTTGGTTATAAATACCAAAGGAACTCTTCTTTGTGGACATCAAGAGTTGTAATCAAACATTTCAGAATTGAGTTGAGAGTGTTTTGCCTTTCTTTTCACTTTATGCACAAGGTGTTGATTTGGAATACAATTGTTATCACTTGTGTTTCAATTTTGATTTCCTATTTCAATTGTTCTTAGTGCTTGTTTGGATTGGATTCAAGGGATATCATTTATTTTTCTTGGGTTCTCTTTAACTTCTACCATTTGGGTGATTGAACAAATTTGATTCATTTTTTACTTGTGATCTAAATTCCGTTCTAAACCGATTGAAGAGTTCTAAGGTTCAAGCAAGGGTCTTGGGGTTCCGCATCATTTGGTATCAGAGCATTGGTTCACCAAGTAAATTAGTCTATCCTTATTTTGTTGTCTTTATTTTCATTATTTCTTATAAAAAAAGAGAGAAATTTGCATTCAGCAAAAAAAAAAAAAAAATCAGATTAGTCTAATTTGCTTAATTGTGCAAAAAGACATTTCCACATATTCTTCCTTGTGTAATTGACACAGGTGCTGTTATTTTCATTTTATTATCTCATATAACATTCAAATACATTTAAAATTTAAAAGGGGAACTCTTTTCAAGACTGTTTGTTTGGTTGAGATTGTTTGTGTAATTTTTGGGGCTGCTTGGAAACAACTTACCTCAATTGAGTTTGTTTTCATCTAAAACTGTTTGTTTCACTTAATTTGAGTATTTTGGGTGATAATTTGTGGTTCTATTAGAGAATTATTAATTTCGTGCATTAAATTTCATATTCACCATTTTTTTTTCTTGCATCCTTAATTTTCATTTAATATTTCTGCCCATTTGCTTCTTATTACATCTTGAGGTAATAATATTGATTCATTGTTGCCTAATTAACATAAAAATCATCATACACTTATTTCTATATAAAGTGTGCGCTCTTCGTTGTTAGATTGTTCTAGTTTGCTTTTACAGTTGAATTCGTTTATCTTGTTTCTTTAGGAATTCTTTGTTATCTCTAATTAAAATTGAGTACATAGTGATAATTAATTGTTATTTGAATTGGCCATTTTGTATAAAGTTATAAAAGATTGCTTGAGTATTAAAAAGCAAGAGATGTGAGCTCAAAAAAGGGTAAAAGCCAAAATTGAGTGAAACACGAGTGCCCATACTATGAGAGGAAACACGTGAGGGAGTGATTTGTGAGGTTGCAATTTATTTTGTTTGTCATTAAAATTTCAGATTTGAAGATGGAGCCACAAGGGAGTGAAAGAACATCAAAAGATCAAGAATTCATCCTCAAAGCAATGTAACAACAATTTGAGAGGATTCAACTAGCTATTGGCAACATGAATGAGAAACTAGAGAAACAACAACGTGAGTTAAATTCCATGAGAGGGGAAGCTTCCCAAACCAATCCAGGGGCAAGAAGACTTCCAACACCACCTTTTGATGAGGAACTGGAGGAAGAATTTGATGACCAAGCTTCTTTGGTCAATGAAGGTCGAAATTATGGTAGGGGTCGAAACGATCTTGATAAAAACACAAGGAGCATCAAAATGAAAATCCCATCGTTTCTAGCCAAGAATGATCCGAATGCTTATCTTGAATGGGAGTGCAAGGTGGAGCTTATTTTTGAGTGCCACAATTATTCGGAGGAGAAAAAGATAAGGCTTGCGGTGTTGGAGTTTGGAGAGTATGCCATTGTGTGGTGGGATCAACTCATCACAAGTAAAAGGAGAAATGGAGAGAGATCTATTTCCACTTGGGCCGAAATGAAGGCTATCATGAGAAGGCGCTTTGTTCCTACTCACTACTATAGGAACTTACATAAAAAATTACAAGGTCTTATACAAGGGAACAAGAGTGTAGAAGACTACTACAAAGAGATGGAGATAGCCATGATAAGGGCTAATATTGAAGAGGATAGGGAAGCTACTATGGCAAGGTTCTTAAATGGCCTTAACAAAGACATAGCCAACATTGTAGAGCTTCAACATTATGTGGAGATTGATGATATGGTGCACATGACTATAAAGATTGAAAGACAATTAGAGAGAAAGGGGAACAGAAGGCAAGTCAACACTTACTCGGCTCAAAATTCCAATTGGAGACCGAATTGGAGGGGAGATAACAAGGCTGTCCAATTCAAAAGAGATGACAAAACCAAGCCAAAAGATGCTAATGATAATAAAAACAAAGGTATTTCTAACTCCCAAACTCCTAGGAATAGAGATATCAAGTGTTTCAGAGGCTTAGGTTTTGGTCATATTGCATCTCAATGCCCGAATAAAAGGGTAATGGTGATGCGTGGTGATGGTGTTGAAACGGATGATGAGAATAATGTGGAGGATGAAATGCCTCCTTTGGAGGATTGTAGTGATGGGAAAACTCCTATGGAAGGTAGATTGTTGGTTTCTAGACGTGCTTTGAATATGCAAGTAGGGAATGATGATGAGGGGGTTAAGTTGTAAAGAGAGAACATTTTTCATTCTAGATGTCTAGTGAATGGAAAATTGTGCTTCAAAGGCAAGTGGAGGAGCTCTTACAAAAGGGAAACATTCGAGAAAGTTTAAGTCCATGCGCAGTGCCCGTCTTATTAGTACCCAAAAAAGTTAGTAGTTGGCGTATGTGTGTTGATTGTAGAACCCTCAATAAAATAACAGTAAAATATCGACACCCAATACCTCGACTTGATGATATGTTAGATGAGTTGCATGGTGCTTGTGTATTTTCTAAAATTGATCTTAAAAGTGGTTATCACAAAATAAGAATGAAACCAAAAGATGAATGAAAAACTGTTTTTAAAACAAAACAAGGGTTATATGAGTGATTGGTTATGCCATTTGGCTTAACTAATGCGCCAAGTACTTTCATGCGTTTAATGAACCATGTTTTACGTGAATTTATTGGAAAGTTTGTGGTTGTCTACTTCGATGATATTCTTGTGTATAGCAAATCTATTGATGAGCATGTCGTGCATTTGAGGCAAGTGTTTGACACATTACGCAAATTTCAACTATATGCTAACATGAAGAAATGTACATTTTGCATTGATTGCATCATTTTCTTAGGATAAGTCGTGAGTGGAAAAGGAATTGAGGTAGATAGTGAAAAGGTAAAGACTATTCAAGAGTTGCTGACATCTAAAAGTGTAAGTGAGGTGCGTAGTTTTCATGGTTTGATAAGTTTTTATTGGAGATTTGTAAAAGATTTTAGTGTTGTTGCTGCCCCTTTAACTGAAATCATGAAAAAAGATAAGGGGTTTGTTTGGGAAAAAGAATAAGAACATGCGTTTTTCTTATTGAAAGAAAAGTTATGTAATGCGCCTTTATTAAGATTGTTTAATTTTGATTCAACTTTTGAAATTGAATGTGATGCCTCTGGGCTTGGGATAGGTGCTGTTCTTATGCAGGATAAAAGACTCATTGCTTACTTCAGTGAGAAGCTCAATGGTACACAATTAAATTATTCCACCTATGACAAAGAGTTTTATGCTTTGGTAAGAGCATTAGAGACATGGCAATATTATTTGTTACCAAAAGAATTTGTGATTCACACCGATCATGAATCTTTGAGGCATTTGAAAAGGCAAGGCAAGCTTAATAAATAACATGCAAAATGGGTAGAATTCATATAGTCATTCCCATATGTGATACAATATAAGCAAGGAAAAGAAAATGTGGTAGCTGATGTGCTTTCAAGAATGTACAGTCTTATCTCTACTCTTTCTACAAAATTGTTGGGATTTGAGCATTTCAAAGAATTGTATGTGCATGATAGTAATTTTTCAAATGTTTATGTGGCTTGTGAACATGCGGTATTTCAAGACTTTTATAGGCATGATGGTTTTCTATTTAAAAAGAGAAAATTATGTGTGCCTAATAGTTCTATTAGGGAGTTGCTTGTTCGTAAAACACATAGTGGTGGTTTAATGGGACAAAACTTTGAGTATTTTAGATGAACATTTCTTTTAGCCTAATATGCGCAAACATGTTGAGAAAATTTGTGCCCAGTTCATCTCATGTAAGCAAGCTAAGTCTAGAGTTCAACCACATGGATTATATATGCCATTACCCAATCCTACACATCCTTGGGTTGTGGACCCTAACACTGTTTTATTAATTGATTTATCTTCCATTTAATCTGGTTATTCAATTCTTTACAATTTTAGTTAGTTTTATATTTTACTTTAATTTACTTTCATTTGATAAATATCTCTCAAATAATTATTTTCAGTATAATAATTGCTTCATAAAATTTGATCTTCATGGGACGATACTCAGATTTTCATATCTATATTACTGAGACGACTAATGAACTTGCTAGTGTTGTTTAGGACGCATCAAGTTTTTGGCGCCATTGCCGGGGACTAAAATTTATTTAGAAATTATTATATTGTTATTAGCTATTAATTTGATATTTTAATTTTTTTAATTTATTTCTCTTATGTTTCAAGTTTTGTTAGTGTATGACCAGAAGTTATGAGGAGCCATTAGTAGAATCTAATCCGGAACCTAAATGAACTTTTCCTTAAAGAAAAAGAGCAAATCGTAAATTCAACATGATAGAAAATCAAAACAATCTTCTTGAAGGAGGTGATAACAATAATGGTGCTTGAGCTACTCAACTTATTCGCATCATGAGAGACTATGCCGTGCCATCATTGGAAGGAACAAGTGCAGGCATTTTGAGGCCTACTGTTCAAGCTAACAACTTTGAGATAAAGCCAGTAGTACTAAAGTTGATCCAACATACTTGTTAATTTGGAGGATTGCCTAATGAAGATCCACACCAACACATAGCTAGTTTCCTCCAAATTGTTGATACTTTCAAGTATAATTGAGTTTCTAAAGATGTAAAGAGGATGAGGTTTTTTCCTTTCTCTTTAAGGGATAAAGCACAACATTAGTTGCAATCACTACCACGAAACTCCATAACTATTTGGATGCATTGGCACAAAAATTCCTTAGTAGATATTTTCCTCTGTTTAAAATTGCACAATTAATTAATGAGGTTGTTAAATTTTCACAGGGAGATTTAGAGACCCTATGTGAGGCATGGGAGAGATACAAGGATATGCTAAGGAAATGCCTTCAAGAGGAATTCTCTATTTGGGAAAAAGTATAAACCTTCTACAATGGAATTAATAGCTAAGTCAGAAGCATCATAGATGCTTCACGTAGAGGTTCAATATACATGAAGTCACTTGAAGAAGCTTATGAATTGATAGAAGAGATGGCTGCTAACTCAAGTGAATGGCCCACTGAAAGATAATTTGCAAAGAAGGCAGCTAAAATTTATAATATAGATGTTTTTATAGCATTAGCAGCTCAAATGGAAGCATTGAATAAGAATTTATGTGACATCCTAAATATAAAACAAAGCATAAGGGTGTCAGATACAAAAACATATTACGAGTGCATATAAGATAAATTTATGCAGTGGAATAAATAATTACAATCCCTTATAAAATAATAATAGAGTTTCATACAATACTGAGGTAGAAACAAAATTAATTACAATCCTCTATAAAAGATGAACTCATCAGAGTGCAGGACTACTATGCACTCATAACCGTTCACAGACCCACAAGACCCTCAAAGGCAATTGGTTCCTCACTATTTTTCTCATTTAGAGAGGGGCATGGAAATAGGTGAGTTTCATATACTCAGTAAGAAAAATAATATTTAATTTACATCACTAAGATTTCAAAAGTAATTAAAACTAAAATAAAGTACCATTATTTACTTACGATCAGGAGTTTTGTCAGGGGTTCTTTAATAATCACGAAAATAATTTATTTTATTTAAAAAATATGAATTTCATTATGTTATAGTCATATAATGTCAATCAAATCATTCATGCTATTTATTTCATTTTATTCTTCGTGTGGAGTCATTTTGACTTCCATCTATTGAGAACAATACAGATTTTCGACTACTCATGTGGAATGACCAATTCAATTCATGTTATATCAACAATTTGCGACTTGCCAAATCAACAACACATTTACGGCTTGCCAATCTATGACATGATATATGATCACGGCCTTGCCAACCATAGTGGTCCTACATGTAATCTATGGCCATGACTGTACTTAGCCAAAGGTGACATCTACAATCATATCGCATCACTACTCTCATCAGAGGGTACTTCGTCATCCACAGAGAATGATCATCTTACATCTTTTCAGATTAGATGGGGGGAGAAACAGAAAGCCCTCATAGATAAAAAGTCTAATGAAATATTTTATAAATCATGCATGCTGATACTGATACATATTTCTCATGCTTAAATATCACTTCATGCTTTATCACTTCACAATCGTACAATGTATCATGCATCAACATTTATCACAAACATTTAATTATTTTAGTTAAACATGCGAGTAATGAATTCATATACTTTCATATAAACACATAATAATTTTATTTAAGCATATAAGATTAAGCATGCAACCATTTAATTGAAAATTTCATTAATTCATATACGTGCACAAGGCGTGTGGAACCACGCAGGTAAACTGTGTGCCTCGCGCCCCATACAGATGGGATGTGTGCCTGTGTTGGCCGCGAGCGCGCATGCGCGAGTGGCATGTGGAGCTCGTGTAGGCAAGGTATTTCTCACGGGATTTTGTTGTCTTTTCTCCTCCGCTTTTCCTTAAATCTTTTTGATAAAATTTAAAATAAATTATCAACAAATAAATAATAAAATAATTTTAATAATTATTTAAACTAATTAAATATTAAACTAAAATATGAAATTCATTCAGGAATTTAAAATACAAAATTTAAAGAGTTTAAACAGTCTTAAACCCCTAATAAATAGGGGTTCACATTATAAATTAAGCAGGAAGGTTTTCATGGTGTTACAATCTATAAGGGCTGCAATTGGAAAATCAGCTGTAGTGGCAGCTATTTATGATTCTTGTGGAGGAGGGCACTCGAATCAAGAGTGCCAGGCAGTTAATACATTTACTGCTAATAATATGCCTAGACAAGTTAGCTTTGTTAATTTTCACAGGTAAAATGATCCCTTTAGCAATACTTACAATCTTGGTTAGAGAAATCACCCAAATTTATCATGGAATAATAATAATAATCAAGGGAGATAATCACCACTAGGATTCCAACCTCAATAGTATTATCCACTGCAAGAAAAGAAATCTAACTTAGAAGAGCTAATGACAAGGTTCATTAACTCTACCGAAACAAGGTTGCAAAATCATGAGGCTTCCATGAAGAATCTAGAGACACAAATTAGACAGCTTGCCAATGTTATTACGAGTCAAACTCAAGGTTCATTACCATGTAACTCAAAGAGCATGTCAAGGCCATTACACTCAGAGATGGGAAGGTGTTGGAGGAGCCAAAGCAAAAGGTAAAAATTGATAAGGTAATTCAATCAAACCCAGTTGAGGTAAGTGTGGAAAAGCAAGGTAAAAAAAATACTAAATTTACAATTTTTAATTCAAGCTCTAGTGTAGATGTTAATAAGTTTCCTTACCCAGATAGAATTAAAAAGGAAAAGAAAGATGCTAAGTTTGCTAGATTTTTAGAGATCTTTAAGACATTATAGATTAACATTCCATTAGTTGAGGCTTTGATGCAGATGCCATAATATGCAAAATTTCTTAAAGATATCCTTTCTAATAAGAGAAAGATTGAGGAATATGGCATGGTAATGCTTACTGAAGAGTGTAGTACCATTATACAAAATAAGTTGCTATAAAGCTTAAGGATCTAAGAAATTTTTCTATACCTTGTGAACTAGACAAATTTAAATTTAAAGATGCACTATGTGATTTGGGTTCTAATATTAACCTAATGCCATTATATGTTTGTAGGAGACTTAACCTTGGGGAGATGAAAGAGACACATATGGTTCTGCAATTTGTAGATAAATCAACTAAAAGACCTGTGGGAATCATTGAAGATATTTTGGTAAAATAGGAGTGTTTATTTTCCCTATAGATTTTATTATACTTGATATGGATGTTGAGCCTGAATTATCATTGATTTTAGATAGACCATTCTTAGCCACAGCTGGAGCATTAATAGATATAAAGAATGGTAAAGTAACCCTTAGGTTCAATGAGGAGGAGATAGCCTTTGACATCAAGAAGGCGATGAAAAATCTTTCTATTAGTTTGGATGATATGTGTTGTGCAATTTATATTATTGATGAGTGTGTAGATGAATAAAAATAAGCCATTCTAATGGAGGATAATTTAGAGAGATGTCTTGTGCTATCAAACACAATTGAAGAGGAGGATCCTCACTTGAAAAAGGAAGTGATAGAGTTGGAAGGTGAATCTCTATCATACATTGTGCTATAAATAAAGGAGGAGCCACATGTGGAGACAACAAAAATGGAGCTTAAGCCATATTTTGTAGGACGGTTAAATCTTGTAACTGAAGCCTTCAAATTGAGAGATTGAGCTCCAAAAGAAAGTCAAACTAACAACTATAACTTAGAACTACTTCTCTACCCTTATATTTAATTATGTTTTTTTTAGTTTTTAATTTTTTTAGGATTAATTATTCATCGTTTTCAATGTATTTAGTCAATTCTAAGTGGTATGTTATGGTTTAAGCATGAGTTTGATTCTTCAATGTGTCTCATGGTATAATCTAAATAACTTTTCATCATTTGGCAAGGTTTTAGAGGTGTTACACATGACAAACAACAGAGGGCAGCAAGCTGCATGAGCATCAGCATGGTGATGCAGTCACTCAGGCACATTCAGACTTAACTAGGAAAGGAGGACAACAAGGTGCATGACCATCTCCATGGTCATACACATGGTAAAAAAAGATTTTTGGGGCAAAAAATGGCATGGGCAGCTGCATGCTCATGCTGTTGAGAAAAAAATTTAAAAAAAACAAAAAAATAAAAAATAAAAAATAAAAAAAATTAAATGAAAACCTAGCTGACTCCTTTTCATCTATTTCTCTTGAACAGATCTTGCCTTCAATTGTAATGTTAACTATTAATGTAAATGCCAAGTTTGAAGAGCTTTCAGGTATCATCCATAGCCATAGTGTTCGCCCAAATTGAATCGAGCGACAATTAGATAATTCCATGGAAGAAGACAACCAAGAACATTTTTCCACATCACACTAAAAGAGATTTACAAGCAGTTTGTCCTCACGGAAAAAATTTCAGGGGAGTATTCTATACTTTATATTTCAATCTTTATCATCTCCTTTGAAACTTCTTCTTAGCATTGAGGAAAATGTTTATTTTAAAAATTTGGGGTCGGGTAATTGAAAATTTTATGAATCCATGCATACTTAACATTTTGCTTGTCAAGCTTGAGGTTGTTGTTGAATTGTTGAACTGATACGAGAGGGTATGGGGAGGATCGAATCAATTCCTATAACTCACTCAACATTATGCAATATCGAAACTATAACCGCCTAGATAAATCTCTCCCTCCAATTGAATCTACAATCCTAAAAAGAATGTATAAACAAAGATTATGAAAAATAAACAAGGAAAGGAAAAATGCCACGAACTTACCGATAAGTTGATTACCGCCCCTTGTCTCAACAAGACATATAAAGAATCCTGCTTCTCGAAGAACTTGAAGAAGCTAATTTTAGCAAAAATGCTAAAAGAAGAAAAGGCTAAGCTTTCAAGAATTCTCTTAAATTGATTGTAATTGGAGTTTACAACCTATGGGCAAATGCCTATTTATAGCCTTTTCCTGTCAATCTAGATGAGTACAAACTCTTAAGATAATTTAATAAAATAATTCACTAGATAAAATTCTATCTAAATCTAGGATAAATACATAATAAAATAATTATTCTATCCTAAATAAATTAATTAAATAATCCTAAGGAATAGAATTAGAATAAAATAATAATTAAAATATTTAAATATTTATCCCATGTGAATTCCATGTAAAACACGTGGAAATTAGTTTAGGCATGTGGGATTTTAATTTAAAACATAAATAATTTTAAAAGTGGATCCCAAAAGCCTTTTAAAATTTTAAAATAATAAAACAATAAAATATATTAAATAGTTAAAAGCGAAAGAGCCGGGTGGGTTTGGGTCACCCGAATGGGCCGGGTCGGCTAATCCACGCGGGCTACGTGGGAAAAGGCCTATGAGAGTTGCAAGCTGGTGGGCTTGTGTTGGTTGAGTTGTCCACAGGCTCGTCTGCATGAGTTTTATCCCTTCCAACTCTACGGGGCCAGTGCGAACTCACGAACACGAACATATTTTGGTCGAGCAACACTTCCCAGCAAATTGCACCATCTATAAACCATGACATCCCCCATAGCTCCTCTCTACCACGTGGAGCACCACAGTCATGTCAAACCTATTTTGGTCGGCCACAAAGTAAAACAATTATCATTTTTCTTTACATGTGATCCAATAGATCACATTAATCCAATCTCGTCTATTTGAAGCTTCTTCCCTTTTTCTATTCTCTTATGTTCTTCAAAAGGGAAAACTCAAGAGAGTTCAGAGAAGTTCAATGAAGAAATTGAGTGAATTTCTAGGAAGAAGGGCTGTATGTTGCTACTACTACAACCTCTACCACTTGTTGCTGCTTCGCCTGCCTTTTTCCTCCTAAAGGTAAGGCCATTTCTTTACTCCTTTACTTTCTCTTTTCCAGTTTTTTTTATCAAACATCACCTCATTAATAGTAGCTCTTCTCTCACAAACTAAACAAGAATAGCTTCTGACCTTTGGAAGATAATTTTTTCCTCTACAACAGCTTCCTCCTCTGCCTAAAGGAGCCTTTTTACTTCTATTTAAAAATAACAGACATCACTTATGATTTAAGGAATGGAGTATTTCTTTGATACTTTTCATGGAATTTTTAGAAAAGTCTTGGAAAGTTTAAGACGCTTAATATTGCATGCCAGATTGCTTTTACTTCGGTGATGCGTGCCTACATTCAAGATGATTTGAATTATTTGTTTTATTTCGAATGTTTAAAATTATATGCATGTTAACGGTAAAATTTTTAGGAATTAAATGGAATGGATCTCAGGATGAAAGGGTATTGAAGTGAAAGAAAAGAAGTGTGACAAAAAGACTGCCACACATGGTTGTGCCATACAAGTAGCATGCGCGAGATACTGCTTAAGCACGCCCAAGTGTCGGGGTAGAGCCCCCTTGCTTGCTATGTGCACACATTGAGCTTTGCATGAATAAACAAACTCTACCAATTATACATGTGCGCTGAGAGAGTTGCGACTGACATACGCATGCATGTGCAGTGTTAATTTTAGATGCCTAAAGTGGCGAGACTACCCCCCTAACACAGAAGGTGCGCGCATAAGCATGTCACATTGGCAGGCACCGCACGTCGAGGGAGTGCATGCAATGGCACCTTGTGTCCCGTGAGGGGGAGCCTATGAGTTGGCATGTTGTGCTACACGAGCGCTTGTGGACATGTTGCACCACGTGAAGAAAAATGTTCATTTCCACATAGGGGCTTGTCCTGAACACCTAAGTGTCTAGACAGCCTGCACTAGGTGCACTGCAATGTGCTGACTACTTATGCTATGCAGCTTTGCCAAGTATACCCTGTGCCTAGAGGGCTATATAACTAGCCTTTGTCTCGCCTAATTGGTGAATGCAGAGAGGGTCTTCCCTCGTGGCCCTTGGATTGGACATGGGTCCTAGTGGGCTAGGTTTCTTGATGGGCTTAAAGGAGACCAAAAGAAAGTTAATGGGCTTTATAGAGCGTTGAATTTAACAATAAACCCTCGATATGGTCCCGGTTGTGTTTTATGGGCCCTAATGGGTCGAGGGCTAGTGTAATGGACCCTGTTTGGTCTAGTTTTGTATACGTAAGACTAATGGGCCAAGAGGAAATTGAGAAATGTTTGGTGGGTCCAATGGACCGTACAATAAGACTTATATGATAAATTGTGAGCGAATTTAGGAATAGCCTTAGGAATTGACTCTTGTGTGAATGAAAACTTAAATCAACACAAAAATTCCTAAATTCATTTAACCATTATCATAGAGGGGTTACCGTTAATTTTCTCCTCATTGATTCTAGCGAAACCACTCCCTACGAATGAGTATCGTATTGGCCTTCCTTCTGATGAGAATGGATTGTGATTGATTGTAGGGGTCATAATGGCAAGTAATACCGTGATGATAGAATCTTACTGAATTACCATATCGTGAACCTAATTTTTTTCCATTCATAGTGGTAGTCGCGAATCCCTCTTTCCCTTTATTGACATAGGTTTAGATAGCTTCGCATGAAGTCTCTAAATAAAGGAAACCTAATTGAGTCAAAATAATTGGGTTGGTCAAAATTGTCTAGCTATAAGGTTACTGATTGAATTATGATTTGCCCTAGAATAACTTCGTTTTCTTTGTGTCTGATTATACTATTACGGATAGACTAGAGTTGCTATTTAAATAAAACTAAAATTGACTATTACTATGATATTTTTAACAATTTTTTAAAATAAACTGAAATTGTGTTATGAAATTTTCAATAATCTCTATTATGTAAACAAATGTTTGAAATGATAAATTGTATTTCACCGGTTGCACTAATCAACTTTAAAACATTAATGCTATGGATTTAATACTATTTTACCTACTGAGTTTCATGTAACTCACCCCAATCCATCTCCCCCAAATGATGTAGAGGAAGAAGATCTACCTGTCGATATGCCCCATGATGCTACTTGGATACTTTTGTTGATCCTTAGATGATGAATGCAATGAGAGGATTGTACTCTAAGAAGCAATTATTGGTGGCCTATAATGAACAAGGACATTTTAAACTATGTCTCCCGATGCCTTACTTGCCAACGAGTTAAAGCAGAACACCAGAGACCCAGTAGTTTGTTGTAAGGGCTCCTTATTCTGAAATGGAAGTTGAAGTATGTAACAATGGACTTTGTCATCGAACTGCCTAGGACCTGTTCTAATCGTAATGTCCTACGGGTCATTGCTGACAGGTTGACCAAGACCACTCACTTCTTACCCATCAAAAGTTTTTGACTCTACGGCATCCCCGCATCCATTGTGTCCGACCGAGATCCTCGATTCACCTCCCTTGTTTGGGACAATTTCTAAAAAGCACTTGTATCTAGATTGTACTTTAGCACTACTTATCATTCCCAGACTGATTGTCAGCTTGAATACATTATTTAGACGATGGAAGACATATTGCACGCTTGCATCCTCGACTTTGGCAATAATTGGTATGAATATCTTCCCCTTTGTGAACTTTCTTATAATAACTGTTGTCATTCCAGCATCGGTATGGCTCCATATGAAGTCCTGTACGATAGGGTTGCCGTTCTCCCACTTGTTGAAATAAAGTTGGGAACCAGCATCGTTTGGGAACTGATTTCATCTAGGAGACTATCAAGAAAGTTGCTGTCATTTGAAGGAACTTAACCACTACCCAGAGTTGTCAAAAACACTATCCCCAGAGTTGTCGTTGGTGACCAAGTCTTCCTTAAGATCTTTCCTTAAAAGGAAAAAATGCAGTTCGGTAAGAATGGAAAGTTGAATCCCCATTATGTGGGATCTTTTCAGATCGTAGAATGTGTTGAACTCCTGGCGTACCTTCTTACTCTACCCCGAGAGTTTGTGGGTCTACATGATATTTTTCATGTTTCCATACTCAAAAGGTACCACCCTGACCCTTCTCACATCATTCCTCACCAAGAGATGCAGGTTTAAGCTAATATGACATACAAGGAGCTCCCCGCAAAAATCCTTGGTTGGACCAACAAGGTTCTGTGTAACAAGAGGATCCCAAGGGTGAAGGTGCAATTGCAACACCACACTCTAGAAGAGGCAATGTGGGAGTTGTAGAACGAGATGAGAGAGAAGTTGCAAGACATATCATGACAAATTTCTGAGACCAAATTTTCTAAGGTAGGGGGAATGTAACACACCGAAAATCCTTGTGCTTAATTTGTAATTTAAATTCCTATTTATTCGAGCCCTAAGGCTGCTTAAACTTCTTAATATTTTATAATTTAATTTTTCATATAAATATCTCATTTCATATTTTAAATTTCGTATTTTATTTAATTAACTACTTCTTAAAATTATTATTTTATTTTGTCATATGAAAAATTATATTACATTTTTTATTTAAAATAAATTTCATAAAAAGTGGAGAAAAGACAAGAAATCCTTTAGGAATGCCCGCAGGAAGGATCCTGTCTGCCTAAGCTCCGCTAAACGTGCATATTGTGCGCACATCCCGTCTAAATGGGCACAAGGCATGGTTTACCTGTGTCCCATCATGCCTAGACAAGCATAGTCTGTACGCGCGTCCCATCACAGACAGATAAGTGCAGTTTGCATGCGCGTCCCATCATGTGCAGATGAGTGCGGCTTCGATCGCCCTGTGCATGTGTCGTCTGCGCAGTTAACCTGCAAACAAGGGCTTGCACTTGGTAGGATAGCAGGCAGTGCCTTGCGCACTATAGGGGCCTGCACGCTTGATAAGCTAGGCCTGTGCGCACGACAGGCTGAGCTTACGCGCGACAAACTAAGTCGGCACACGCAGAAGGCTAGGCCTGCAACATGGTGCTAGCTAAGGCGGCGTGCGATTGCCTCAAGCAATGTGTACTGCGCCCTTAAACATCAGCGCTGTTGATTGGGCGGTATTCCACTATCGCTTGGGCAACATGCCACCATCGGCTTGGACAGTGTGCCACTGTCGTTTGGGTGACGTGTCATTACCAGCTTGGGCGATGTGCCACCATCATTTGGGTGATGTACTGCTGCTATTTAGATGGGTGCCTCTATTTTTTGCACCACTGTCACATTGTATCGTCCATCTGTCGATCACATCTATCAATCGTCACATCACATCTTTCCCTTTGACTTTCTGTCTACTGACCAGATTTTGCCACTTGGTCCAAATCCAATGGTCGTCATTTTCTATAAATAGAGACCCTTCCTTTACCATTTCCTCATCACTTCCATTCCATTCTTCTATCCTCCTAGAGTTTAGAGAGAGAGGGAGTGATCTAAAGAGAGAGGGAGTGGGGAAGAAGAAGAAAAGATTTAGGAAACATCAAGATTTTGGTAAAAAATTTAGTATTTACTTTTAAACATCCTAAGGAGCATTTATAGAATTAAAACTAATGAGGTTTAAATTTATGATTTGCATGGTTTAATTTTTTGCCTAAACGAAGTAATTTTACGTGATAATGCATGTTTTATGATCATATATGAACTTATTAATTTATATGTGTAATTTATATGATTTGATGCTTAAAATAAATGTTGATATGTGATTGATGGCCAAAAAATGATTAAGCATGAAATGATGCATAGACATTAGAAATATGTATTGATATTAATATGCATAATTCATAAAGAGTTTTGTTAGGCTTTTTATCTGTGAAGGGTTTCTGTTTCTCCTCCATCTG
Organism: Carica papaya; assembly: GCF_054855325.1. NCBI lineage: Eukaryota > Viridiplantae > Streptophyta > Magnoliopsida > Brassicales > Caricaceae > Carica > Carica papaya. The sequence continues at coordinate 19,018,807 of NC_142310.1, read as the reverse complement.
GTTTGAAAAAACATGGGAGGACTGGTCCTGTGGATGACGGCATACCCTATAACGAGAGTGGTGATGCGATATGATTGTAGGGGTCACCGTAAGTGAAGTACGATTGTGACCGTAGTTAACATATAGGACCACTGTGGTTGGCATAACCATGGTTAAAGATCATTTCATAGTTTGGCAAGCCACAAATTGTTCTTATAAATAAAATGAATTAGTCATTCCACACGGGTAGTTAGAAATCCATATTACTCTCACTAGATAGAAGTAGGAACAACTTCACGAAGAATGACACAAAAAATAATGCATATCGTGATTTGTTTGATTTTTTCTATTTTTAGCATGATATATTTGATTGATATGATATGACTATGGGTTTGATAATTTTTTTAATAAAATAAATTATTTTCATAATTTAATGAAGGACCCTAACATAACTCTTAATGATAAGTAATGATGATACTTGTAACTACCTTAAAAATATTATGATACTATTTAAATATTGTTTTCTTTACTGAGTATATAGAATTTATACCTTTCCATGTCCCCATCCAAATGAGTAGGATAGTGAGAAACAGATCGTTGACCTACCCCTTGAAGTCTTTAAGGATCTCGTAGATCTATAAACCTTTTTGAGTGCATGACTTGTCCTGCACTATGATGAGCCTTTTTACATAGTGATAGAAGTTCCCTTTTTTATATTTTGATATTTTGTATTTTGTTATTTTGTATTTTGTTGCCACTTCTGGCCTCAATTATATATGTAATTGGGAACTCATATTTTATAAGGGATTTGTAAAAATTGCTTCACTACATACATTTAACTATTATACACTTGTAATCTATTTCTGTATCTAGCACTCTTATGCCTTATTAGCATTTGAGATGTTACAAATTAAGAGTAGTATAGGAAGATAGACTTGTCGATTATATCCATAAGAATTGATTGGATCCCTACACATCAGTCTGAATTATCATTCTTTGTGATCTATGTTTCATTCTTTATGTTTATGCTTGTTCCATTATATAATTAAGCGACTAATTGTTACTAGTTACGTAACGCACAAAGGGCACGTCATTCCTTTTTCTGTGCGCTTATTCCTGAGTTTCAGTAGAAATCAGAATCCTTTAAGGTTTCTTGTTGTGTCATAAGGACTAATGTGTAGACCCAATTTAAGTGACTCCAATTTTAAATGCTCAACTCTACAGACGAAGCTACCAATTGAGAGACAGTGAGGTAAACACGAGTGAAGGTAAGAGAGAGTTTTATCTTCACTAACGTCTTCTTTGCAGGTACTTCGGTATGTTTCAGCTCGTTGATGAAACTCCCAACTAGAGCAGTAACCTTATTTTACGGAGGACCTTCAACTTGCACATCAAGGATGAGGACCATGAACAACGGGAGAATATATTCCACACCCGCTGCCCAGTCAACGGTAAGGTGTGCAGTATGATCGTCGATGGAGGAAGTTGTGCCAGCATGGCAAGCACCCTGCTCGTGGAAAGATTGGGACTAGCATGCACCGCCCATCCCAACACCTACCTGCTGTAGTGGTTGAATGAGAGCGGCAAAATAAAGGAACCCAGCAGGTCATGGTACCCTTCTCCATCGGTAAGTATAAAGATGAGGTATGTTGTGATGTTGTTCCTATGCAAGCCAACCATGTGATACTCGGCCAGCCTTGGCAATTTGATAGATGAGTCCAACACTATTGTTTGGCCAACTGCTATTTTTGGTGGAAGGCCGACCTCACTCATATCCTCACACCTTTCTCACCCCAAGAGGTGCACAAGGATCAAGTTAAGGTCAAAAGGGCCTTCGAGGAATACTTGGAGAGAGAAAGGGAGAGAAAAAGTCAGGGGTACCCAAAAAGGAGTAAACCTAGCCTAGTAAAGACTCGAGAGAAATAGAAAGGAAAGTGAGTCTTTACATGAGGGGACAATAGATGAGGCAATCAGTTTATGAGAGAAAAAGCCTCATAGTATTGTAGTATAAGGAAGTGTACCTAAATCTATCTGATCTATACCTAGCCATACCTTGAGGTATTGTTTCTGTAACACCCCGCCCATCGTTGTGCTTAAGTAATTTGGAAAACCTTATTTGTTCGGGCTTTTGACTACATTAAACTTATTTAAATTATTATGCATATTATTTATCATAATTCGTGAATCTGGTAAATTTTTAATTATTTTTCTTTTATTTAATTTTATTTAATTTAATTTTAGAAAATTTAGAGAAAATAAAAAAAATAGCAAAACAGGAAGAAATCCCACATGGAAGAAGAGCCGCTCGGCAGGATGCCGCGCACAGTAGATGCAGCACATGTGCATAACGCGCACATCCCATGTGCGCTCACGCACGCACGACATGTGCGCAAAGCGCGCACATCCCTTCCACGCGCACAGTGTGAGGACAAGTCATGCGCGAGTTTTATCGCATGCAGGCGGGCCATCCGCGCGTCACCTCGTGCGTGTACAAGCGCTATAAACTTTGCGCGCAACGTTCGCGCGACAAGCCTGTGTCAATAGGGCCTGCACACTTGGGGCGTCCGGGCAGTAGGCCTACATGCACGGCGGGAGACCTATGCGTCTGCATGCTAGCCTGCAGCACACTGCCGGGGCACTACTGGCTCGGGCACTATGCCCTCCTCCCTCATTTTTTTGTGTTGAGCATCTTTTTCTCCTCTCTCTTCACTGGGTTTTGCCACTTGGTGCGAATCCAATGGTTCTAAAATTCTATAAATAGGTATTCCCATCCTATTATTCCCCACATTCCCATTCTTCCCTTTTTCTAGACTTAGAGAGAGAGTAATCTAGTGAGAGAAGGAGGAAAAGAAAAGAGGAATAGTGAAGGAGAAAACATCAAGGTTTCAGTAAAGAATTTAGTATTTCTTTTGATGTCTTAAGGGATATTTTTAGATAAAATAAAATTATTAAACGTGATGATTGTGATTTTGACTACTTGTATGCCTTTACATTTATAGTTCAGATAATCGAATTGTTCTTGTTTTCAAGCATGCTATGTGAATTATAGACACTTGATGATTTGCATGTAATAAATATAACATGTAGTCAGTATTATTGCCTGGTAAAAATAATGAATAAAAAAAAAGAAAAGAAAAAAGTTGAATGAAGCATGAATGGTCTGAAGTATATCTATATTGATAACATATTGCATCAAGTGTCTTGTTAGGCTTTTTATCTCTGAGGGATATCTGTTCCCCTAGCCCTTTAGGGTATCTGCTTCCCCCTCCCCTATCTAATCTAGAAAGACGTAAGAGGATCGCTCCTAGTGGATGAGGGTATACCCTCTCACGAGAGTGGTAATGCAAATATCTGTTAGGGATCACATTTGGCTAAGTACTATCGTGACTGTAGATATCTGATAGGGCCACTATGGTTGGTACGACCGTGGTCGTAGATCATACCGTGTTTTGGCCAGCCAAAAATGGGCATAGCAAATTGCCATATCTGTATCTAATTTGGTCATTCCATTTGGGTAGTTAAAAATCTATATATGCCTTCAGATATGGAAGTTGTAATGACTTCGTGAAGCATGACATGAAAATATTAGCATTTCATTATTTATTTGACTTTCTCTGTTATCTACCATGATGTATGTTTGGTTGTTCATATTAATGTACTATTTTCTTAGTAAATAAATTCTTTTCATAATGTAAGATAGGTTTACGAGGTGGCTAAATGGTAAGCTTTTAAGTCAAAATAATTCACCTTTAAAACCTTATGATATTAATTTAATACTTTTATCCTTACTGAGCATATGGAACTCACTCTTTTTATGTCCCCCCCCAGATGAGGAAGAAAATGAGGAACCGCAGGCTGACCTACCTTTAGAAGTCTATCAGGATCTCGTGGATCCACAAAATTTGAGTGCATGATTGTTTTCGCACTCTGATGAGTCCAATAGCATAGGGAAAGAAGTGACATTCTTTTATGTTTTGTTTTTGTATTTTATACGGCGAAGTAGAACACTGGTGGTGACTTAAAAGAGAAGTCCTGCATACCCCTACCACTTGGGAAGTTTTAATGGATGCATTTTTTGATAACTTCTTCCCTGCCTATGCCTAGAAAAAGGAGGAGGAATTTCAGGACCTCCACCAAGGGAGTCTGAGGTTGCCCAGTATGCAGCCCATTTTGTTCAACTGTTTAGGTTTGCCCTTCCAATGGTCACCCCATAAAATCGAAAAGTTAGGAAGTTTCTCAAGGGCCTTCGTGCTGACATCTATGACCAGGTCGCGATGTTGAGACCCAGTTCGTATGCAAAGGTGATATAACATGCCCAGTTGGTCGAAGATCTCATCTCAGCCAAGCACCAATGCATTGCCTGAGTCCATACCTAACCCAGTAAGTAGCTACCCTAGAGTTGCCCTTCGCCCTGCTTTGCCTCCACCTACAGTTCAACTTGCCTGACCTAACCAACCCTGTCAGCATTGTGGTCGCTCGCATGGTGACCTACCCTGTCAGCATATTAATAATACCTGTTATTAGTATGGAAGCACCCAATACCTTATGAAGGATTGCCCCTAGTGACCAAAGGATGCCGGTTGGCCTATAGTACAAGGTCACATGTACCAGTTGGATGAACCAGATGCTCTTTCTACTCCTGTTCTTATCCAGGGTATGCTTTCTATTCATGACACTTCTGCCAAGGCTCTGAACAATATAGGTGTTACTTGCTCTTTTATTTTTTGTATATTTACCTGTAATCTTGATTTTAGACTAGAACCTTTGATAGAAACATTAACAGTAGAAACTCCCTTTAGGGGACTGCTAGAGGCTCGTTGTGTATATAAAGACTATAGGATAAAAACTTTAGGAATAGAGGTATTTGTGAATCTGATACTGTTAAATTTTGTAGGATTTGATGTAATATTAGGAATGGAGTTAGAAAAGTATAGAGTTATAATCGATTGTGAAAATAAAATTGTAACTTTATGGTCCCTAAAAAAGGAATAAAATTTTTGTTATTATTTTTCCTAACCATTGAATGAATAGGAACAAGGTTACTGATCCTGTTGTGTATGCCATACCAATTGTTTGCAACTTTTTGGATGTCTTTCCCATCAAACTTCCTGGTCTACCTCCCCCACAAAAGTAGATTTCTTAATTGAATTGCTGCCTGGAACCTACCAATCTCAAAGCCCGCCTATCGTATGAGTCGTGCTGAACTAATAGAGTTGTAACATAATCTTTCTGACCTTTTTTACCCGAAAGTTTATTCGCCCTAACCATTCTCCTCTGGACGTTCCAGTGTTATTCGTGAAGAGAAAGGATGGTTCCCTTAAACTCTGTGTGGACTACCGAAAACTCAACCGAGTGACCGTTAAAAACATGTACCCCTTACCTCAGATCGATAATCTCTTTGATCAACTGTAAGGAGCCACAGTCTTTTCTAAAATTGATCTCAGAATGGAATACCACCAATTGAGAGTCAAAGAAGAAGATATTCCAAAGACCATCTTCCGATGTAGGTACAGTTTGTACGAGTTCAGGGTAATGTCGTTCGGATTAACCAATGCCCCTACAACCTTCATGGACCTAATGAACAAAGTTTTCTAGCATGCACTAGATCAATACTTCATCGTTTTTATTGATGACATCCTTGTGTATTTCAAAAGCCTTGAAGAACATGTAATGCACTTGACTGAAGTGTTGGAGACTCTTTACCAGAATCAAATGTGTGCTTGAGTAAATACTCTTTCTGGTTGGATTGAGTTTCTTTTCTCGGTCATGTAATTTCGAGTGAAAGAGTTTCTGTAGACTCGTCCAATATGAAATAGTAGTCAACTGAAATAGGCCCACCAATTGGCCGAGGTACGTAGTTTCCTTGGCTTGGTAGGTTACTACCGACAGTTCATTAATGGATTCGTTACGATTGCCACCCCACTGACCCGACTTACCCGAAAAAGGGTACCATTCATATGAAATTATGAGTGTAGTGAAAGCTTCATTGAATTGAAGCATCATCTCACCTCTGTTCCTGTGTTGATCCTCTCTAACAATACGGGAAGATTTCAGGTTTACTGCGATGCATCTCATATTGGCTTGGGGTGTATCTTGATACAACATGGTAGAGTAGTCACTTCTGAGTCCAGACAATTGAAACCTCATTAGCGAACTAGTCTACCCATGACGTGGAGCTAGCAGCTATTATTTTTACCCTAAAGATATGGCGTCATTACCTGTATGGTCAGACCTTTAAAATTTATATTGACTATAAGAGTTTAAAGTACATCCTTTTGTAGAAGTAGCTAAACATGAGATAGAGATGCTGAATGGATCTTCTAAAGGACTATGACTGCAAGATCATCATCACCCAGGGAGAGAAAATATGGTCGCTGATACATTGAGCCGAAAGGAGTTTGCTGTGCTGGCTCAAACCATAGCTTCTAGTTAGAAATTGATGGATGCTGTTCCAAGCCCTATGGCAAAGGGACCTATCTTCACTTTTTAAGTCCTTCCTCTTTTAATTATTTTTTAATGCTTATTTTAATGTAAATTCTATCCCTTAGGTTATTTAATTATTTAATTTGAATTCTAGATTGGAATAGGATATTATTTTATTAATTTTTAAATGTTTGTAACCATCTATACTATCCCAAAAAAAACTTATTGATAATGGTGTATTTTATATACAATCAGGATTGTTTTTACTTTAGTTTTTGTTAGTTTTGAGTAATTCTCGTTAGTTTTTTGTTTAATTTTAGTTTGTTTAGTCACTTTGGTTTATTTTATAAATTTTAGTTGATTTTGGGAGAATTTAAAAAGTTTTAGATGAAGGCACGAAAAAGGCAGAAACCTGCACTGACAGATGTATACTTATGCAGTGGTGATGCACATTAGTATTGGAGTCTCTCTCTACATAGAATTTTGAAGGCAACAATCTGCATGGGTAGGCGCATGGTCATGTAGGAAATGCATAATTTTTAGGTTTCCTAAATGGCTTAGGATGCTTTATTCTCTTTCCTATTTCACCTAGGATTTGTATTTACAAAATTTTGTTATTTACCCTGTGTATATAGGACATATTATTAGTATTCTAGCAGCACTCTTTTAATTGAGATATTGTTCTAAGTTGGGGTTTTTCTTCTTCTTCTTCTTCTTTTTCTTCTTACTGGAAGACTCAAAACTCCATTGGAGAGGAGATCAAGCTCAAGACGAAGACACAATCCTAAGTTTTATTTTATTTTATTATGTTTCCTTTTAATTTCTGTTTTTGTTTTCTCGATTTAATTACGGAGTAGATTTCTTTTGTTAGGGAGAACATGAACGCTAAACTATAAAGGGTATTGATTTTGCTTAATGATATCTGAGTTAGTTTTATGCAAAATCATTGAGTTTAATGCTTCTATGGATATTTTGTTGATTGAATTCCTTAATGATGTGTCAAATAGAGAAGTTAAGGTTTTCAATTGATGGGATTTCAATGCATGATTATTAGGATTTTGCATAACAGGTTAATAACAGATTTGTTCGAATAGATAATCTGAAATTGACTTGTAGTATGTATTCGTGTTCTTGAATGAGGTCAGATAATTGGGTTAATTATATGTTAGTTTTATATAAAAATGTCTGAATCAGAGTTTTGTTAAATCTGAAAGGTTATATCCCTAAATAAGATTAACCAGGCTTTAGAACTAACCCATCAATCTTAACTCAAATTTTGTTATCAATATTGATATCCAAACAAGTTTATGGAGAACCCTAACACTATTTTATTAATTGATTTAATTGATTTATCCTCCATTTAATCTGGTTATTCAATTCTTTACAATTTTAGTTAGTTTTATATTTTACTTTAATTTACTTTCATTTGATAAATATCTCTCAAATAATAGTTTTCAGTATAATAATTGCTTCATAAAATTTGATCTTCATGGGACGATATTCAGATTCTCATATCTATATTACTGATACCACTAATGCATTGTTAGTGTTGTTTAGGACGCATCAAGTTTTTGGCGCCATTGCCAGGGACTAAAATTTATTTAGAAATTATTATATTGTTATTAGCTGTTAATTTGAGATTTTAAATATTTTTTAATTTATTTCTCTTATGTTTTAAGTTTTGTTAGTGTATGACTAGAAGTTATGAGGAGCCATTAGCAGAATCTGATCCGGAACCTAAACAAACTTTTCCTTAAAGAAAAAGAGCAAATTGTAAATTTAACATGGTAGAAAATCAAAACAATCTTCTTGAAGGAGGTGATAACAATAATGGTGCTTGAGCTACTCAACTTATTCGCATCATGAGAGACTATGCCATGCCATCATTGGAAGGAACAAGTGCAAGCATTTTGAGACCTACTGTTCAAGCTAACAACTTTGAGATAAAGCCAGCAGTACTACAATTGATCCAACATACTTGTTAATTTGGAGGATTGCCTAGTGAAGATCCACACCAACACATAACTAGTTTCCTCCAAATTGTTGATACTTTCAAGTATAATTGAGTTTCTGAAGATGTAAGGAGGATGAGGCTTTTTCCTTTCTCTTTAAGGGATAAAGCACAACATTAGTTGCAATCACTACCATGAAACTCCATAACTATTTGGATGCATTGGCACAAAAATTCCTTAGTAGATATTTTCCTCTGTTTAAAATTGCACAATTAATTAATAAGGTTGCTAAATTTTCACAGGGAGATTTAGAGACCCTATATGAGGCATGGGAGAGATACAAGGATATGCTAAGGAAATGCCCTCAAGAGGAATTCTCTATTTGGCAAAAAGTATAAACCTTCTACAATGGAATTAATAGCTAAGTCAGAAGCATCATAGATGCTTCACGTAGAGGTTCAATATACATGAAGTCACTTGAAGAAGCTTATGAATTGATAGAAGAGATGGCTGCTAACTCAAGTGAATGGCCCACTGAAAGATAATTTACAAAGAAGGCAACTGGAATTTATAATATAGATGTTTTTATAACATTAGTAGCTCAAATGGAAGCATTGAATAAGAATTTATGTAACATCCTAAATGTAAAACAAAGCATAAGGGTATCAGATACAGAAACAGATTACGAGTGCATATAAGATAAATTTATGCAGTGAAATAAATAATTACAATCCCTTATAAAATAATAATAGAGTTTCCTACAATACTGAGGTAGAAACAAAATTAATTACAAGTTTATATAAAAGATGAACTCATCAGAGTGCGGGACTACTATGCACTCATAACCGTTCACGGACCCACAAGACCCTCAAAGGCAATTGGTGCCTCACTATCTTCCTCATTTAGAGAGGGGCATGGAAATAGGTAAGTTTCATATACTCAATAAGAAAAATAATATTTAATTTACATCACTAAGATTTCAAAAGTAATTAAAACTAAAATAAAGTACCATTATTTACTTACGATCAAGAGTCTTGTTAGGGGTTCTTTAATAATCACGAAAATAATTTATTTTATTTAAAAAATATGAATTTCATCATGTTATAGTCATATCATGTCAATCAAATCATTCATGCTATTTATTTCATTTTATTCTTCGTGTGAAGTCGTTCTGACTTCCATCTATTGAGAACAATACAGATTTTCGACTACCCATGTGCAATGACCAATTCAATTCATGTTATATCAACAATTTGCAGCTTGCCAAACCAACAACACATTTACGGCTTGCTAATCTATGACACGATATATGATCACGGTCGTGCCAATCATAGTGGTCCTACATGTAATCTATGGCCATGACTGTACTTAGCCAAAGGTGACATTTACAATCATATCGCGTCACTACTCTCATCAGAGGGTACTTCGTCATCCACAGAGAGCGATCATCTTACATTTTTTTAGACCAGATGGGGGGAAAAACAGAAAGCCCTCAGAGATAAAAAGCCTAATGAAATATTTTATAAATCATGCATGCTGATACTGATACATATTTCTCATGCTTAAATATCACTTCATGCTTTATCACTTCACCATCGTACAATGTATCATGCATCAACATTTATCACAAACATTTAATTATTTTAGTTAAACATGCAAGTAATGAATTCATATACGTTCATATAAACACGTAATAATTTTATTTAAGCATATAAGATTAAGCATGCAACCATTTAATTTAAAATTTTGTTAATTCATATACGTGCACAAGGCGTTTGGAGCCACGCAAGTAGACTGTGTGCCTCGCGCCCCATACAGATGGGATGTGTGCCTGTGTTGGCTGCGAGATCGCATGCGTGAGTGGCATGTGGAGCTCGCGCAGGCAAGGTCTTTCTCGCAGGATTTTGCCGCCTTTTCTCCTCCGCTTTTCCTTAAATCTTTTTAATTAAATTTAAAATAAATTATCAATAAATAAATAATAAAAATAATTTTAATAATTATTTAAACTAATTAAGTATTAAACTAAAATATAAAATTCATTCAGGAATTTAAAATACAAAATTTAAAGAGTTTAAACAGTTTTAGGGCTCGAATAAATAGGGGTTCATATTATAAATTAAGCACGAAGATTTTCATGGTGTTACAATCTACAAGGGCTGCAATTGGAAAATCAGCTGTAGTGGCAGCTATTTATGATTCTTGTGGAGGAGGGCACTCGAATCAAGAGTGCCAGGCAGTTAATACATTTACTGCTAATAATATGCCTAGACAAGTTAGCTTTGTTAATAATTTTCATAGGTAAAATGATCCCTTCAACAATACTTACAATCCTGGTTGGAGAAATCACCCAAATTTATCATGGAATAATAATGATAATCAAGGGAGATAACCACCACTAGGATTCCAACCTCAATAGTATTATTCACTGCAAGAAAAGAAATCGAACTTAGAAGAGCTAATGACAAGGTTCATTAACTCTACCGAAACAAGGTTGCAAAATCATGAGGCTTCCATGAAGAATCTAGAGACACAAATTGGACAGCTTGCCAATGTTATTACGCGTCAAACTCAAGGTTCATTATCATGTAACTCAAAGACTAATCTCAAAGAGCATGTTAAGACCATTACACTCAGAGATGGGAAGGTGTTGGAGGAGTCAAAGCAAAAAGTAAAAATTGATAAGGTAATTCAATCAAACCCAGTTGAGGTAAGTGTGGAAAAGCAAGGTAAGAAAAATACTAAATTTACAATTTTCAATTCAAACTCTAGTGTAGATGTTAAGAAGTTTCCTACCCAGATAGAATTAAAAAGGAAAAGAAAGATGCTAAGTTTGCTAGATTTTTAGAGATCTTTAAGACATTCTAGATTATAATTTCATTTGTTGAGGCTTTGATGCATATGGGAAGGAAGGTTCCTTAAGTAGCAAAAATCTAAGCTGAATCCTCGAGGAGATAGACCATTCCAAGTTTTGGAGCGTATCAAGGACAATGCCTATAAAATTGACCTACCAGGTGAGTATGAAGTATTCGCTACTTTAAATATATCTTACCTATCTCCTTTTGATCTAGGTGAAGATTCAAGGATGAATTTTTTCGAAGAAGGGGGGGATGACGTGAAAGCCATCGCGAAAGATATCTAGATAAAAGAAGAAGAAGTGCAGGACTCTGAAGTCCTTAACAAACTAGACCCAATGGGTAAACAAGCCCAGTTGCCCGTAGGCCTAATAACCTGAAAGCTTTAAGGAATTTTCAATCTGCTAGTCTAGGATTGCGTAAGCAACACTATCATCGATGAAGCAAAAAGGGATGCCCAAAGTCCAGCGTGAAGATGGAATACACGTACAGTATGCGTAAACTACCTTTAGCACGTGAGTAACGACAATGGAGATCCACTCGTGCAGGTGGATAACTCCCACGCATGAAGCAGCGTGCGAGCATGCGACTGGAATATCACGCACGCCCCACACGCGTAACATACGCGCAAGGCCTGTGTGGCCCAACATGTGCACAAATCTAGGGTCGTACGCCCCATGCTAAAATGGTCTACCATAACAAATACACTGTCATGACCTCTCCTAGTCCTTGGCAGCCCTAACACAAAGTCCATAGAGATGTCTACACAAAGGCCAGTGGGTATAGGTAGCGGGGTGTACAAAACATGAGGCATTAGTCTCGATTTGGCTTGCCTATAAGCGATACACTAGCTACAGATATGTTTAACATCCCTTTTCATATTTGGCTAGTGTTCTTGTAACATGTCTAGGGTTTTCGCTGCCCCAAAACGTACCATGAGTCCCACACTATGCGCTTTTCGTATCAATAGTTCCCTAATGGAACAACTTAGTATAAAGAATTTGTTTTTCTTTAGGAGGAATCCATTGCTCTAGTGATATTTTTGGAAAGTATAATGCTCACTAGCTTAGTAAAAAAAGAAAAAATCTTTATCATTGGCATTTATCTCTTTTATGTGCTCAAACCCTAACAATTTAGAGCTTAAAGTGGAGAGGAGCGCATATCGTCGAGATAATGTATCTGCAATGATGTTGTCTTTTCCTTGTTTATACTTGATCACATAGGGAAACGTTTCTATAAACTCTGCCCACTTACTGTGTCGGTGGTTCAGCTTACCTTGGCCCTTTAAATGCTTGAGGGATTCATGATCAGTGCGGATTATAAATTCCTTCGGCAGTAAATAGTGTTGCCATACTTCCAAGGATAGTACCAAGGCATATAGCTCCTTGTTGTAGGTCAAGTAATTAAGTGGTGAGCCACTGAGTTTTTCATTAAAGTAGGCTATTGGGCGCGCTTCTTGCATCAACACAGCTCCTATACCTATTCCTGAAACATCAACTTGAATCGCAAATAATAGTTTTTAGTATAATAATTACTTCATACAATTTGGTCTTCGTGGGACGATATTTGGATTCTCATATCTATATTACTGATACGACTAATGCACTTACTAGTGTTGTCTAGGATACATCACCTATAAATAGGCCTTTTCCCATAGGTTGTAAACACACTTAAGTTGAGAATAAAATTAAAGTTTAGATTTTTTCTTCAATTAGCAGTTTGCTAATTTTTTTTAACTTCTTTAAGTTCTTTAAGAAGTAGAAGTCTTCAGAAGTCTTGTTGAGCCAAGGAGCGGGTTTCAACTCATTGGTAACTCGACGGAATTTTTCCTTTCCTTCTTTTAGTTCCCTAGTTCTTGTTTATGCACGCCTATTAGGTGTTGTTGACTCAAGTAGAGGGAGGAATTTTCTAGACGGTTAAAGTTTTGATATTACATATGTTATGTGGGTTAAAGGAGTTTATTTTATCCTCCCCATACTCTCCCATGTCATCTAGTATTAGATTTTAGGCTCTTAAAACCCAAACATATTAGAGTTTATGCTTAGTAAGGAAAATAGTATTCAAATAACATCGTAAGGTTTTAAAAGTGAATTATTCTAACGTAAATACTTATCATTTGGCTACTTCGTAGACCTATCTTATATTATGAAAATAATTTATTCATTAGGAAAACAATACGTTAATATAATCAAACAAACAAACATCATGCTAGATAATTGAAAAGATCAAATAAATGATAAAATGCTCAAATTTTCGTGTCATACTTCGCAAAGTCCTTATAATTTCCATCTCTGAAAGCACATACAGATTTTCAACTACCCATGTGAAATGACCAGATCAGATATAGATAATGACAATTGCTCAGGCACAATTCTGGTTGGTCAAACCATGGTACAATCTACGACCACAGTCGAACCAACTATAGTGATCATATCAGATATCTACAGTCATGATAGTACTTAGCCAAAGGTGATCCCTAATAGATATTCGCGTTACCACTCTCGTCAGAGGGTACACCATCATTCACAAGGAGTGGCCTTCTTACTTCTTTTCAGGCCAGATGGGGGAGAGGGACACAGATATCCCGGATGATGCTAGAGGAACAGATACCCCTCAGAGATAAAAAGCCTAACGAGACACTTGATGCATTATGCATGTCAGTATAGATACATACTTCGGACCATTCATGTTTCATTCCACTTTATCTCTTTTTTTTGTTTCTTTTAACTTTTCAGATAACAATATCGAGTTAATATTAATTTTTATTACATGCAAAACATCAAGTGTTTATAAATCACATAGCATGCTTGAAAACAAGAACAATTTAGCTTATAAGACTTACAAACACACAAACATGCAAAACGGGAAAAATAATCATTATCATAATTTAATAATTTTTTTAAAAAATACTCCTTAAAATATTAAAAAAAGTACTAAATTCCTTACCAAACTTTGATATTTCCTCATTCACCGTGCTTCTTTTCTTTTCCTCCTCTCTCTAAATCGCTCTCTCTATTTCTTTCTCTCTAAGTCTTGAAAAATGGAAGTGTGGGGAAGAATTGGAAGGGAAGACTTATTTATATAAATTTGGAACCGTTGGATTCGTGCTAAGTAGCAAAATCTGATGAAGAGAGAGAGGAAAAAGATGCTCAGCACGAAAAATGAGGGAGGAAGGCCTCCTCCGCCCGTGGCGGCAGCGCGAGGCGACAGCAGCGCACAGCCTGAGGTGGCAGTGGCCTACCTGGCACGCTGTAGGCTAGCTTGCAGGTGCATAGGCCACCTGCCGCGCACGCAAGGCCAAGTTGCGCTAGGCGCCACCCGCGCAGGCCTTAGGTGCACAGGGGCCTATCTGCACATACCTGCTGAGCAGACGACATGCACACAATGTGTGGCACCTATCCGTGCACGAGGTGATGCACAGACGAGCCTTCACGCGACATGTCGAGCGTAGGGTTTGGCCCTGCACCACACGAGTAGATGGGACGTGCGTGCTGTGCGCATGCGTGCGCGCACAATGTGGAGGCATCCCGCGTGGGTTGTTATCCATCCCAGCGAGATTTTCCCATTTTGCCGTTTTTTTGAATTTTCGATTTTTTTCTAAATAAATAAATAACATAAATGAAATTAAATTAGAAATAAATAAAAATAATTAAAAATTAAATAAAATCAAAATAATTAAAAATTGGTAAGATTCACAATTTATGATAAATAACATGCAGTGTAAATTAAATGAGTTCAATGCAGCCTAAAGGTCCAAACAAATAGGATTTTTCAAATTAATTAAGCACACGATGAGCGGGGTGTTACAAGTAACCATAAAAGAGAGGGTTCTGGACATGTTCACTCAGTTAAGTTTGCAAATGGGGAACATGTCCAGAACCCCAAATGGGGAACATGACTGCCCGCATGGATCATCTGGAACAGGGAGACAACCGCAATCGCGCCTGATGGCGCATTGCAGGCTAGCCTATAGGTGCTCAGGTCTCCTACTGCGAGTGCAGGGCCTTAGCGTGCTGGGCACCACCCGAAGGCCTGCTGCGGAGACTCGCTGCGCACAGTCTGTCGTGCCTATCCACATGCGATGTGACACGCAGATGGCTCACCTGCGCTAGACAGGAGAGGCGCAAGTCCTGACCCTTCGCCATGTGCGCACTATACGCACATCCCGTGCGCTCATGCGAACGAATTAGACGTGCTCACTATGAGCACGTCTCGTGCATGCGTGAGTGCGGATGGGACATGCTCGCTGTGCGCATGTCTCGTGCGTGCGTGAGTGTGGATGGTGCGCATGTCCCGCAGCTACTCTGTGCGCATGCGCGCACGCACAGTGTCATGCAGGAATTTTCTTGCGAGATTTTCTTCCCAATTCACCGTTTTCTAATTTTTTCTCAATTTTTATGTTTAATTTAAATGAGTTAGACTTAATTTAATTACAATAAATTAAAATAAAATTAATTAAAAGAAAATTAAATAAAAATTAAATAAATAAAAAAATCAACCAAAATTACGATAATTACTAAGTAGCGTAAATTAATTAAGTTTAACATGGCCAAAGACTCGAATAAATAAGGTTTTCAAATAATTTAAGCACAGTGATGGGCGGGGTGTTATAAATCACCACTTGGAGAGAGTTAACATCCATTATGAGGAAACGGTTTATACCAACCCATTTCGACAGGGACATGAATCTGTAGCTGCAACACCTAATTCAAGGCTCCAAGTTAATGGAAAAATACTACAAGAAATTGGAAATAACTATGATTAGGGCCTAAATAGACGAACGGCCAGAAGCTACCATGGCTCGGTTCTTGGAGGGCCTAAATAAGGAGATAGCCAACGTCGTTGAACTTCAAAATTATGTCAATTTGGAAGAGACGGTACACAAGGCTACCAAGATTGAAATGAAACTAAAGGGTAGAGGAACCAACTAAGGATATGTTAGTGACAATCCCTAGGGTAATTAAAGGTGGACTCGAGGGGATGAAGGCAAAAAAGTGGATGACAGTAAGGGAAATTAACCAACTGACAACTCAACAGGTAATCCTAAGGCACTTACTGCTTGCCAAAGCGCTATTAAGTGTTTCAAGTGCCTAGGAGTTGGGCATATTCCATCTCAACATCCCCATTAGCGCACCATGATCACCAGAGATGATGAAAATATTGTCAGTGATCATGAGAGCAGTAATGAGCAGGAAAATCTGCCATCAGTGGGTGCAAGTAGAGAAAGTATCATTCAATTAGTACATGGAGATGTGTTTATGGCTCAATGAGCACTGAACATACAAGTTAAGCCCAAAGGCAATGGTCAAAGGGAAATAATTTTCTACTCCAGATGTCTGGTCAATGGAAAGGTCTGTAGTATGGTAATTGATGGAGGCAGTTATACTAACATTGCCAACGGCTTACTAGTGGATCGAACATGGTTAATATGTGAACAACATCCTTGTCCCTATAAGCTATACTAGTTGGATGACAGTAAGGAGATCAGTGTCACCAAGCAAGTACGCATCTCATTTTTTATTGGTAACTATATTGATCAGATATTGTGTGATGGTTCCCATACAAATAGGGCACTTATTGTTAGGCAGGCTGTGGCAATATAATCGAGATGTTAGCCATGCTGGTGAAAGGAATCAGTACTCTATTAAAATGGGAAGCCTTACCCATGTTTTGAAACCTTTGTCAAGAAGGGACGCCTATGAAGACTAACTCAAAATTATCAAGTTATATGATGAGTTTATTAAAAGAAAATAAGAGAAAGGCAACAGTTCGGACTAAGCCAAAGGCTGCTTCTTCATTCAAGAGTTGCTTATGCAACTTGTTCTGGGGTTTTGTGCATTTTGCTCTCGAGTCAGAGAATCGAGCATGTCAATTACGGGGCTACAGTGTTGGTCGGCCATCTTAGAACTGCTTGCACTTAGAGTGAAGCTTGTTCCTCTCATGTGATTTGGAGTTTGAGTGTTGCTAGAGGCGACTGTGTTTGTGCTTTTATCTCACCAGTGGTTCAAAGTCTTTTATTTTTTAATCAGCCATATTTAGGAAAAACTTCCTTCGTCTTTATTTCATATGGTTTAAGGATATTTGGAGTGGAGGGAGGTTCAGGTAGAGCAAATAAAAAGGATTTTTGTTTTGATAGAAGATGGGCAAAGTGGGTATTGTGATAATTAAAAAGAGAAAGGTTTAGGGCAAAAAAAATTAAAATGGGTGTCAAATGGCCTTGGGTAAGCCTTGGGTGAGGCTTATGCGAACATCCCTAAATTAATCCCAGATATGGTTATGGCATAAGCCTTGGGCAAGGCTTGTGCGAATACCTCAAATTGAATAAGTGGCATGATCAAGCCTAGTGCAAGGCTCGTGTAAATATCTCAGAAGAATTATTGTAGGCTTGGGGCAAGTCTAGAGTAGTTGACATAAACCTTAGGCAAGGCTTATGCAAACACTCAAGATTAAAAACTCAGTAGATCTGTTTGTGGCCTCTTCATTGGTGAGCTGCAAATGATAGGAAACTTCATGTTAGAATAAATAGAACAAAATGTCACGGATAAAAAAAAATTAAAAAAAAAACTAAATTTCAAAATAAAAACACTAAAAATCGAATGGGTTGCCTCCCATTAAGCACCCTTATTTATTGCCCTAGGTTAGACATTATCAGCTATGTTAGACACTTTTTTCAGGGATATTCAAAGTGAGTTCTTCCACCTATTGTGCAAAGAATCCTTCATAGAAGGGCTTCATTCGATGGCTGTTTCTTTTGAGAATTTTATGGGTGTCCAAGCTTTTAATCTCGACTGAACCATGAGGGAATGTGTTGGTAACAACAAACAGGCCTAACCACCTTGACCATATATTCTCATAAAATAGTTACATATGAGAATCATAAAACAAGACTTTTTACCCCATTGAGAATTGTTTTCTGGAGATCATCTGATCATGGAAAGCCTTTGTCTTTAATTTATAGATTCTTGAATTCTCGTAAGCATCACTACTTGTTTCTTCAAGTTCTTATAGATGTAACCTCATGTGTTCCCCAACTTTTTCTAACTTCATGTTACAACTTTTGATCACCCAATAGGCTCTGTGCTCCAATTTAACAAGAAGTTGACGAGCTTTACTAAAGACCAAGCGATATGACAACATTCTTGTGAGGATTTTCAAAGCTATTTTGTAAGCCCATAATGCATCATCGAGTTGTAAACTCCAATTCTTCCTATTGGGACTGACTATCTTCTCAAGGATCGATTTCACCTCTTAGTTAGAAACTTTTATTTGTCCATTGGTCTATGGGTGGTAAGCTGTGGAGATGTGATGAGTAACATGGTATTTTTTGAAGAGAGCTTCTACAACTCAATTACAAAAATGAGTTTTTCTTATTGCTTATCATTACTCACGGTATCCCAAACTTGATGAAAATATGAGTTTTGTCAAAGTTCACAACTGTTTTAGCATCGTCAGCTCGGGTAGCCCTTACCTCCACCCGTTTAAAGACATAATCAACAACAAGCAGTATGTAGGAATTACCATAAGAGGAGGGGAATGGCCCTATAAAATCTATACCCCATATGTCAAATTTGAAAAATCAGGATAGGTGTTAGCTGCATTTGATCTCTATGGCCTAAGTTTCCTGTTCTTTGACAATTTTCAAACATTTTGAAATACACATATGCATCATGGAATAAAGAGGGCCAAATCAGACCAGATTCCAACTCCTTGTGGGATGTTTTTCTTGGCCAAAACATCCTCCACAAGCATAAGAATGGCAAAATTTTAAAATGGAGGGTACTTCTATTTTTGAGACACAGCACCCAATGGTTTGATCTACACAACATTTTCATAAGTAGGGATCATCCCCTACATAATGTCTAGCCTCTTTTTTCTTGATCTTATCTCTCTTTACTCTGGACAACCATCCATCTAGAAGTGTATTGGTAACTAAATAGTTAACGATATAAGCGTATCATGGTGTTGATTGGCAACCTGAGAAGAGATACCCATCCAAGAAATTGTCTTTTAGTAGCAATGGCTCTTCACTTAGTGGTAGACAGCTAAGGTTGTCAACACCAAGATTCTCCATACCCTTTTTATCCTGTATTTTCAAGTTAAACTCCTGTGGCAAGAGTATCCATCGAATCAGCCTCGATTTGTATCTTTCTTCTTAAGTAGGTACTTTAAAGGTGCATGATCTGAAGACACAATCACCTTATTGCTAAGAAAATAAGAACAAAATTTTTTTAAGGCAAATACGATCGTTAAAAGCTCTTTTTATGTGGTCGAGTAATTGATCTAAGTGCTGTCAAGAGTTCTTGAGGTGTAGTAGATCACATGAGGTTCCCTGCCTATCCTTTGCCCAAGGACTATTCCCACTGCTTAGTTGCTGAGATCACACATAATCTCACGGCAGCTCCTAGTTTGGCAACTGCATGATTGGTGCTAACACTAGCTTCTCCTTAAGTATTTCAAATGTCTCCTTGCATGATGCATCAAATTTGAACACCACTTCCTTTTTATAGCAACCAGCATAGAGGTTTGTTAATCTTAGAGAAATCTTTAATGAAATAGAACCCTACGTGTCCAAGAAAATATTGCACTTCTTGTACACTCGCAGGATAAAGCAAGGATTTAATTACATTAATTTTTGCCTTGTCTACCTCTATCCTTTTTGAAGACACCGCATGTCCTAAGATTAATCCCTAATCTACCATAAAATGGCACTTTTCATAGTTCAAAACGAGGTTAGACTTAAGGCATTACTAAAGTACTTTTTTGAGGTTGATGAGGCATTCATTAAAGGAATTACTTTGGATCGTGAAATCATCCATGAATACCTCTATTATACTCTCTGCAAAATTAAAAAAAAATATTGACCATGCACCTCTAGATGTTGTTGGGGTGCTGCAGAGGCCAAATGGCATCCTCCTATAGTCAAAAGTGGCAAAGGGCCAGGTGAAAGTTGTATTTTCTTAATCTTCGAGTGGGAAAGGGATTGGGTTAAAACATGAATAACCATCAAGACAACAGTAGTGTGTTCAATTGGCTAAATGTTCCGACATCTGAACAATGAAAGGAAGGGGGAAGTGATCTTTTCTGGTTGTTGCATTCAGTTTTTTATAGTCTATATAAACTCTCCAACCATTCTATACTCTAGTGGATAGTAACTCACCATCGTGATTTTCCACCATTGTTACTCATGTTTTCTTTGGAACCACCTACATCGGATTTGGCCATTTACTGTCTGAAATTGGGTAGATGAGTCCAACATTAAGAAGTTTCAATATTTCTTTCTTTAGAACCTCCATCATGGGTGGGTTAGTCGTCTCTATGCCCGTTTGCTCGAGTTGCTTTTTTCCTCCAGTAGTATCATGTGCATGCACATGGATGGTGATATCCCTTTTATATCAGCTATGGTCCGTCTAATTACGTCTTTATGCTCTGGGGCACTCTAGTTAACATAGTATCCTCTTCTGTCCTGCTCAACTTGTTGGAAATTATTACTGGAAGGGTTTCTCCTTCTCCTAAGAATGCATACTTCAGATGTTCGGGCAATGGTTTTAGTTCCAACTTCGGTGCCTTTAAAATATAATGTTGAAGCTTCATGTGAGAAATAGGGAGATTGATATTAGATACATTACCTCTTTGTGGTTTAAGTGTTTCTAATACAAACATTATTTACTGCACATTCCTTTCAACAACAAAATCTTTTTCCAAAGTTCCAAAGCTTTTCACATTCATATCATTATAGAGTATAATGTTCAACTTATCATCATAGCTTAAATCAAAGTATTTTTTACTTAGAGTATCTACAATATCAACACCATACACACAAGACACATCACTAGGATACTTTATATCATCATAAACATTAAATTTTACAATTTCTCCATCAAACTCCATCAAGAGTGTATCGTCTTACACATCTATCCTCATCTTAGTCGTACTAAGAAAAGGCCTACCTAGCAAAAGATTAGAAGAGTTAGAGGATTTTCCATCTTCCATGTCTAATACATAAAAGACAGCAAGGAAAATAAGATTGTCCACTTGGACTAGTATGTCCTCTAAAACTCCCTCAAGGTAGACAACTGACCTATCTACTAGTTAAATGATGACACCGGTTCCCTTCAATAGACCAATATTCAGCTTGGAATAAATGGATAGTTGCATTACATTTATTGAGGCTCCTAAATCACACAATCTTTTTTATACCTAAGGTACCTATCTTGCAAGAGATAGCAAACATATCTTGGTCCTTGCACTTGGGGTAGTTTTCTCTGAAATATGGTCGAGACATTCTCCCCCACACTTACCTTTTCATTATAGCTCAACTTCTTTTTATTGGTGCATAGTTTCGTTAGAAATTTGGCATACCGAGGTATCTATGTAATTTTGTCAAGTAAAGGGACGTTTAATATAATTCAGCAAAATAATGTAGTGAAAATTAGTTATGAGAGAGTTCCAGATAAAGAAGTAATATCAGTTTCAATTTGCAGGATTGATCATTGATCAAAGATAATTCCTACCAACTTTTAATAAACCAGTTCTAATTGTTGGAGATGCTCCTAACAGTCAATCTTTCCTTAATCCTATACTAACTAAAAAACGCTCGTTGATTAACACTTGCTAATAAACAATTCTGAAAGAAAGACCTGTGTAGAAGAAACATTGAGAGAAAAGGCAAGGAACTAAAACCTTAGTGAAATAGTTCCCAATAAAGCTCTAATTTGACTCTTTTAGCTTGATTTATGTTCCAAGACCAAAATACATTTAAGGCTCAAATTTTGTTGAGAACTAGCCAAGACATTGAAGACGATGTGTATGGAACAAAAATGTCCATAGAATAAAATTTGGGAGAAATGAGGCCGAACCCAAGAGGCATGCACATGAAGGACAAATTTGATCTTTTGGGATTATTGGGCCATAAGTGGGTCAAATGGATCTGGATGAAGCCTAAACCAAAACTATGTGATAACACCTATTTGAGGAACACGTGAAGCATAAGTCAGCCCAAAAAGATTAAAAATTGAACAAGTTATGGAGTTTTGAAGTAACGGTATGAGCATGGGGCTAACTTTATATGCGGTTTAGACCTTTTGGGACTTAAGTAAACCTTAGATATGCCAAATGTGGTCAATTTGGGAAAAATTTGTTCAGTAAGTTATAAAAATCACTAAGAGCAAGTGAAGGTAAAATAGGTTGAAAACTTATAAGAATCAAGGGAGTTATGGTTGTTTAAAGTGAAGGCATGTGCATGGAGTGCAGTTTTTTATGGGTTTAGGTGGGCTTAAGGCGGCCTAAAATAGCTTAAATGGAAGCCCCAATTTGGTATGGAAGCTCCTAGAAAGAGGATAGGGCGATATATAAAGTCTAGATAAGGATGAAAGACTCTAGAAGTACTTAAGGATGAAGGAAAGGGAAAAGAGGGTAAAAAGGATAAGCTTGAGGAATTGAGGTGGCAACGTCATAATTTATCCCCTAAACAACTCTTGGCTGACGCTTTTGGGTTCCCTACCCTAAGGAGGACTTGGTCTCCAATGACGAATTCAAGGGGTCTCCTACAATTATCAGCGTAACTTTTATCCTGACCTTGGGCGGTAGCCAAGTTTTTACGGATGAACGTGACCTTCTCAATAGTCTCTTAGAAACAATTTGGTCCCAAATGATGTTGGTTTCAAACTTTACTCCAACAAGTGGGAGATTAGTAGGGCTTATAATATAGAGCTTCATACGAAGCCATGCCGATATTGGAACGATAACTGTTATTTTAAGCAAATTCACACAGGGAAATATACTCATACTAGTTATTGCCAAAGTTAAAGACGCAAGCACGCAACATATCTTCCAATGTCTGGATAGTACGTTCTGACTGATCATCAATTTGGGAATGATAAACGGTGTTGAAGTACAATCCAGACCGAAGAGCTTCTTGAAAGCTGTCCCAAAAGTGGGAGATGAATCGAGGATCTCGATCGAACAACATGGATGAGGGAATACCATAGAGTTGAAAATTTTAATCGACATAAAGGTGGCTAATTTGCTGGTGGAGTCAGTGGTCATAATGGGCAAGAAATGGGCAGTTTTGATCACTCTGTCAACGATGACCCTAATAACATTACAATTAGAACAAGTCTTGGGTAGCCCGATGACAAAATCCATGCTTAAATGTTTCCACTTCCATTCCAGAATCGAAAGGCCCTGTAACAAACTACCAATTCTGGTGTTTTGCCTTAATCCTCTTGCAAGTAAGGCATCGGGAGACGTAGTTGACAATATCCTTCTTCATTCCTGGCCACCAGTATTGGCGCTTCAGGTCTTAAGTACATCTTGGTACTCCCAGGATGGATTGAGAGTTTAGAGGCATGAACAGCCTTGAGAACATCTGTCCTAACAGTGACAAGAATCCAAATCTGATTCCAAAATCTAAATAATCCATTTAGCCTTTTCCATCCTTTAGTGGTATCATAAACCTCCTGTTTATTACTGGTCTTTTCTTAAGTTATTATCACGTCATTTTCCTTCAATCGAATTTGTTTATAACAATAGTTACCGGTAAAGCATTCATATGGCACCTTATGAAGCTCTGTATAAAAGACTATATTGATCACCAATCTACTAGAAAAAAGTTGGGAAAAAAAGATACTTAGACTAGATTTTGTAGAAAAAGCTACAAAGAAAATCAAGGTGATTAGGAAACATCTATTAATGACCCAAAGAAGACAAAAAATCTATGTAGATAACTAGATAAGAGATTCTTCGAGGTAGACAATCATGTTTTCTTAAAATATATCCAATAAAAGGGATAATGAGGTTCAGAAAGAGAGGCAAGTTAAGTGATTTTTCAAACCTTTTGATATATTAGAAAAGGTTGGAGCTGTCGTCTACAGATTGGCCCTACCGCCAGAACTAGCCAGTATTCACAATGTCTTTTATGTGTCTATGTTGAGGAAGTATCAACTAAATCCTATGCATGTACTCTCGCATGAAGCCCTTCCTTTGTAAGATAATTTGTCATATATTAAGGTCCCTGTGCAGTTTTTTGTCGTAAGGAAAATGTACTACAGTGCAAGGTGATTCCACTAATGAAGGTGCTATGGCAACACCAATCTACTGAAGAAGCTACTTAGGAGTTGGAAGAGGAGATGAAAGATAAGTATCCTCATCTATTTCTAAATTTAAATCCTTGGTAATTTCAAATTTGTAGGACCAAATTTATTTTAAGGGGAGAGAAATAAAATATTCTAATTTTTTTAGTTCTCTATTTTATGTGTGATGTGAACATATGCATATTTAAATAGAAATGTGTTATAACAATAGAAAATAGAAAACAAGAAAAGGAAAACAAATGAGAAATTAGGTTTAGAGAGAAAAATCCCCTAGATGAGGGATTTTACTCCCCTAAAGTGAAACTAAGTCACTCCGAACTTCGAATTAGGTTTATAAACCTTATATTACATTATAATATGTTTGAAAACTTTCCACAAGAATGAGAAAAAGAATCATAATGAAAATAAGGCGAGAAAAAAAAAATTAGGATTAGAGGGAAATCCTAAACCCCACACCCCCCCCCCCCCCAATAGAGGGATAAAGTGACCTTTTAAGCTTCTAACACTTCCCAAGCTCAAAATAAATAGAATTTAAGTATGAAATTATGGAAGACATTAGCGTACATAGAAGAAAAGAAAATGATGGAAAGAAGAATATTTTTGAATAAATATATAACAAATAAATAAATTTTATACTATAAAATTATTATATATCAAATCCATTATTATCGATCAAACTAATATTGCAATATATATAAATTAAGGTTATATATACATTAGAAGAGAGAAGTAAGGGCCAATAAATAAAGTAAAAGAAAAAAAACTATGAAGAAGAAATAATGGCCATGAAATGAATTAATTTTTATAACATCAATTAAAGTATAGTTAGAGTATTATTTGAGAATAAATATAGACATAAAATATCTCGGGGTTCTACCCAAAATAGGAATAAAATTAGTACCAAAGTAGGCGTTACGCTATCGAGTTTATGGGAAGAGTTTAAAGAATTTTTGAAATTAGCAAGAGCAAGGTAAGTGCTTAACATATTAAAAAATTGGCATGATTTTAATATTTTAAGTATGAATTAATTATGTCATTGATTTAAAATTAGTAAATTTGAATTATCTTTTTTTTTTTTTTGAAAATTCCAATAATATCTTAAATTCAATGTTTTAATTTTATATGTGAAGGGTTTCTCCCCCATTTGGTATGAAAAAACATGAGGGGACCGGTCTTGTGGATGACAGCATACCCTATAATGAGAGTGGTGATGCGATATGATTGTAGGAGTCACCGTTAGTGAAGTACGATTGTGACCATAGTTAACATATAGGACCACTGTGGTTGGCACAGCCGTGGTTATAGATCATTTTATAGTTTGGCAAGCCACAAATTGTTCTTATAAATAAAATGTAACCCAGCAGGTCATGGTACCCTTCTCCATCAGTAAGTATAAGGATGAGGTATGTTATGATGTTGTTCCTATGCAAGCCAACCATGTGATAGCTGGCCAGCCTTGGCAATTTGATAGATGAGTCCAACACTATTGTTAAGCCAGCTGCTATTGTTGGTGGAAGTCCGACCTCACTCATATCCTTACACCTTTCTCACCCCAAGAGGTGCACAAGGATCAAGTGAAGGTCAAAAGGGCCTTCGAGGAAACTTGGAGAGAGAAAGGGAGAGAAAAAGTCAGGGGTACCCAGAAAGGAGTAAACCTAGCCTAGTAAAGACTCGAGAGAAAGAGAAAGGAAAAGTGAGTCTTTACATGAGGGGACAACAGATAAGGCAAGCAGTTTATGAGAGAAAAAGCCTCGTAGTATTGCAGTATAAGGAAGTGTACCTAAATCTATCTTATCTATACCTAGCCATACCTCGAGGTATTGTTTCTGTAACACCCCGCCCATCGTTGTGCTTAAGTAATTTGGAAAACCCTATTTGTTCGGACTTTTGATCGCATTAAACTTATTTAAATTATTTTGCGTATTATTTATCATAATTCATGAATCTGGTTAATTTTTAATTATTTTTCTTTTATTTAATTTAATTTTAGAAAATTTGGAAAAAATAAAAAAAATGGCAAAACAAGAAGAAATCCCACATGGAAGAAGAGCCACTCGGCAGGATGCCGCGCACAGTAGACGCAGGACATGCGCATAGCGCGCACATCCCATATGAGCTCACGCACGCACGAGATGTGTGCAAAGCGCACACATCCCTTCCACACGCACAGCATGAGGACAGATCATGTGCGGGTTTTATCGCTCGCAGGCGGGCCGTCCGCGCGTCACCTCGTGCGCGTACAACTGCTGCAAATTATGCGCGCAACGTTCGCGCGACAAGCCTGCATGGATAGGGCCTGCGCACCTGGGGTGTCCGCGCAATTGGCCTGCACGCACGACAGGAGACTTGTGCGTCTGCATGTTAGCCTGCAGCACAGTGCCGAGACACTACTGGCTCAGGCACTATGCCTTCCTCCCTCATTTTTTTGTGTTGAGCATCTTTTTCTCCTCTCTCTTCACTGGGTTTTGCCACTTGGTGTGAATCCAACGGTTCTAAAATTCTATAAATAGGTTTTCCCATCCCCACATTCCCATTCTTCTCTTTTTATAGACTTAGAGAGAGAAAAAGAGAGAGAGAGTAATCTAGTGAGAGAAGGAGGAAAAGAAAAGAGGAATGGTGAAGGAGAAAACATCAAGGTTTTAGTAAAGAATTTAGTATTACTTTTGATGTCTTAAGGGATATTTTTAGATAAAATAAAATTATTAAACGTGATGATTGTGATTTTGACTGCTTGTATGCCTTTACTTTTATAGTTCAAATAATCGAATTGTTCTTGTTTTCAAGCATGCTATGTGAATTATAGACACTTGATGATTCAAAACATAACTAGGATGTTGTTGATACTTTATGGTGATTTTGTATGATGGTTCTTCTATTTTATCATGATTTACAAAAGCTCGTTGTTGGTTCAACTAGCTTCAATTTTAATGTATTGTTATGATTTGATTATCTTTTCTCTCTGCCTTTACTGTTCAGTAAGTTACACAATGTTCAAATGTTGTTTTCAAGAAAGATAAAGGTTTTACTAAATATTTGAAAATAAAATCATTATGCGAGAACTACTGAGGTTAGTCATTTATTTAATAAGGACATTTTAATTTTAAAAACAATCACTTTTGTAAACCTTAGTAGTGTAGTTTAAATACTATTTCTCTTACTGAGTTATATGGAACTCAATTCAATCTATGCCCCCCAGATGATGGAAGTGATGATGCGCTGACTGAGTTGTCCCTTGAAGCTTGTTTAGATCCCCTTCATGGATGCCTAGGATGATTACAAGTGCTATATTTTGTCTACGCTCTAATAGGACCAGTTGTAATGATAGAAGTGGCTCTTATAACTTTTTTGTATTTAAATTTTGGCAACCAACTTCTTGGCCTTAGTTGTAAACATTAAACCTTTTTTTTGTTGTAAGGGATTCTATTTTTTGCTGCATATATTTTTATTTCTTGAACTCATATCTTTTTCTATTATCAAACTCCCTTTTACCTCACCAGGTATCTAGGATGTCATAGTTCTCACTTGTCTTGGACTAAGGCTTGGTCTATCTCTTCTTAGATGAGCCTCCAAGCCCATGAGTTTCTCCAAAGGCCTTAGCCCACTTTCTTACTTTATTTTGGGGTTGCTTTGTTGACGATCTCATTTAGAAAAGTATCTATGGATGACTTTACTTTTTTGTTCACCATAATTCCATTTAGGTAATGAAACATGCTCAGAATTGTTTTCCTTTGTGATGTGGACTTGGTGAGATTTCTTGCAGACAATCTCTGTGATGTGATAATAATTGAGGAAAAGACCAGTAATAAATAGGAAGTTTATGAGATCACTGAAGGACGAAAAAGGCTAAATGGTAATGAGCTTCCTGGACATGTTTGTAAGTGTTCTCGAACAGATAGTGAACAAGCTGAAACCACCCAAGTGCAAGCCCAATACAACAAATCTAGATTAATTACACCTGGATCTCAGTCTAAAAAAAGACAAAATCTGAAATGATGTGAAAACTGGAAATTATTGGGCCTTCCTGCTAAGAAAAGACTCAGGCCATAAATCCCAGCCTAAGAAAAAGCCTAAAGTGTGGTGTTAGTATGGATACTTGTGGCCTACATATGTACAGGCCTTCACAGGTGCGAAACGTGGCCCTTGCACGTGTGAGCACCTAGCCCCCACAGTCTCACACATAGGTAGTGTGTGTAGCAACACTTGGACGTCCCACAACGTGTACACAAGCGTGCAAGGAGCTAGCCGTATATGCAGCTCGCAAGCGTGCATGGACAAACTCTCGCACACACAACGTGCGCTAACATGTGCGTAGGACTTGCATAGCATGTGTACAACAACACTCATGTGCGTAGGAGGCTGGTCACTTGCCTAGCAACCCACGCACGCGACCTAGGCCTATGCAACAGGCCTGCGCGGCCCACATAGCCTGCCCGAGAGGCCCGCAGCCTGACTTGCACTTAATAGCCCACCCACACGACTGGCATTTCCTAAGTCCTCTTGGACTTCCCTTTCTCACTTTTCCTAAGACTACAAGGCTTACTAAGCTTTTACAATTATCTCATGTGATTCATATGCAAAATTGGAGGAAGATTTCTATTCAAAATTGAAGTTCAAAGAAGATAAAGATCCTTAAAGATTTGGATAAGAAGAAAATATTATTTTAATATTTATTATAATTATTTTATGTATTTGGATTAAGTTTAGGATAAGATTATGTTATTTTATTATTTAAGTAATTGTATTCTAGTTAAATTAAATCCTCTAATTTGGATAGGAATCTTAAATCATATTGCAAGTAGAAATAGAAAATAAAAGCCTATGTAAAGGCTTAAGTTCAAGCTTTGTAATAACAACTTTGAGAATTAACAAATTTGAAGCTTTGAGCTTTTCTTTAAATTAGTTTTGTGCCAGTTTTTCTTCCTCAAGTTCTTCGAGCCTAAGGAGTTGGGATCGACTTATCGAGTAAGTCCGTGACATCTTTATTTCCATCATTTTTTCATACTTCTTGGTTGTAGATTCAAGTAGAGGGAGGGGTTAATTAGGTGGTTAAGTTTGTAAAATTGTATGCATTGGGTTGAGGTTTCAAGAGTTAAAATAATTCTTTCCATACCCTCTCGCGTCAAGTGGTATCAGAGCTTAGGCTCCTAGCAAACATATTTATTTTAATTGCTTTAACATTCTTGTTAATTAATTAACATTCAAATTTATTTGAATTGTTAATTCATTTTGCATCCCACTTGAATTCATAACCGTTTAATTCAAGTAGTTCATATTTCTATCCGTAAGTAAAAAAAAATACAAAATCCAAAAATATCCCAAATGCACACCATAAGGCAGTCGACATGCTGTTTGCATTATTGCATTCAAAAGAAGGTAATTGTGTGACAACCCTCATGTTGTTATCTTAAAAACCTCGAAGCATTTCTATTTATTTTGTTTTAGTAGTTTTATTTTATTATTTTTTTAATTTTATTAATGAATCGAATACATGAATCATTAAAAAAAGAGACAAAGAAAAAAAGGATTTCCAAAATAACTCGTAGATAGAAATCCCCTGGACATTGCTCGTGGCTTGCACATGATGAACCTTCCCCACCCACAAGCACAGGTCTCGCAGACACATGGGCATGACATGTGTAGGAAATTTCCCCAACATACGGGCAAATTCCGCATGAAACTGAGTTACGGGCAAAACACGCAAGGGCGCACAAGAGTGTTTTCTCCGCATGTACTGCAAGCCCAATGTGAACCCGCAGACATAGATAGATTATGCCTGAGTGACACTAACTAGCAAACTGCGCCATCTGCAAACCATCACATCCCCTACAACTCCTCTCTACCACATGGAGCACCACAGTCGTGTCGAACCTATTTTGGTTAGCCATATAGTTGATCAATGACCATTTTCCTTTGCATGTGATCTAGTAGATCACATTGCTCTAATCTCACCTATTTAAATATTCTCCCTTCCTCCATTCTCTTCTATTCTTTAAAAGAGAAAACCCGAGAGAGTCGAGAGAAATTTAGTGAGGAAACTGAGTGAATTTTCAACAAGAAGGGCTGCGTGTTGCTGCTGCTACAACCTTTGTTGCTTGCTGATGCTTCGCCAGCTTTTTTCCTTCGAAAGTTAAAGTCGTTTCTTAACTTTTTTATTTCTTTTTTCTTGATTTTCTTACTGAACATCACCTCACTAACAGTAGCTCTTCTCTCATAAACCAAACAAGAACAGCTTCAGCCCTTTGGAAGAAACTTTTTGCCTCTACAACAGCTTTTTGCTCTGCCTAAGGGACCGTTTTCCTTCCATTTAAAGACAGGAGACATCACTTTTGATTTAAGAAAGGAATGAAGTATTTCTTTAATAATTTTAATGAAATTTTTAGACGATTTTTGTTTCAATGATGCAAACCCGCATTCGAGATGATTTGAGTTGTTTGTTTGATTTTGAATGTTTGAAATTATATACATGGTGACGGTAAAATATGAAAGGGTATTGAAATGAAAGAAATGAAGTATGACAAAAAGATTGCTATGCACGGCCATGCTGTGTAGGCAGCAAGTGTAGGACACTACCTAGGCACACCTAAGACTGAGATAGAGCTCCCTAGCACACTGTGTGTGCAAAATGAGCTATTATGCATGTACATGCATACTCTGTCAGGCGCGCATGCGCACCAAAAGAGCCACGATTGACACCTGTATACATGTGTAGAGCTGATTTAGCACGCTCGATGTGCTGAGATTACCCCCCGACACATAAGGCACATGTACAAGCGTGTCACTTTGTTAAGTGTCGTGCACTGAGGGAGTGGGCATGATATCATTCTATGCCATGCGGGGAGAGTTAATGCGCGTGAACATGTCATACCGGGGAAAGAAAAATCTGCATCTATGTATGGGGGCTTGTCCTGACATGCCTAAGTGTCTAGACAGCCTGCCTTGGGCGTGCTACAATGCCCAACCTGCCTGTGTTGTATGGCCTTACGATGCACATCCTTGTGTCAAGAGTGTTGTGTGTCTGGTCTCTGTCTCGCTCAGTTGGTGAGTGTAGAGAGGGTCTTCCATCATGTGCCTTGGATTGGACATTGGCCCTAGTGGGCTGGGTTTGCTTGATGGGCTTCAAGGAACACAAAAAGAAGTTAATTGGCCTCTATTGGTGAGTTAGTTAATGGGCTTCATGGAGCTTGAAATTTGACAATGGATCCCGATAGGGTCTTAGTTGGGTTTTATGGGCCCTAATGGGCTGGGGACGAAGGTAATGGACCCTGTTGGGTCTATTTCTATTTATTAGGCTAATGGGCCAAGAGGAAATTGAGACATGTTTGGTGCGCCCAATGAGCCGTGCAGTAAGACTTATATGATAAATTGTGAACAAATTTTAGAATAGCCTTAGGAACCAACTGTTGTGTGAATGAGAACTTAAATCAACACAAAAAGTCTTAAATTCGTTTGACCTAATTCATGAAGGGGTTACCGTTAAGTTTATGTTCACTAATTATTGGTGACCCACTCCCTATGAAGGAGTATCATATTGACCTTCCCTCTAATGAGAGTGGATCGCGATTGACTGTAAGGGTCACAATGGAAAAATAATATCGTGATTATAGAATCTTACTGAATTATCATATCGTGAACTAAACTATTTTCCATTCACAGTGGTAGTCGGGAATCCCTTCTGCCCTCCATTGATGTAGGTCTAGATGGCTTCGCGTGAAGGTCTGTAAATAGAGGAAACCTAATTGAGTCAAAATGATTAGGATGGTTAAAACTACTAGCTAGTATTACTGATTGAATTATCATTTCCCCTATAATGACTTTGTGTTCTTTGTCTAATTACATTGTTATGGATAGATCGGAGTTTCTATCTTAAATAAAACTAAAGTTGAATATTACTATGAAATTTTCAGCAGTTTTCTAAAATAAACTGAAATTGTATTATGAAATTTACAATAGTCTCTATTGTGTTAAAAAATGTTTGAAATGATAAATCGTATTTCACTGGTTGCATTAATGAACTTTTAAAACATTACCGATATGGATTTAATAATGTTTTACTTATTGAGTTTCATGTAACTCACCCCAATCCATCTCCCCAAAATGATGTAGATGAAGAAGATCTACCCCTCAATCTACCTCACAATGCTTGCTTGAATACTTTTATTGATCCTTAGATGATGAATGTAATGAGAGCATTGTACTTTGAGAGGCAATTATTTTGTATTTTCTAGGAGTTAGCATAGAATATTTTGTAAATATTAAGTAGATAATTCTGGTGTCTCAGAAATACCCATGTAATTTTTGTGAGGGATGAATATAACTTCTACATGAGATTTTAAATTCATTGCACTTTTTTAACTCTATATTAGACATTGTTACCCTCTGGTAGTAGGATGTCACAGGTGATATCAGAGTAAGATCCCTAAGACATCCCTTATGGTGAGGCTTATGATTTAGGGTCAGCAAGTTCAAAAAAAACTTCCTAAGAAAGATAGTAGCCTAGGAACTCTTGACAAATACATTTTACTAACTCTTTATCTCTCTTTTGTAGGCAATCATGACTCAAGAGAGATCATTCGTTGAAATACCTGAGGCCTATGGTGCCCCAACTAGGGCAGAATTCACCTAGTTATTCAGGGCCATTCAGGGTTTGA
The DNA here is from genome assembly GCF_054855325.1 of Carica papaya. Taxonomy (NCBI): domain Eukaryota; kingdom Viridiplantae; phylum Streptophyta; class Magnoliopsida; order Brassicales; family Caricaceae; genus Carica; species Carica papaya. Next base: position 18,985,862 of record NC_142310.1, on the reverse strand, counting down.
TTACTGTAGTTGGCCAAAATTGTGCTCACAATAACAACCATCCTCATCCTGCTGAGGACCAACATAATCATGAATGTAACATCACAAATGCTAATTAAGGCATAAGGGTGCTAGATATAGAAATAGATTATGAGTGTATAATAAAAATTGTATGCAGCAAAGTAAATTATTATAAATCCCTTACCAAAATATATGAGTTCCAATTACACATATATAATTGAGGCCAGAAGTGACAACAAAATACAAAATATCAAAAATACAAAATGGACTCATCAGAGTGTAGGACAGTTCATGTACTCAAGGTTTATGGATCCACGAGATCCTCATAGACTTAGGTCAGCGATCGGTTTCTCACTATCTTCCTCATCTGGGTGGCATAGAAAGGAGTGAGTTTCATATACTTAGTAAAACAGTATTTAAATAACGTCATAAGATTTGAAAAGTGAATAATTAAGTTATCGACACTTACCATCGGGTCACGTCAGGATCCTTTCTTAGTTTATAAAAAAAAATTATTTATTAAAGAAAACATCAGATCCATCATATCATAGTCACAACAATCAAATCATATTATACGTAACAATAGAAAAAATTAAATAAATCATGCAATGCTCAAATTTTCGTGTCATGTTTCACGAAGTCGTTTTGGCTTCCATCTACTGAGGGCATATACGGATTTTTAACTACCCATATGGGATGACCAGATTAGATATATAACGATAATTTGCTCACAGCATATTTTTGGCTTGCCAAATTATGTTACGATCTATGACCATGGTCATACCAACCACAGTGGTCCTATCAGATATTCTATAACCGCGACAGTACTTAGCCAAAGGGGACCCCTAACAGATATTTGCATCACCGCTCTCGTTAGAGGTTATGCCATCATCCACAGGAAGCGGTCATCTCATGTCTTTTTAGGCTAGATGGGGGAGGGAGAAACAGAAACTCCTCAGAGATAAAAAGCCTAACAAGACACTAGATGCATTATACATGTCAATATAGATACATTTATTTTTCAGACCATTTCAGGCTCATTCCCTTTTTTATATTTTAGAAAATTATCACAAGAATCATGTTATTTAAATTACATGCAAATCATCATGTGCCTATAAAATCCCATAGCATGCTTAATCAAGAAAAAATCACTTCATTGGAACTACTAAACATAAATCATGCAAAACATAAAGATCAAATTTTATAATTTTGGTTTCTAAAAATGCTCTTTAAGATGTTTAAGAAAATACTAAATTCCTTACCAAAACCTTGAATTTTTCCTACACTTTTCTTCTTTTTCTCCTCTTCTTCTCTCTAGATCACTCCCTCTCTTTTTAAGCTCTTGGAGGATGGAAAAATGAAATGGAAGTGATAAGGAAAATTGAAGAAAAAGGTCCCTATTTATAAAAAATAGATACCATTAGATTTGTGCCAAATGGCAAAATCTGGTGAAGAGAGAGAATGTTGAGTGAAAGATGTGTGATTTGACGTGATGCAACAGCAACACAAAAACTAGAGAAAAAAATCCTCTAACTGGTGGTGGCTCTCCACCCAAGGTATTTGTGGCACACTGCCCAAGGCGACGCACGGTGCCTAAGGACTGGCAACACACTGCCCGAGGCAGCAGTGCACCTCTCTAAGCCGGCCTAGCTTGCGGGTGCTAGCCTATCCTGCTGCGCGCAGGGCCTACAACACGTAGGTCTATCCATGCAGGCCTACTACGTGGACGGCGCAGGCACAAGGCACACGATGCCTGGCCCTGTCCATGTGCGATGTATGGGATGCATGCGTAGACTGGCCCCGCGTCTCACATGGACGCGATGTGTGCACAGTGTGCACATCCTGCGCGCGCACAGCGCGCAATGCCCACATGGGCAGATCTTTCCCGCGAGTATTTTCCTGCAGGATTTCACACATTTTTTTCCTGTTTTTCTCCTAAAAATTATTTTAATAAAAATATAACAAAATAATAATAACAATAATGAATAAAATTAAATAAAAATAAAATAACGAAATCAGTATAAAATTAAAATCACGAATTTGAATCAAGAAATACAATATAAAACTATGAGATAAATTTAAATGAGTTCGGGTGGCCTTAAGGCCTGAATAAATAGCGATTTCCATATACAAATTTAGCGCGATGGTGAGCAGGGTGTTACATCCCCCCCACCTTAGAAAATTTGGTCCCCCAAATTTGTTTCGAATAGGTCTGGGAAGTTCTCTCTCATCCCACTCTCCAACTCCCACGTTGCCTCTTTCGGAGTATGGTGCTGCCATTGCACCTTCACCATGGGGATCCTTTTGTTGCGTAAGACTTTGTCGATCCAATCAATAATTTCTGCGGGGTTGGTGGTAGTTGGGACAAGCATCTACCACTGGCAAAATTCACTTACAACAATATTGGGATGGCCCCCTATGAGGCCCTATATGGAAGGCCTTATCGATCCCTAATATGTTGGAATGAAGTTGGGAAAAGACATCCCTTTGGACTAAACCTTATGAGGATACAGTGGACAAAATTTTCGTCATCTGTAAGAATCTCATTACAACTCGCAGTTGACAAAAGAGCTACACCAATAATTGAATGAAGGATCTAGAATTTCCAGTGGGTGACTATGTCTTCCTCAAGATCTTTCTAGCCAAAGAAAATGTGAGGTTTGGAAAAAGAGGTAAACTAAGTCCTCGTTTTATGGGACCTTTTGAAGTACTGAATTTTATTGGTCCCGTAGCTTACCCTCTTAATTTATTGCTTGAGTTCACTGGTTTTCATGATGTCTTTCATGTCTCAATGCTCCAGAAGTATCATTATGACCCTTCCCATATCATCATGTACCAACGACTCCCAGTGTGATCAGATATGACCTACTTGGAGTATCCCGTTGAGATTATCAATCGATAAGAAAAAGTCTTCATATCTAATAAAATCCCTATGGAAAAGTTGTCTTGTAATGTCACTCACCTAACATTGCTATATGGGAACTTAAATATGAGAGGTGGGACAAGTATCCCGAATTATTTTAAATTTCAAATTAAGAGGACCAAATTTTTATAAGGAGGGGAGGATGTGATAACCCTCATGCTATTATCTTAAAAACCTCCAAGCATTTCTGTTTATTTTATTTTAATAGTTTTATAATTTTATTAATGAATTGAATGTATGAATCATTCAAAAAAAGAGAAAAAAAAGGATTTCCAAAATAACTCGTGAATAGAAATCCCCAGTCATGCCTCACAACTTGCACGGAATGAAGCTTCCCTACCCACAAGCCCAGGCCTCATAGAAAAATGGGCATAACATGCATAGGAAATTTCCCCCCACATGTGAGCAAGTTCTACATGAGACTATACCACAAGCACAACACGCAAGCAAAACCTGCAAGGAAGAATGTGAGTTTTATCCCTGCCCACGCTACGGGGCCAGTGCGAACCCGCGAAAACGAACATATTTTGGTCGAGCAACACTTCCCAGCAAATTGCACCATCTGTAAACCATGACATCCCCCATAGCTCCTCTCTGCCACGTGGAGCACCACAGTCATGTCAAACCTATTTTGGTCGGCCACAAAGTCAATCAACAATCATTTTCCTTTGCATGTGATCCAACAGATCACATTACTCCAATCTCGTCTATTTGAAGCTTCTTCCCTTCCTCTATTCTCTTATGTTCTTCAAAAGAGAAAACTCAAGAGAGTTGAGAGAAATTCAATGAAGAAATTGAGTGAATTTCTAGGAAGAAGGGCTGCATGTTGCTGCTACTACAACCTCTGCCACTTGTTGCTGCTCCACCTACCTTTTTCCTCCTTTACTTTCTCTTTTCCAGTTTTTTTTATCAAACATCACCTCATTAATAGTAGTTCTTCTCTCACAAACCAAACAAGAATAGCTTCTGACCTTTGGAAGATAATTTTTTTCCTCTACAACAGCTTCCTCCTCTGCCTAAGGGATCCTTTTTACTTCTATTTAAAAATAAGAGACATCACGTATGATTTAAGGAATGGAGTATTTCTTTAATACCTTTCATGATATTTTTAGAAAAGTCGTGGAAAGTTTAAGACGCTTAATATTGCATGCAAGATTGCTTTTACTTCGATGATGCATGCCTACAATCAAGATGATTTGAATTGTTTGTTTTATTTCGAATGTTTGAAATTATGTACATGTTGACGGTAAAATTTTTAGGAATTAAATGGAATGGATCTCGGGATGAAAGCGTATTGAAGTCAAAGAAAAGAAGCATGATAAAAGGACTGCCACACATAGTCGTGCCATACAAGTAGCATGCGCGAGATACTGCTTAACTACGCCCAAGTGTCGGGGTAGAGCCCCCTTGCTTGCTATGTGTACACATTGAGCTTTGCATGCATAAACAAACTCTACCAATTATACATGTGCACTGAGAGAGTTGCGACTGACATAGGCATACATGTGCAGTGTTAATTTCAGATGCCTAAAGTGGCGAGACTACCCCCCTAACACGGAAGGTGCGCGCACAAGCTTGTCACATTGGCAGGCACCACACGTCGAGGGAGTGCATGCAATGGTACCCTGTGTCCCGCGAGGGGGAACCTATGAGCTGGCATGTTATGCTACACGAGCACTTGTGGACATGTTGCACCACATAAAGAAAAATGTTCATTTCCACATGGGAGCCTGTCCTGACACACCTAAGTGTCTAGACAGCCTGCACTAAGTGCACTGCAATGTGCTGACTACTTATGCTGTGCAGCCTTGCTAAGTACACCTTGTGCCTAGAGGGCTATATAGCCTTTGTCTCGCCTAGTTGGTGAATGCAGAGAGGGTCTTCCCTCGTGGCCCTTGGATTGGACATGGGTCCTAGTGGGCTAGGTTTCTTGATGGGCTTAAAGGAGACCAAAAAGAAGTTAATGAGCTTTATAGAGCGTAGAATTTAACAATAAACCCCCGATGTGGTCCCAGTTGTGTTTTATGGGCCTTAATGGGTCGAGGGCTGGTGTAATGGACCCTGTTTGGTCTAGTTCTGTATACGTAAGACTAATGGGCCAAGAGGAAATTAAGAAATGTTTGGTGGGTCCAATGGATTGTACAATAAGACTTACATGATAAATTGTGAGCGAATTTAGGAATAGCCTCAGGAATTAACTCTTGTGTGAATGAAAACTTAAATCAACACAAAAATTCCTAAATTCATTTAACAATTATCACAGAGGGGTTACCGTTAATTTTTTGCTCACTGATTCTAGCGAAACCACTCCCTGCGAATGAGAATCGTATTGGCCTTCCTTCTGATGAGAGTGGATTGTGATTGATCGTAGGGGTCACAATGGCAAAGTAATACCGTCATCATAGAATCTTACTGAATTACCATATCGTGAACCTAATTGTTTTCTATTCATAGTGGTAGTCGCGAATCCCTCATGCCCTCTATTGATATAGGTTTAGACAGCTTCGCATGAAGTCTCTAAATAAAGGAAACCTAATTGAGTCAAAATAATTGGGATGGTCAAAATTATCTAGCTATAAGGTTACTGATTGAATTATGATTTGCCCTAGAATAACTTCGTTTTCTTTGTGTCTGATTATACTATTACGGATAGACTAAAGTTGTTATTTAAATAAAACTAAAGTTGACTATTACTATGATATTTTTAGCAGTTTTCTAAAATAAACTGAAATTGTGTTATGAAATTTTCAACAATCTCTATTATGTAAACAAATGTTTGAAATGATAAATCGTATTTCACCGGTTGCACTAATGAACTTTTAAAACATTAATGCTATGGATTTAATACTATTTTACCTACTGAGTTTCATGTAACTCACCCCAATCCATCTCCCCCAAATGATTTAAAGGAAGAAGATCTACCTGTTGATATGCCCCATGATGCTACTTGGATACTTTTGTTGATCCTTAGATGATGAATGCAATGAGAGGATTGTACTCTAAGAAGCAATTATTTTGTATTTTGCAAGAGTTAGCTTAGATAATCTTGTAAATATTAAGTAGTTAATTCTGATGGCTCAGAAATATACTTTTAATTTTTGTGAGGGATGAATGCAACGCATGAGATTTTAAATTCATTGCACTTTTTTTTACTCTATAATGGACATTGTTACCCACAGGGTAGTAAGATGTCACAAACCACTTAGTAGTGTGATTGGAAAACCTTTGATGAGTCAAAGGAAGAGTACCTCACCTATAGGTGCACGTGAAAATGTTTAGTTTTCATTCAGTTGCATAAAGAAAAAAGGAAGATTAACTCACTCATTGAGAGTGGAAACCTTTTCTATTTCACGTTTAATTTCTGTTTTGCATCCTAGAGTTTTGAATTAACGTTGTATAAGGAAACTTGATCACTCGTAGAGCGTAGCTAACATTGGGTAGTATAATTAGGATATACCTTATGGTTATATGCATCAGGATTGATAAGATCCCTACATTGTAGAGTCTATATTTTTTTTTTGTGATCTTCATTTCCATTAATTTCATTATGCTTTTGTTTCATTACATATATGAGCAACTAATCATCCCTAGTTGCTTAGTATATAAATAAAAATCACACTGTTCCTTCTTCTGTGAGCTTGTTTTTGAGCTTCTGTATAAATTAGATTCCTTTAGGATTCTTTGTGTGTCAGAAAGACTAACATGTAGATCTTGATATAAGCGAATCCAATTCCGAACATTCAACTCAATAGAAAAAACTATAGTTTGAGACATTGTGAGATAAACAAGAGCAAAAGTGAGGGAAAGTTTAATTGTTTTCACTAACATTTGTCTTTGCAAGAATGTCACCATGTCTCACCATAGTGCTAACAGTAAGCCGATCACTATGGAGAAATTATCATGGACATGAATGCACAATGGACCGCCTAGAGAGGGGAGGCCATCGCAGCCGTGCCCGATGCCACATAATGCCATGGTCATAGAATTTTTATATTTTATGTCTTCTTAATTGAATTGATTATTTCCATTCACAAGAGTAGTTGGGGTCACCTCTGCCTTCTGTTGATATAGGATTAAACGGCTTTGCGTGAAGATCTGAACCATTAAAACCCAATTGAGTCATTGTTAGCATTGTTTAACTTGTCTGTTAGTTAGGTTGTTTATTTACTTGAGCTTCTGTAAATGATTGGTTGTGTACTTGAGGATGGATCGGTAAAATGATTTTCAAGAAAGATGCATCAATGATTTTACTATGAAATTTGAAGCAGTCTTGATAATTTAGGTATGTTATTTTTTTTTAAAAAAAAGTAAATGTATTTTCACCAATATGCCTTAATTAACCTTTGAAACATTATGGGTATGATTATAATGTTATATCCCTTGCCAGGTTTTATGAACTCATCCCAATCTATTTTCCCTCAGATGATGTCAAGGAAGATGACTTTCCCCTCGATTTGCCCTTGATGCCTATTTGAATTCGTTAACGGATTTGTAATTTGTTGAGTGCAAATGGGCGCTTCACTCTATAACTATTTTGTTAGGAAACTTCTTTGCCTGATAAATGTAAATTATACTGCTAAAGTTTTTTGTAAGGGATGAATCGCTTCCGTGATACATATATATATATATTGCACTCATTATTTTTTTGTATTGGTCACCACTTCCCATAAGGTAGTAAGATTTCATACACAACTAGGCTGAGACAGTGGTAGAGATCAATGAAAGAATATTGGAGTGTTTCAAGAGACTTAGACTGCCATCATTTCAAGGAAGCCCTTATACAATTGTAGTTTAATATTGGATAATATAGATTGAGAAGTTGTTCAAGATCATCGGAACACCTCATAGAAAAAAGTTCCATTTGGCAAAAGGTCCATTTGGCACCGAGCACTAATGACACATGAAGAAAGAGATGTTGAGAGCTCCAATAACCTAAGAAGGATTTTTGAGAGCATTCTATGAGGAATACTTCCCTCAATATATTAGAGAGTAGAGAGAAGTAGAATTCATTAAGTTGAAGTAGGGTAGTATGAGTGTTGGAGAATTTTTGGTGAAGTTTATAGAGCTTTCTAGGTTTGCCCCACACTAGTAACAGAAGAAGAAAGTAGAAATGAAGAAGTTCCAATGGGGTTTAAGTAAAAAAAAATCTTGAATATGAACTCTATATTTCAATTGAGTACTTATCATGAAACACTAGATCATGCCTAGCTTACAGAAGAAACAATAAGGCCGGTGGTTGAAACAACAATGACAATAATGGCTAATAATAACAAGGGAAGATCACAAGAGCTTAGGCAACCAGGCAAGAGGCTGAGGATAATATATGTTGCATCTAGACCAATGGCATCTAGAGCTCCAGTACCATTTCTAATACCCTAGTAGATTTATCCACACTATTGAAAGAACCACAAGAATAAGCCATGCTATAAATTGATTAATAGTTCTTTTAAATATGGCAGTACATAGCACATGATTTGAGATTGTCCTTAGCAACAATAACAAGATAGGACCAGAGCACAAGGAAGGGTTTACGCCATTACTTAAAAAGATGCAGAGGCAACTCAATCTGTAATCCAGGGCATGATTTTAATTTATAAGTAGTTAGCAAAAATTTTGATAGATCCTGGTTCGCAGACTCCTTTGTGTCCTATCAGTTTGCATTATAGTAATATGTTCAGCTATCACAATTAAACTGCATTATGGTAGTATTTACACTAGCAAATACTGAAGTGATTTCTGATAGTGTATATTGGAACGACATCATAGAAATGGCTAATAGAGAACTAGAGATAAATTTATTTTATTGAACAGTCATAATTTTGGTGTCATTTATGTATGAATTTGTTAGCCACATATCATACTAGTGTAGACTGTCATGGAAGGTAGTTACTTTCAACATTCCTAATGACAAAGCCATCGCAGTGTTCAAGGCCGACTAAGCCGGTTCCTCGCCTGTCCGCACAGGACGAGCACATTTAGCCCATTTTCCTGTGTGCACGTGGCTGGTTCGGCATGGGGGCCCAACGAACCACGTGCGTGGGCATTGATGTACACGTGGTTTGAGCGGGCACACGGGTTGGGTTGCACGTACGACACACAAAGGGGTAACCTCGTTCGCATGTGGACCTCCATGTCCATGTGTCGAGGAATTTGCATGCCTCCAGTTTTCCTACGGGGTACAAGGTCACTTCGATTGGTTTATCCCAAGACCTTGGAACACCAGTGGAGATGGGGACCAAGTATCCTATATGTGAATTGTGACACATTTATACCCCACAGGCACCATATCTAGACCATATTTGGGCTTTCTTCTTGGATCAGGATTTTCAAGGCAAGTCATTCCTTAACTGTGAGGCCCATTACCCTTTGGGTTTCTAGCATATTCTAGTGTCATTTTTTTCCTAGGCTGGGATCTCTGTTTGGTGGATTCGACCTTGTTGTTTGATACTTGATCTGGGAAAGAGTAGCCTAGAGTATTGTTACCTTGCAATTGTTTTCTTTCACTTCCTAGTAGTTCATCAATACTGGCTAGCTTCTTGCTTGCCACTGGTTAAGGTTTCTCCTCAGTGCATATCGCATCACAACAGATACCTATAGTGAAAGAATTTTCATATGTGTTCCTAGAGGATCTTCCAAGTCTACCTCCTGATAGAGAAATTAAGTTTGCGTTTAACGTGATTCCTAGAACAAGTTTATTGCAACAGGCCTGTGCACGGGATCCGTGCGCGTTGAGCTGCACGCCAAACGGTCACATCTACAAGCATGATTCATGCCTTTGGTGGTACAAAATTTGGAGGCACATCAGCTGAGAGACAAAGCACTCATCTCAAATGATGGCAGCACACCGGTCGAACGACAACATGCGCCCCTCATAGTGCGGCGCCCACTGCCGCAGGGGCAGCATGCACAAGCGCAAACACAGGCGCACAGAGTCGCCCATCGTCTATGTAAGATGTGATGCACGTGCAGACTGTGCGCATAGCCGCACGTTCGGCTAGCTGCATGCATGCACGGGTGTGGAAAAATTTCATGCGGCCTTTCCGCGGGATTTCTCCGTCATTTTCCTTCTCCATTTTTCTTCAAATTTTTAAAATTAGTAAAAATAAATAAAATAAATAAATAATAATTGTGAAAAAATAAAAATTCTAAATTTCGAACCCATTTTCATGCGAAAATCAAAAACACAAATTGAAGAGTTAATGGCCATAGGGCCTGAATAAATAAAGGTTTTACAACAATTAAGCATGAAGGTTTTTGGGGTGTTTTACCTACCTTACCCCATGGTACTCGCCAGAAGTGATTAAGGAACTTGACATCCCTATCACTTACTATCGTTTTAGGTATGCTATGAAGTCTCACAACATTTTTAAAGAATAGGTTTTAGGATGCTAGTCGCATCATCGGTCTTATGACAAGCAATGAAATGGGCTATTTTACTAAATCAGTCCACTACAACAAATATGTTGTCAATACCCTTCCTAGTCCTGGGTAATCCTAACACGAAATCTATAGAAATATCTACCAAGGTGCCATAGATACATTTAAAGATGTATAAAAACCATGAGGATTATACTCTAGATTTTGTTTGTCTACATGCAATGCATTGGCTACAGATGCATTCGACCTCTCTTTTTATATTAGGTAAGTAGAAGTATTTGATCAAGATGTCTAGGGTTTTAGCTACCCTAAAGTGTCCCATGAGTCCCCTACTATGTGCTTCATTCAGTAACAACACTTTGACTGAGCAGTTGGGTATACACAGTCTTCCCTCCTTAAGAAGGAACCTATTGCTCCTATGGTATTTTTAAAATGCATAGTGTTCACATGTATGATAAATAATGGAAAAGTCTTTATCGTTGGCATATACTCTTTGATATGTTCAAAGCCTAAGAATTTATAATTTAAGGTGGATATTAATGCGTACCTTCGAGATAATGCATCTATGATAATGTTATCCTTTCCCTGTTTATACTAAATCACATAGGGGAATGACTCTATAAACTTTACCCACTTACCGTGTCTACAGTTGAGTTTAACTTGGCCTTTTAGGTACTTAAGGGACTTGTGATCAGTGTGAATCTTAAACTCCTTTGGAAGAAGGTAGTGTTGCCATACATCTAAGGACCTTACCAAGGCGTACAACTCTTCTCATAGGTTGAGTAGTTTAAGGGTGCACCGCTAAGCTTTTCACTGAAATAGGCTACTAGGTGCCCTTCTTGCACCAATACTATTCTTATGCCTACTCTTGAAGCATCACATTCAAATTTAAATTTTTTTTTAAAATCAGGTAAAACTAGAATAGGAGTAGAATACAACTTGTCCTTTAGCATAGTAAAAATAGTCTCTTATTTTTCAGTCCATGTGAATTTGACAACCTCTTTTACCAACTCATTTAAAGGTGCCACAATGGAGCTGAAATATTTTACAAACCTGTGGTAAAAGCTGGCTAATTCATGGAAGTTTTTGACTTCACTTACATTTGTTAAGTGTAGGCCACTCCCTAATGGCTTTAACTTTTTCCTCATGGACCTCAATGTCTTGAGCACTCACCACAAAAACCTAAAGAGATCATTTTGTTACTAAAAAAGATGCACTTCTTGAAATTGGAATTCAACTGTTCCTTTCTAATAACCTCGAGGACATAGCAGATATGCTCAAGGTGATCATCTAAATTTTTGCTATAGATCGATATCATCAAAATGCACCACTATAAATTTCCCAAGAAATGGACATAGGACATGGTTCATAAGTCTTGTGAAGATGCTAAGGGCACTGAAAAGGCCAAAGGGCATTACTATGCACTGGTACAAGCTGTATTTGGTCTTGAAGGCTATTTTTCATTCGTCTCCGGGGTTCATTTTGATTTGGTGATACCCACTTTTAAGATATATTTTGGTGAAGATGGTGGCTCCACTAAGCTCATCTAGCATGTCATCTAATTTGGGATAGGGTGCCTATATTTTACTATAATCTTATTGACAACTCTACAGTCAACACACATCCACCAAGAATAATCCTCCTTGGGTACTAGTAAAATAGGAACAATACAAGGGCTTAGGCTTTCCCTAGCATGTCCCTTTTCCAACAACTCTTCCACCTACCATTGGAGCTCCTTAGTTTATTCAGGGTTACTCCTATAGGTAGGTCGATTAGAGGTAGTAGCTCCAGGGAAAAAATCAATTTGATGCTCGATCCCTCGGATAGGTTGAAGGCCATTCGTGATTTCATTCAGAAAGACATCTCCAAATTCTTGCAAAAGACAGAAAATGCCACTAGGCAAAGATTGGTTAAGGTCAGATAAATTCAAATAAGCCTCTCTGTACCATGGTACAATCAAGCTCCTTTTCGCACACATTGCTCGCCTCACCTCTCTCTCCCTTACATAGAGACTCTTTTTTTTCCCTCTTTCATATTTTCTTTTTCTTTTTGTTGGGCCTTCTTTTTTTCATTTTCCTTTTCTTTTTCTAAGTATTCCTCATAATTCCTTTTAATTTTTAGTTGGTCCTCATATACCTCAGGAGGTGACAAAAGCATAAGAACAAGGGTAAGGCCATCCTTCTACAGTGAATATGGTTTATGCGGCCATGGTGTTGGACATGCCTATCAAACTGCTAAGGTCTACCTAGAATTACATGGTTGGCTTGCATATGTACTACATCACAACATACCTCATCCTTGTACTTACCAATGGAGAAAGGTACCATGACTTATTTGGTTATCTTTACCTCACCACTTTCACTTAGCCACTGCAATCAGTAGGGGTTGGGATGGGTTGTGCACGTTAATCCCAATCTTTTCACAAGTAGGGTGCTCGCTACATTTGCGTAACTTCCTACATCGATGATCATACTACACACTTTATCGTTGATAAGGAAATGAGTGTGGAATGTGTTATCCTATTGTTTGTGGTCTTCCCTCCTGATCTATAAATTGAGAGCTCTTTGGAGAACAAGGGTACTATTCTCTTGAGACATAATGAAACACCTGCAAGAAAAGGTTAATGAAAGCAAATAAACTCTCCCTCACCTTGGCTCATGTCAAGTTGAGTATTCATAATCGGATTCGCTTTAGATCAGGATCTGCACATTAGTCTTTCTGGCACATAAAAATCCTAAAGGAATCTAATTCTATACACGCTCGAAACAAACACAGAGAAGAAAAATGGAGTGTTCCTATTTATATGCTAAGCAACCAAAAAGAATTAGTCATGTAGATATGTTATGGAACAAAAACACAATGAAATAATGGAAACGTAGATCACAAAAAAAACTAGTTAGACTCTACTGTGTAGGGATTCGATCAATCGTGATGGATATAACCGGAAAGTGTATCCTAATTATACTACCCAATACTAGCTACGCTCTATGAATGGTTGACTTTCTTTATATAACGTTTAAATCAAAATTCTAGGATACAAAACGATTAATTAAAAGCGAAGCAAAAAAGGTTTTCACTCACAGGAGTTAATCTTCTTTTTTGTTTTATGTATATGAATGATGCAAAAGGAATGAAAACCAAAAGTTTTCACGCGTACCTATTCAGTGAAGTACTCTACCTTTGAATCCATAAAGGTTTTCCAATCTCACTTACTAGGTGGTTACTCTGCTTTTGAATGCAAGATACAAACAGCGTACCAATTGCCTTATGGTGTGCAATTGGGATATTTTTGTATTTTTTGTTTTGTAATTTTTTTAGTAATAAACACAAACTAGTTGAATTAAACAGATAGATACGAATTGAAGTGGGATGCAATATGATCTAACAAAACAAATTTAATTTGAATTGTTAATTAATTCACAAGAATGCTAAAGTAATTAATGTAAACAAGTTCACTGGGAGCCTAACATCTAATACCACCTGACACGGGAAGGCATGGGAAGGATTGTTTTAACTCTTGGAACCTCAACCCAATTGTGTGCAATATCGAAACTCAAACAACCTAATTAAAACCCCTCCCTCTAATTGAAATTAAAATCCTAAAATTAAGAAAGTAATAACAAAAACTAAGGAACAAAAATAAGGAAAGGAAAGACGCCACGACTTACTTGATAAGTCGATTCCAACTCCTTGGCTCAATCAAGACTTTAATAAGCTCACTTAGCTTGGAAGGACTTGAAGAGAAGAATTAGCACAAGGCTAACAACACCCAAAGCTTAACTTTTATTAATTCTCATTATGTGTTACAATTTTTGAGCTAGGGCTTTTATATAGGCTCTTGATTACTACTTCTAGTTTGAATAGAATTTAAGATTCTTATCCAAACTTTAGGTTTTAATTTAACTAAAAAAAATATATATAATTAATTAAATAATAAATTCCTTATCATTGTCCTAATTAAATAATCCTAACAATAAGGATTTACATTAAAATAATATTAAATAATAGTCTCCTCATCCTAATTATTCAAGGATATATTCTCTTCAATTTTGAGTAGCATTCCACTTAAAAATTTGGCATATTTTGCACATGCAATATTTGGGAATCTATGACACCTTGTAGAATTAGGAAAAGTGAAAAATTGGAGTCCAGAAAGGACTATGAAGAAGGAAACCATGCAAGTAGCTACAAGGTGTGCGGGTCAGGCTGCAGGTCCCATTGATGGGCTAGGTGGGAGCCGCATTTCGATTTCCTGGGCGTAAGTCACTGGGCTCAGACTAGCTGCTTGCGTGCATGCGCATTGTCACGCGCATGCTACGCATGTCCTGCGCGCGTGTCAGCGCGCACGGGCATGCGAGTTGACTTGGCTGGGCACCTATCATGCTTCCTCACGCAGGTGATACCAACTAGGAGCCTAAGTTCTGATACCACCTTATGCGAGAGGGTATGGGAAGGATTGTTTTGACTCCCAAAACCTCAACCCAATGCATGCACTTTTAGAAAGTTAACCACCTAATTAACCACTCACTTTACTTTAATCTACAACCAAGAATATGGCATGCAAAAACAAGAACTAGGGAACAAAATAATAGAATCTTATCATAAACTTAATTTAAGTACATAAAATAATTGGGATAAATATTAAAATAATATTTTCTCCTTATCCAAATCTTTAAGGATCTTTATCTTCTTTTAAATTCAATTTTGATTAGAAATCCTTCTCCAAATTTGCATACTAATCACATGGGATAATTATAAAAGCTCAGGAAACCTTGTAGACTTAGGAAAAATCAGAAAAGGGAGTCCAAGAGGACTTAGGAAAGCCAACCACATGGGTGGGCTATTGGATGCGCTGGTTAGGTTGCATGCCCTGCAGGTGGGCTATGCGGTCACGTGGGCCTGTAGCATGGGCCTGGGTTATGCGCGCACGGGTCGTTGGGTGCATGACCAACCTCCTATGTACAAAAGTGTTGTCATGTATGTGTTGTGCTCGTTCTGCATGCATGTTAGCATGCAGGATGACTTGTCCATGCGTGCTTACAGGCTGCACATGTGGCCAGCTCTTTGTGCACTTGTGTGTATGTTGTGGGATGTGCAGGTGTTGTTCTTCGTAGGTTTGATGTGCATGACCATGGGGGCTGGGTGCTTGCACGTGTAAGGGCTACATTTTTTACTTGTGATCTATACTCACACCACACTTTGGGCTTTTTCTTAGGTCGAGATTCGTGGGTCGAGGCCCAATAACTTCCAATTTTTCCATCTTTTCTAATTTTATCTCTTCTTAAATTGAGATCCAGGTGTAATTAATCCAAATTTGCTATCTTGGGCTTGTACCTGGGTTTTTTCAGCTTTGTCACTATTTGTCTGGGAACATTTACGAACATATCTAGGAAGTTCATTACCATTTAGCCTTTTCCACCCTTTAATGGTCTCATAAATCTCTTGTTTATTACTGGTCTTTTCTTAAGTTATTATCACGTCATTTTCCTTCAATTGAATTTGTTTATAATAATAGTTATCGGTAAAGCATTCATATGGCACCTTATGAAGCTCTGTATAAAAGACTATATTGATCACCAGTCTACTAGAAAAAAGTTGGGGAAAGAAAGATACTTAGACTAGATTTTGTAGAAAAAGCTACAAAGAAGACAAAAAATCTATGCAGATAACCAGATAAGAGATTTTTCGAGTTAGACAATCATGTTTTTCTTAAAATATCTCCAATAAAAAGGATAATGAGGTTCAGAAAGAAAGGCAAGTTAAGTCATCGATTTATCGAACCTTTTGATATATTAGAAAAGGTTGGAGCTGTCGCCTACAGATTGGACCTATCGCTAGAACTAGCTAGTATTCACAATGTCTTTTATGTGTCTATGTTGAGGAAGTATCAACTAAATCCTACACATGTACTCTGGTATGAAGCCCTTCCTATGTAAGATAATTTGTCATATATTAAGGTCCATGTGCAGTTTGTTGTCGTAAGGAAAAGGTACTACACGCAAGGTGATTCCACTAATGAAGGTGCTATGGCAACACCAATCTACTAAAGAAGCTACTTGGGAGTTTGAAGAGGAGATGAAAGACAAGTATCCTCATCTATTTCTAAATTTAAATCCTTGGTAATTTCAAATTTGCAGGACCAAATTTATTTTAAGGGGAGAGAAATAAAATATTCTAATTTGTTTAGTTCTCTATTTTATGTGTGATGTGAATGTTTAATATGCACATTTAAATAGAAATGTGTTATAACAGTAGAAAACAGAAAACAAGAAAAGGAAAACAAATGAGAAATTAGGTTTAGAGAGAAATTTCCCCTAGATGAGGGATTTTACTCCCCTAAAGTGAAACTAAGTCACTCTGAACTTCTAATTAGGTTTCTAAACCTTATATTACATTATAATATGTTTGAAAACTTTCCACAAGAATGAGAAAAAGAATCATAATGAAAATAAGGCGAGAAAACAAAAATTAGGATTAGAGGGAAATCCTAAATCCCCCCAGTAGAGGGATAAAGTGACCTTTTAAGCTTCTAACACTTCCCAAGCTCAAACTAGATGGAATTTAAGTATGAAATTATGGAAGACATTAGCGTACATAGAAAAAAAGAAAATGATGGAAAGAAGAATATTTTTGAATAAATATATAACAAATAAATAAATTTTATACCATAAAATTATTATATATCAAATCCATTATTATCGATCAAACTAATATTGCAATATATATAAATTAAGGTTATATATACATTAGAAGAGAGAAGTAAGGGCCAACAAATAAATTAAAAGAAAAAAATAATGAAGAAGAAATAATGGCCATGAAATGAATAAAATTTTAGAATTAATTTTTATAACATCAATTAAAGTATAGTTAGAGTATTATTTGAGAATAAATATAGATAAAATCAGTACCAAAGTAGGCGTTATGCCGTCGAGTTTATGGGAAGAGTTTAAAGAATTTTTGAAATTAGCAAGAGCAAGGTAAGTGCTTAACATATTAAAAATTTGGAATGATTTTAATATTTTAAGTATGAATTAATTATGTCATTGATTTAAAATTAGTAAATTTGAATTATCATTTTTGTTTTGAAAATTCCAAAAATATCTTAAATTCAATGTTTTAATTTTGAAACTAAAAATCAGTTATTGTTATGTTTTCATTTTTAATATGTGATTGTGAAATATATTCATCGATAATTATGGGGGGAGTCCGACATCATTGGCACTCGAAACCCATCTATACCATGTTAGGAATCTGTTTGTGCAATACGTGTTGTACGCGGGTGCATTGGGAGTCTAGTGCCCGTAGGAATTGGGAGTTTGGCCTTATTGTCACTTTGTGCCTAGACATGGTGTAGCTAGATATATCTATTGCACCCTCTAGTAATGATGAATTTAGACTCATTATACAATATGATGTGGGTGGAGTGCATTTGCTCCACGGACCGAAGACACTTCAATCTTGAACCCACTATATTTAACAAATGAAAACTTTATTACATAGGATAAACCCTCCCTATTGGAATCACAGTCAACTAAGTAAAAACTTATCCAAACAACTGGAAAAATAAAAGAAAGAATACAGAAAGACACCACGGATTAACCCCATAAGTCGATCCTAAATTCCCCACTCAATGAAGCAGTCTAAAGCTCCTAACGTGAATACGCCTGAAAAACTTGAAAATTAATAGACCTAATTTAAGAAAAAG